>NC_053169.1:66737462-67107462 GCF_016835505.1 Polypterus senegalus | reverse complement strand
AGAAAGATGTAATTTTATTTTATTCAAGAAGACGAACAGAATGCTGCATTGTGTAGGTTTTAACCCTTCAAAAGTTGGTTCTTGTCTAGTATCTCTTTATTCACTTGCTGAGAATCAAGCTTGACCTTAGTGACCAAGTTGGCCCCTTTTTAAAAACATACAGGTTTATAATGAAATCTACAGTATTTATATTTTTTTAAGTTGGTGCCTGCATTGTACCACATACTGCATATGAAGATCTGTGAATAAGCTTCCTTTCTTTATCCATGTGTAGCCTGAAGAATTTATAGAATTGTGGACAGAGTACATTTAAAAACACCCAACCACACAAAACTCCCAGTTTTGCTGGAAATGGTGTTTTTCTGTAAAACAAAGAAATCTTTTGAAACTTTTTTGACTCCTTTGTGAACACAATAATAAACTTGACAAAGACACCATTGTAAGTAGAAATCAAGTCAGGATCTGACTTGGATTCACACAAGCAAAAGTGTGTGGTTCTGTGATTATATTACAATATATAGAGGTTTTCCTTTCTTAGTGTTCATTTAACTAATTCAGATATGGCATTAAAAATTGAATGTACTATACTTTTGTCACAAGCACTGCAGCAATTACAAATAATGTAAACTGAAAAAATTAAAAACAAAACTAACGTGATTGAAAATATTTGCAAATACGAAATTAATAAAAGTGTTTACATAGTTTTTTTTAGAGTGTAAACTACCAAGGTGCTCAATGTATGTTCATTGTGCTGGTCCTAAACCTATTACTAGGTCATCTGGTGTTGCATAATAACACATACAATTAAAAAGTGGCATCTACTAAAAATAAATGATTAAAACTATTATAAATGAAGCTAAAATTTACTGTAATGCAGCTAAATTATGAGGTACCTGATATTCAGCAGAAGCTGGTTTACAAGTGAAAGTTATTAAAAAGCAATGCATAGCTAGTTACCTGTAATGCTGTAATGCCTTTGTTTGTTCCTGCCATTTTAAAGTCCATGTCCCCATTGTAATCTTCAATTCCCTGTCATTAAATATATTGGCATCAGATTCTATAATTAATATAATTAGTAAATAAAAAAAATATTCAAACAATTAAAAAAATCTGGCTGTTTTATTTTTTTATATTGATTAAGAAGACATGAAAAAGGATGTAGACTGCATCAACTTAGCACATATTTTCTAATTGTCAAAACAAGGAAGATCTCAGGAAGCATTTTATTAAAGCCATGCAAAAACAACTTAGGCCAAATTCAGGGATTTAAAAACAGAGATCTCAAATACACACTAAAACATTTGCAAATGACAACAGGAAAATTAATTATTAAAACTTTATAAAGATTGTTAGATTAAAGCATTGAAAATTAAATGAACAAACTGATTTCAGGTAAGGAAAAATACAATAAAAAGGCTCAACGATCCAAGGTTTAATTACTTAGATTTCAGCTGTGACGTAGATTATATGGAATAATACATATTCAGAATATGTCAGTGTCTACACCAGTCTCTTATATATTTACAGTAAATGTCACAATATATATTTTTCATTCTATAAGATCATATTCATATCCTTTAGATAATTGACGGCAGTGATACAGAAATGTATTACACAGTCAAGCAAAAAGAAAAAAATTGCCTACTAAGATGTCAGTGAGCAATCTATAATCTTGAACTTCTGACGGCTTCTCCGTATTTATTTTTGTTACTAATCCCACAGCAACACCTGCAACTGCAGATGAAATTGGAACACCTGAAAAACAAAACAGTATTTTCTTCTTAATTTCATTGTCTGCATTTGTTGTAAACTGATAACACAGATTAACAAGCAGTATAAATAGTGTATACTACGATTGGATTATGAGGCAGCTGCATCATAACATTTACTTTAAAACATAACTGGAAAAAAACAAAGTCAATTCTTAGGCAGTCATTATATAATATTTACAAGGATTATACACTTATAAAAAATATATTTTAGAACTATGGATACACTCTGTCTTGACACCAACTTTCACACTTTAAAACTGTGTTCTTTAGGTACAACTACTCATTCTTGCTCTTTTATAGAAATGAAACAAGTAGTTTGACAACAACACTATAATAACTTAAATTTACAAGCGAGTTATACCTTTAATTCCCGAAATATAATAAGGAAAGCAACTCATGCAGATAAAGGCAGTTACGTACATTGCTTTGCAAAAGTATTCATTGGTGTTCATAGGTGTTTGCCTTGTTTTGTCAATTTACAATCTGGAGTTAAAATGGTAAACAACCATCCAGTTAATGTACAATGTCACACAGCTGTTCCAGCAAAATATTAACTGTGAAGAACATTTTAGCATGCCAGAAGTAAATATGTAGACTGTAATAAATAAATCATAGACAGTGGTGAATAATGGAGGATGACACCTGCAAGTTTTAATCCAAGTTTTAATAAAAACCATTTAGAGAGAGGCTTGTCCTTTAAATGAAATCGGTCTCTAGTAATGCATTTAATGTGTGGTGTTCCAGTCATGTTGCCACTTCTATGTCACTATAGTCCAGTTAGAAAATTATTATTTGCACTAGCCGCACTACTCATCTACAAAGGAGTGAATGTAAATAATCAATGTAGACCACAGTGTTAACTTTTGCAATACACCATACAATGCATAGATCTCAGTCATATGTCATTTGGTGTGGAGTCCGTAAAAGCAGTGTTAATGTTTGTGATGAGCCACCTCTTGGAATGACAAATGTAATGCATTTTATTACTAAAATGTTTGTGATACGCCATCTGTTGGAATGACCGAGACATAGCCACTGGACAGACTCACAGGCACTCATCCTTTTATTAGGCTGATTACTATTATTGTTTTTGTTGAATTATTGTTTATTTATAACCTATGATTTGTTGCCTTCCTCCAAATGTTTATGATAAGTCAACATATAACAAAAAAATACTTTATAGAGTCTTTTTATGAAACAAGATAGGGGGTCTGATACAGGGAATCAGGGCACAATCAATCTTAAACAGGCCCAATAACAACTAAGATTACGACTGTTTACCTGCATCCATTAGTGCCAAACTCCCACCACATGCAGAAGCCATAGAAGATGATCCTGAAATGTGAGATTGAGAAGAAAAATAGTTTAATTTACGAAATTACATCATATTTAATTAGTGTATCATTCATTCAAACACATTTCTGTTTGAGAGACATTTAAACTTACCATTTGACTCTAAAACCTCTGATGTTACTCGGATTGTGAAAGGGAAATCTTTAGGTATAACAGGTCTCAGAGATTTTTCAGCCAATGCACCTGTGTTTATAAATTATTCTGAATAATCAATGCAAAAAATGCATAAAATTTTGTTTAACAACTGCTATTTTTAATTCACATACCATGTCCAAGCTCTCTCCGGTTCAAACCACTGACCTTTCCAATTTCATTGGTTGCATAGGGAGGAAACTAGAAAATATGAAAAAAAAAAGGTGAACTTTTTATTTAAATATCTGCATGAAAGAAAATCCCTTAATTGTTAACACACCAATGCAAATACTGTGTCACTAACCTGTATTGCTGCACAAATACTTTAGCCAGTTTAATTGTGAAATTAATTTATCACAATATGTCCCCAATAACTTTCAATGTCAATCAAACATTATACTGTAATTTTTATTTTTCTTAATAAATAAAAAAGATAAAAAATTGTTTAAATTAGTATGCTTTACCTCATAATGCAGCATAAAGTTCTTGTCTTTCAAACCACTGCCAAAAAATGAGAGTGTAACACATGAGCTTGAATTTATTAATATAGAATTATTAATATTAAAGGTATCCAGTATTAACAGTAGTAAAATTATAGGATGAGTCAAATTGTGGAATCTATGAACAGCTCTCTGATTTTTAGTATGTCATGCTTTTTTTAATTACACCTGCAAACATGCCAACGAGCACAAACGTAACAATGTAAAACTGCCAAGAATTTTTTTTTTTTTTTTTTGGGGAAAAACTTAAATAACATTTACTAGTCAAAAAAGTAATTAAAACCATTGCTTTAAAATCCTTATTTATTTCAGTAATTGTGGCACAAACTGTTTTTATGCCTTGGACCAGAACAGTGCCCTTTATGCCACTGGCTCCATTACTAATCACTTTATCCATCCATATTTATTACTGGTTGTTTTTTCTGTGGGGTTAAGGGATATGATAGCCAATGGTGAGGAAGGGGTGTTTTATTATCACATCCTGTTTCTTTCCATATTTAATCTACTCTTTGTGAACAACTATTAATTTTGATTAACTCAGACAGAGAATACACATAAAATCAGGATGTACAATATACGTGTAGCACCCTGCTAGTTGGGTATAATAGTAAACTCAGAAGTGTTTACTTGACGCTAAGTGCGCGCGCGATTTTTGGGGCCACGTTCGAGCGGGAAGGGAACTCGCGCTGTAAGCAGGTTCACGTCTGACCTGTGGGGGAAAAAAAAAAAAAAACGCGGCTGCACAGTTGCGCGCTCTCCCTTTTTTAAGCGATACAGAGCTCGGTGATAAAGACTTTTTGGAGGACCGCCACAGCTGCATTCCGAGAGGCACAGCTGCAACGCAATACGTCTAACATGATTTATCCCAGAAGGAGAAAATGCAAATAAGCAGTGTCAGAAATATCACAGGAGGCAACAACTAATCAGGGAACGCAAATAAATCGCGCATCAAGACGAAGCTGCTGGCGTCATCCCAGACTGAGCTGTGAGATTCCTGTGTTTAACCAAGGAGGAAAGTGAGAAGTGTGGGGAAAAAGTTCTGGAAGGACACCGTGAGTACACGTGAAGTTATGTCATGCATATGAGCTCCAACTAAGCGCGCCAACGATTTTTTTTATATATATCTATATATTTATTTTTGATTTCTAGGTGTGAACCTTACTAGTGCTGAAACTCAGACAAATTTAAGTTGAACTGTGATAATATCCCATAAGCGGTGTGTTTATATAAATGTGTTTTATGTTTTTGTTTGTTTGTTTGTTGTTTTCTATCCATGATTGTGTGAAGTGCTTACATGGTGGTTGCATTCAAATAATTAATAAAAAAAAAGGAGTGAGTGTTTATAAATCACTAGCAAAATACCCGCGCTTCGCAGCGGTGAAATACTGTCTGAATATTTTTATTAATAAAAAAGTAAACATTTTTAGACTGAACGAAAATGTCAAAAATTAATTGTTAAGGATCTCTCTGTATACCACGTTGTCAGTTCGGCCCTCTGGTTGTAATATGACTAAGCTGTGTGCTTTGCTCACTCTTGAGCATGCAACATACAGTTGGCCATGTGAAAAGCAATCCCGCCTCAAATAAATGCCAACCTTTTGTAGTGTTTGTCCCTGAGACTTATTAATTGTCATTGCGAAGCAGGGCCTTACTGGAAATTGAACGCGTTTGAATTAAAATGGGAGATTAGATGGTATAACGGGGATGCGAGAAATAAAAACTGTGTCACTGAGGCACTGCCAGTAAATATAGTTGCTTCAATTAGGTTGTTTTATAGAGATGTGACCTGAAGTCTTGTGCGTTACAAAGTTTCGGTGGTTGTAAGTTTCTGCTTCCTTGGCGAAGGTCGTAAACGAAAGAAGACACCGCAGTGACACACAAAAGAGAACCCGTGGATTAAATAAAACCTACACAATAACTGTAACAATCGTAACAAATGAACAATAAAATAGAAGAGAACCCGTGAATTAAATAAAAAGGCTGCTTCGTTGGTGAAGCAAGGAAAAAGCACTTTCTTATATGTCGTTCGTTTTTATAACAGTGCAGAAGCTATGAGAAAGCTGCTTCCTTCGCAAAGTAAGGAAACGACTGAAGAGACGGCAAAGCAGCTGAAGCGCTGCATTATGGGATCTGTAGTTTTTTGTGTTATCAGTGCTTCATATCCCGGCCATTAATAACAATAATACAGTATATAAAATGATCTCGGGCGGATATAATTACGCCGGGCGGATGTGGCCCTGCCCTTGAGTTTGACACATATGGACTAAATAGAACTTGAAAAGATATATTTTTTCAAATGTGATCGCGCAATTCAGATAGAGTTGACGCACTACAGCCTGCATGCCTCAATGAGTCATCCTCCCCTCGCTCTTACTTTTTTACCGTTCATCTAATGAATACACTGAGTATGGCTTTACCAAAACAATCATTGATGGCGAATAAAGTATCCATTATTGGAGTATGTAGATCGGAATATATATATACATATATATATACCAGCGTCGCAGTGGAGAAGTAGTGTGTTTAAAAAGCTGGAAAAAGAAAAGGGAACATTTTAAAAATAACGTAACATGACTGTCAATATACAGTATTTGTTTGTGAGTGTTACTGAGTGTTGCTGTCATCAAGGATTTGATTATCATTATTTCTTTCAATCAGGTTCGTATTTGTAGGATGTGTTGTGTTCAAGTTACATTCCGTGTTTGTCAATCGTTGTAAAGATGACAGGTTTCTTTCATCGATTCGTTTCTTACTGCATCAATAAACAGCTCGTCTTCTTCTTTATCTGAGACCCGACACACTGCATGCACGGGTTTTTTTTAACACTGTCTTCCTTTAGCGGGACATTGACTTTTCCACCGTGTGCTTTGTTTCCGCAGTAGCTGGATTTATGAATATGCTTATCAGGCGCTTCATATTTTTTGCTGCCTTTTCAATTGTGTAATTCGGTTTTTGTTCAGCGCTCTTTGGAACTGTTGCTTTTATCTGTGCACTCGTCCAGTTCACGTGAGCCGCTCGGTGTACATGCATCGAAGGTTCCCAGCAGTGCTGGTGCCATCTCGTGCTATGTCCATGGCTGTATTTAATGTTACCTTAGTCCTGGCACTTAAAACTTTCTCTCACAGTTTCGCTGAGTTTGTGTCAAACACCACCCTGACCATCTCATCTTCCTCTCCATAAGCACAGTCCTTCACCCGTGAATATTTACCCGTGGCAGTTTGCTATTGGATTGCCGCTGACGGACGTCCTTATATGGGCAGGCACTAAATTACAAACGCCAGCGCAGCCTGTCTATGAACTTAATTTAAAGTGTAGGTTTACATCGTGCTTTGTTTCCGAAGTAGCAGAACTCATGAATATGGTTGTATATGTCACTCGCTAGCTTCTTATTGTTTCGCTGCCTTCTCAATTATATAATGCATGTTTTCTAAAGCGCTTTTTTGAGGTCTTCCTGGTTTTCTATGTACTGCGTGATTACGTGGGAGGCGTGATGATGTCACACGAAACTCCGCCCCCATGGCGTTCAAGCTCATCTCCATTACAGTAAATGGAGAAAAACAGCTTCCAGTTATGACCATTACGCGTAGAATTTCGATATAAAACCTGCCCAACTTTTGTAAGGAAGCTGTAAGGAATGAACCTGCCAAATTTCAGCCTTCCACCCACACGGGAAGTTGGAGAATTAGTGATGAGTCAGTGAGTGAGTGAGTGAGTGAGTGAGGGCTTTGCCTTTTATTAGTATAGATTACTTAGAACTAGTGTAAAAATTATAAATAATTGTTTTCATTGGACCCATTGGTTATTGTAATTTATTGGGAGGTGTTTAATGTGGATCCCACCAGTGAAATTTCATCCTATGTCATAGGTAACATGCCAGTTAAATGGTGGGAGGGCTACATTTGTGGGGGAAGACTATGCGGTATGGGCTGAACACACTACACATATTCTCGAAGAATGGCAGTGTTCTGACAATGTGAAGAAACAGAGACTAGTGGAATGCCTTAAAGGGCCCGCAGCAGATATTGTGAGGTTTGTGAAGGTTGAAAATCCTTCAGCTACTTCTTGTGACTACCTGAAGGCTCTAGATACAGCATTTGGTCCTACAGAGAATGCATCTGATCTGATGGTGAAGTTCAGAAATACCTTCCAAGAAAAAGGGGAAAAGCTCTCTGTGTATATAATCAAGCTAGATAAGCTACTACACAGTGTTCTGGAAAGGGGGACTGAAGTCTTCTGAATTGAATCGCCTTCGTATTGAGCAAATAATTCGAGGGGCTCTTCCAGATGACATGGTGGCACTTAGGTTGAGAATGATGCACAAGTTTTGTGAAGCACCTCCTTTCACTCAACTTCTAAAAGAAGTGAGAGAAGAAGAGAACATGATTCATAATAGAAGTACTGTTCAGGCCAGTGTAACTGTGTCCTCCGTGGCCTCTGACAAAACAGATTCAGCTGACTGTGAGGTTGAGCTGCTAAAGAAGGAAATTAGGGGACTGAGAAGTGAAATGGCTCGTCTACTGTCTGCTGCTGTTGCTCCAGTGACATCAGACACTCCCAAGATGCATAGCTTAGCTGCCACTACAGGGAGAAGTGCTCTAAGCAAAGCAGGCGGTGGAGAAAACATTTTCTGCTATAAATGTGGAGAGGATGGCCACTTTAAACGGGACTGTGCAAATGAGGAAAACTTGAGAAAAGTGAATCAACGACTCATTAAAATGAGAAGGGTGATGGGAAACTACCCCGGGGCTCAGTAGGGAGACGGGCTGAAGCTCCTCAAAAGACACGTTCCACCCAGTGCAATGAACTAAACAAAAAGACAGCTGTGCTCCCATCAGGGCTAGTTGGGCCTAGCGCTATCCTTCCTATACAGATAGAGGGGATTTATGCTAAAGCTTTACTTGATAGTGGGTCTCAAGTTACTCTTCTCTATCGATCCTTTTATGAGAGGTACCTTAAGCATCTACCTTTAATGGAAATTGGAAATTTGGAGATATGGGGTTTAAGTTCTCAGCAATACCCTTATGATGGATGTTTGTCTTTGAGGCTCGAGTTTCCAGGATCTGTAACTGGAGTAACTGAGGCCATTGATGCACTGGTGCTTTTGTGTCTGGATCCAGTAATGAAGGGTGAAGCATCCATTCTAGTAGGAACAAATACATCCGTGGTGAAAAAACTGATTGAGGCATGCAAGCAAAAGGTTGGGAAAGATTTCTTGAACACTTTAGTGGTTCATCCCGTCATGAAAGACGCATTTGAAAGGGTCATGAGGATAACAGCTGACCAGACTGATGATTTAAGCCAAGGTACAGTGTGGTTTTCACACCCAAAGCCTGTCATATTGTCTCCTGGTGAGACGGCAAGAGTTAGGGGGATTCCAAAATATTTAGGAAAATTTTCTAATAAAACTTTGCTAGTGGATCATCCTGAAGAGCCACGGTTTTTCTGAGGCATTATTGGTGAGGCCAGAAGTGCAGAACACTCCAGCTGAACACTCAAGAAGGATCACAGTCACTGTTCGGAATATGTCCGATCAGGCTGTTATTTTGAAGAGGGGTATGCCAATTGCTCACATCTTCCCAGTAGAGGTTGTGCCACATGTTTCCTCCCCTGCCGAGATGACTGCTGAGAATCAGTTGACTTTGGACTCCTTTGATTTTAGTGATTCTTCTCTGCCCGGAGATTGGAAGAAAAGACTAGCTCAAAAGCTGCTGGAGAGGAATGATGTTTTCTCCTGTCATGAATTTGATATGGGCTGTGCTAAGAGTTCTCAACACGAAATCAGGCTAACTGAAGATAAACCTTTCCGAGAGAGGTCTTGCCGGCTTGCACCTGCTGACATTGAAGATGTAAGACAGCATTTGGGAAAACTGAAGGATGCTGGTATTATTACTGAGTCCAGGACTCCTTATGCATCACCTATAGTAGAAGTGCGTAAAAAGAATGGACAAATACGGATGTGTGTAGACTACAGAACCCTAAATCGACGTACAATTCCAGATCAGTACACGTCCCTAGAATTGAAGACGCTCTTGCCTGCCTTAGTGGAAGCAAATGGTTTAGTGTGTTGGATCTTAGAAGCGGATACTATCAAATTCCTCTCTGTGAAAAAGACAAAGAAAAGACAGCTTTCATTTGCCCAGTTGGGTTCTTCCAGTTTGAAAGGATGCCTCAGGGTATAACGGGAGCTCCAGCCTCTTTTCAGCGAGTTATGGAGAGAACAGTTGGGGACATGAATTTATTGGAGGTGTTGGTGTATCTGGATGACCTCATTGTGTTTGGATGAACATTGGAAGAACATGAAGAGCGCCTCCTTAAGGTTTTGGATCGCCTGAAAAGTGAAGGACTAAAATTATCACTTGATAAATGCAAGTTCTGCCAAACATCTGTCAGCTATGTTGGACACATTGTCTCTCAAAATGGAATCTCAACTGATCCCTCCAAGATAGAAGCAGTGATTTCATGGCCCAGACCCCAGACTATATCAGAACTGCGCTCCTTCTTTGGTTTTTGTGGTTACTACAGGAGATTTGTCAAAGACTTTTCCCAAGTTTCTTACCCACTGAACCAATTACTGCAAGGCTGCTTGCCTAAGAAGAAGGCAGCAGAAAAACATAAGGAGAAAGAGCCAGGAAGGGTCTACTTTAAGCCTACTGAGCCATTTGGAGATAGATGGGATGAGAGATGTGAAGTAGCTTTTGAAATTCTAAAAGCTCAACTTACTCAGGCACCTGTATTGGCTTTTGCGGATCCTCAACTACCTTATGTGTTGCACATTGATGCAAGCTGTGAGGGATTAGGAGGTGTCCTATATCAAGACCAGGGGCAGGGTTTGCGGCCAGTGGCTTTCATTAGTAGAAGCCTAACACCCACTGAGAGGAATTACCCAGTACACAAATTAGAATTTTTGGCATTAAAATGGGCTGTGGTAGAAAAGCTCCATGACTATCTGTACGGGGCCAAGTTTGAGGTACAAACTGACAACAATCCTCTTACTTACCTACTGACATCTGCCAAATTGGATGCTGCAGGACATCGATGGTTGGCAGCTCTATCAGCCTATGATTTCAGCCTCAAATACCGACCTGGCAAGCAAAACACAGATGCGGATGCTTTGTCTCGGCGTGCCCATGAGAGCTCAGTGGAGGATGAGGACTGGATAAGCATTTCTTCTAATGGAGTGAGAGGCCTGTGTCAGCTGTTGGAGGTTAATAAGCTTAACTGTCCTTCATTCAACAGAGTTGTTAACTGTTTAGGATGCTCCGTTAAGGCAGTACCTGCAGCATACTGCAACTTAGCTACATTAAGCACTGCATCACTGCCCTAACTGAACCTATCTGATTTGTCAGCCTCACAGCAGGAAGACCCTTGCTTGGGTGATCTGTGGAACGCATTTAGAAAGGGAGATATTCACATGGTGAATAAGAGAAAACACAGATATATCGCTTTACTTTTGAAGGAATGGGGAAGGTTGAAGATGGAAGATGGAGTGATGTACCGCTACACTCAGCCACCCAACAAACCAAAGTGTAAACAATTACTTTTGCCACAGAAATTTCACCAGATTGTTCTACGATCATTACATGATGATTCTGGACATTTGGGTTTTGAGAAGACCTATGGATTTGTTAGGAATCGGTTCTATTGGCCCCATATGAAGACTGATGTGGAGCAGTACTGTCAGACTTGTGCTCGGTGTATACAGAGAAAAACTTTGCCAAAGAGAGTTGCACCTTTGGGTCATTTGAGCAGCAGTGCACCAATGGACTTAGTGTGCATGGATTTCCTCTCCATTGAACCAGATTCCAGTAACACTTGCAATGTTCTAGGCATTACATACCATTACACAAGATATGCACAAGCTTTTCCCACCAAGGATCAGAAGGCGTCCACTGTGGCTAAAGTACTGTGGGAAAAGTACTTTATTCACTATGGTCTACCCAAGCGTGTACAAGCCGATCAAGGAAGAGATTTTGAGAGTCAGCTAATTCATGAGTTGTTGGATCTATTAGGTGTGAAAAAAACGAGAACCACTCCATATCATCCTCAGGGTGACCCTCAACCAGAGAGGTTTAACCGGACTCTGCTTGACATGTTGGGCACTCTGGACCCAAAACAAAAATGTAGATGGAGTCGTCATATTGGGCACCTTGTACATGTCTATAATTGCAGCGCAATGAAGCAACTGGATACTCCCTTATTTTTGATGTTTGGGAGGGAAGCCCGACTGCCTGTTGATTTGAGTTTCAGTGTTTCAAGTGACAGTTCGTCAGTAAAGTCATATCAGAAGTATGTCAGGAATATGAAAAATGAACTGAGGGTAGCATATGAGTTGGCCGAAGCTGCTGCTGGGAAAAAGAATGATGGAAATAAAAAGAGACATGACCAAAGAATCCACTACTCTCATCTTGCTCCCGGTGATAGAGTACTGATTCGGAATCTTGGATTGCAAGGGAAGCACAAATTGGCTGATCGATGGAGTCCCAAGCCATATATTGTTGAAAGCCAAATGCCCAATTTACCTGTTTTTCGAGTGAAGCCAGAAGATGGTGAGGGACTTGTAAAAATATTTCACCGAAATCATCTGCTTCCAGTGGAACAGAATCTGAGATTACTGCCTGAGGTTGACAGTAATGCTAACTCCCAGAAAAGAACTTTGAGAGAGAACAAGGGCAGAGAGAGAACCCAATGTTTGAACCAGGAGATGAGTGATGTGCAAAATGTCCAAGATAAAGAAGTTGTCGATTTGCCAGGTTCTGGAAAAGATTCGGACAGTGAAGATGATGAGGATGGAGAATGGATTTATGCACCTTCCAGAGGTGCTAGTGGTCATGATTTCCCGGAACCTTCCTGTATGGGTTTAGACCCTGTTGGATCAGAGCATGTAGGGAATGCTAGAGAGCAAGTCACGGATGAGGAGCCTGGGAGCTTCAACATAAGAAGTCCCGCTGTAGAATTCTGTGATGATTGTGGAGATACAGTAAGGTCTCTGGAATTTTCCCAAGGAGCTCAAAATAGTGCCCCAGAGATCTTTGATTCTTCTGTGGGAAATGAAGGGGCAGTACAAATTGCTAATGAAGAGGTTGGAACATACAGAAGATCTCAGATAATCAGGAAAGTTCCAAACCGTTTAGAATATGATTTCCTTGGAGAGCCAAACATAGATACTAAGTGTCCAGTGCGATATTGTTCTACACGGTATATTTGGATAGGTGCACCTAAATACAGATGATAGTTTCATCATTTAGTAGGGCTAACTGTAAAATAGTTTTTAGTTTGTTTAACCTGTGAAATTTTCTATAATGTTGCTTATAGTATATTTGGTTTTAAGTGTTATCCAATGTGACTAATGTATTTCCCTTCGTTATGAGGACACAACAAATTGTTTTGGTGGGGGGAGAGTGTAGCACCCTGCTAGTTGGGTATAATAGTAAACTCAGAAGTGTTTACTTGACGCTAAGTGCGCGCGCTATTTTCGGTGCCACGTTCGAGCGGGAAGGGAACTCGCGCTGCAAGCAGGTTCACGTCTGACCTGTGAAAAAAAAAACAAAAAAAAAACGCGGCTGCACAGTTGCGCGCTCTCCCTTTTTTAAGCGATACAGAGCTCGGTGATAAAGATTTTTTGGAGGACCGCCACAGCTGCATTCCGAGAGGCACAGCTGGAACGCAATACGTCTAACATGATTTATCCCAGAAGGAGAAAATGCAAATAAGCAGTGTCAGAAATATCACAGGAGGCAACAACTAATCAGGGAACGCAAATAAATCGCGCATCAAGACGAAGCTGCTGGCGTCATCCCAGACTGAGCTGTGAGATTCCTGTGTTTAACCAAGGAGGAAAGTGAGAAGTGTGGGGAAAAAGTTCTGGAAGGACACCGTGAGTACACGTGAAGTTATGTCCTGCATATGAGCTCCAACTAAGCGCGCCAACGATTTTATATATATATATATATTATTTTTGATTTCTAGGTGTGAACCTTACTAGTGCTGAAACTCAGACAAATTTAAGTTGAACTGTGATAATATCCCATAAGCGGTGTGTTTATATAAATGTGTTTTATGTTTTTGTTTGTTTGTTTGTTGTTTTCTATCCATGATTGTGTGAAGTGCTTACATGGTGGTTGCATTCAAATAATTAATAAAAAAAAGGAGTGAGTGTTTATAAATCATTACTTTGAACTAGTGTAAAAATTATAAATAATTGTTTTCATTGGACCCATTGGTTATTGTAATTTATTGGGAGGTGTTTAATGTGGATCCCACCAGTGAAATTTCATCCTATGTCATAGGTAACGTGCCAGTTAAAATTAACCTGTTCTTAATGAATTTTTAAAAGAAGGCAATTGCTTAACAATTTACCTGCAAGACTAATAACCACACTGCATGCCTCACTAAAATATCCTGAAAGTAATTTGCTGAGCTGTAGCTGGTACAATAATGCTCTGAATCAGAAGATGTCTTGGGCTGCCATCTAAATAAAAAAGTAATTTATAAAATGCATTAATGGGCTATTTGTAAGTAGGATAATAAAAACCTTAGGAAAGGCTTATCCCAATGAGAAAACCCCTGCATATCACTGATATTGCCAAATTGCACATTGGGGCTTGTTCTGCAGATGACAAAACAACTATGACTAATGAATTTCTAGTGTTGTTAGCCATTCATGGGAATGCAGGGACCTACATTTTATGATACATTCATTTTTTATTAAGTAAAAAAGTATTAGTTATGTCAAAGGAGGCTCTTTCATGACTACAGCAAATTGGATTTTATTTTGCACTGTCAGTTTACATTAAGCAATATGTGAATAAACTTCCGGAAAACCATTAAGCTGCCTTACACTACTTTGTAAGGCAGGTAGTGTGACCTCTATATCATTTGGGTGACTGTGGGATGTGATTGTGTATTCAAGTTCTTTGCAGCTTAGAAGCCTCACATGGATTGTGGGTGCCTTGGGCTGACTGGACTGGGGCTTGAACCCTAATCACCCTGGTTCTGATAACATTCATTGACTAAACAATCAAATGCTGAATTAAATTTGTGTAAGACTGATTTAACAGAATTCTCTTTTGATAACATTCAACTATACAAGTTTTTGTATATTGCTTGCAGTTTTCTTTTACTTTAATTTCTGAAGGTATTTTATTAGATACTAAACTGTTTGAACTACTTTATTACTTTAGTGAACCTTTGGCAGAGAGGTGTTGGTACCTCCACTTATTTCAAAAAACAAAACATATTAATCATATGTTTTTCACTTCCTTATTAGACAATAATGTGGATGTACTTGAATGCTTTCTGCACTTATCTCTGTTTAAAGATTTTTATTTTCCTTCTGCTTTTGTGTAAAACATCCTCAATAGCCAAACCAAAACTAAGTGCAGAGCCTGGTATTTGACATTTTTCAGAGAATTTATCTTTTTTGGTAATTTTGTAAAGTAATTGCTTCAGGCCTGTATAAGTTTATAAAGGGGGGAATGCCTGACAATGACATTATTATTTTTAATACAAAAAAGAAAATTTAACACTTATCTGGTTTGTTTATTAAAGAATTTTTACACATCTTTTTATGACAATTCTCTATGAAGTTACACACAATAAATTAATACAAGTTACAGTCCAGGCTTTATGTACTATAACAAAGAAAAAAATAAAAATAAAAAATAAAAATTTCTTACCTAACAGCTGTTGATATATGGTCAGCTTTCATGCTTGATTCTAAAGAATCAAATGTCACAGTACAAAGCACCTGGCAAAAAGAGAGAAATACAAATGAAATACAACCAAACAAAATTACCAAATGATAAAACAAAAAGGAAATTTACTTTTAATACAGAAAATTTACAGAGTACAAAAACCATGGTAATAATCATTTAGAATCTTGACCCATGAGGAGCACTTCTACTACTCAATTTGTAATCAAGCATAAAGCTCATCAGTAGATATGAGGATAAAGATGTGAGGGGGAGTATGGAAGAATAATTTAAGAGTAACACAGCATTCATCTTTAAGAAAAAGCATAAAGGGTTAATAAATGTCAGAAACGAGATAAAGGTCAAGTGAACAACAAAATGTACACTGAAATATAACAATTGGTTTAGGAAAAATGCTGAGATGGTCAAGTAAATAAAGAATGTACCAGAAGAAAGGCTGATGTAATATACAAAATGTACTGAAGGATGACTATGGGATCGTTTATACTTCATGCTCAGAACACATACACGCACGCATCATGGCTGCCATGTGTTCCCAGCACTCATTTAATGTGTCCTCTGAGTAGGTCCTCAGAAATTAACACGACATGTGCGCGAGTTGCAGTACCAGCAAAAGGTCAGGAAGCATAGTGTGATAAAAGTTGGGATATGACAGAAAGCCGCTCGGAGGATTCTACAGAATCAATTTGCCTGCTTCAATGTTTGATGAATACTTCGATGTGGTGAAGAAAAATGCGGACATACAAATACATTTGTGGTGCTTTTATATTCAAGCATCACATATTCCACCTCGGTATGACACGATTTATTTTAAAGGTCTTACATACCATCATCTGTGCAATCTTTTTTTTTTGCACCTTCATAACAGCAACAGAATGTACAACACTGTATTTGAGCCACAGAGAAAAAAATTAAGGACACAGTGAAAAGGTGCATTTTGTGATTAAAGTAAAATTTTTGGCTTTAATCTCAAAATGTCCACTTTAACCTTGTAGTTTAGTTTAGCATTGAAGGAGACCGTCATAAACGTCATCTTAAAACTGATGCAGTTGTTAATCACTATGTGCTTCTGGGGCTTCCACCTGAACTGACAGCAACAATCACCACACAGAACACATTAAACTTATGATATTCCAGCTCTCTGCACATTTAGAATCCTTAGATTTATACTTGATACTAGCAGAATACCCGCGCTTCGCAGCGGAGAAGTAGTGTGTTAAAGAAGGTACGAAAAAGAAAAGGAAAAATTTTAAAAATAACGTAACATGATTGTTAATGTAATTGTTTTGTCATTGATATGAGTGTTGCTGTCATATCTATCTATTTATATATATCTGTATGTATATATACAGTATAGTATATATATATATATATATATAGCAAAATACCCCGCTTGGCAGCGGAGAAGTAATGTGTTAAAGAAGGAAAGAGAAAGAAAAGGAAACATTTTGAAAATAACGTAACATGATTGTCAATGTAATTGTTTTGTCACTGTTATGAGTGTCGCTGTGATATATATATATATAGCAAAATAGCCGGCTTACAGCGATGTCATGTGTTAAAGAAGTTATGAAAAAGAAAAGGAAACATTTTAAAAATAATGTAACATGATTGTCAAAGTAATTGTTTTGTGTATTTGGTGGCAGCATCACAAAGTTATTTTCATCTAGCTGCATCAGAAAATGTACCATGACGTCTGACACGCCTCCTTTTTACTGTTTTCTCACAGCTTGGATTGCTGCTGTCATATATATATACACACACAAACACATATATATATATATACATACATACCTATCTACATCATATATACACACACATACATACACACACACAAATTATATATATGTGTATATGTATGTGTGTGTGTGTGTGTGTGTGTGTGTATATATATATATACATACATACATACATATATATACACATACATATACTTGTGTGTATGTTTGTATGTGTCTATATGTGTGTGTATAGCTTTGGTCACTGAGTGCAAGGGAAAAATAATAAAATATAGTCTATAAGTTATTAAACAGTAAAACATTAACGTTTTAAGAAGTACAGGTACATTGAGCTGCGGTGGGTTGGCACCCTGCCCAGGATTGGTTCCTGCCTTGTGCCCTGTGTTGGCTGGGATTGGCTCCAGCAGACCCCCATGACCCTGTATTCGGATTCAGCGGGTTAGAAAATGGATGGATGGAGGTACATTGAGCACTACTGGAGTGGTTGCGGGTAAACTACATTTTAAAGACTGTGTAACACAACAGGTAAGTAACTAAGAGCAGCTAAAATATATATGGATCATCTCTCGGTAGTAGATCCCTTTTGAAAGCGCTACACGACGGCTGTGGTATAGAAATTACATTTTCTATGTGAACGTTCAAATTTGTGCCTCTGGTAATGTGCCTTACCGGCAATTAAAGAAAATTAGTTTTGTGTCCTCTGCAGTGTTAAGAGAGAAAGGCTTTGGTTTGGGATAAAAGGAAAAAAGGTGTAAAGAAAGGAAAGTTGCCTTTTTCTTTTATATAGTATAGAGAGATGTGTTCGCTGACGTTATGATCGCCTTTTGGGGACAGTCGCGGTGGGTCTTGTGTAGACTGGTGAGATGTCCCGCCATTAATCGGCTGTGATGGCACTGTCAGTCCTTCACTCCTGTGCGTATCTTCATAATCCGAGCTGAGGACCTCATAATCGTATACATGCAAAAGAAAGTGTGAATCGCCTTAATATTATTTTGCCGTGGTGTATAAAAGGGGTCCGTGTTTGCACTTGTCTGGGCTATAGCGCGGGGAGGAAGAAAAAATTAAAAGTGCTCACTTTGACTTAAGGCAGAAGCGCAGTCAGCGTCTCAAAGGCGGCACAGCTATGCGCAGCTGGCTGCTCGACTTTTGCTGGGCAGGAGACCCCTTTTGTACACACGCTCATGATATCAAAAGTCTCAGCGCTCTTTGGAGGTAATTCATATATTATATATATAGCAAAATACCTATATCGCAGCGGAGAAGTAGTGTGTTAAAGAAGTAATGAAAAAGAAAAGGAAACCTTTTAATAATAACGTAACATGATTGACATTGTCATGAGTGTTGCTGTCATATATATTCCTGCCTAAATAAGTCACCTTCGCTTTGCTCTTACTTTGTTACCGTTCATTTAATCATGGCTAGTGGCGGAAAAATTATAAAATGGAAGGAGGATGGCTTTACCAAAACAATTATTGATGGCGAATCGATTATTCATAAAGCTTGAATTGGTGATCTGTTTTTCTGTGTTAACCTCATATTTTTCATACTTCTTCTCAAACTAAGGTGGTGCGAGGGTAAAATGAATCGGGATGCTGATCAATGTAATCGTGTACCAGGAAATCATGCATTGACAAAAGCTCCCTTTGCTTGTAATGCAAAGTGTGATTAAATGCATTATTTTTTACGCTTATGGAGCACATGCATCGAAGCTTCTCAGCTGTGCTTGTGCTAAGAAAAGGAAAGATTTTAAAAATAACGCAACACGATTGTCAATGTAACCTTTTTTAAGTAGTGCCTGGAGGATTCAGTGTGAAGAAACTCTAGAGACAGAGTGTGTATTAACTTGTGGATTTTTCTGTGAGTATTTGGTGGCAGTGTGACGAAGTTGCTTTGGAAGACGGCGTTAGCCGCTAAGCTCAGCTCAGAGCAAAATGAGGTAAATGGGAGGGGAGATGATGACGTGACTCCCCCACCCGCCTTAACTGTCAATCCCCCACAAACACAGTCTCTCGGAATTTGCATAAACACACCCCTTCACCTGCAATTTTAACTTAGTTACAAAGTGATCAAAGCTCTTGTTTATATCCTGCGTCCTCTCATTAAACTTGTATCCCGCATTCCCTGTGGGCATGTGAAACGCCAGCGGTAGCCTGTCTATGAACTTAATTTAAAGTTTAGGTTTACACCTTGCTTTCTTTCCGAGGTAGCAACACTCATGAATATGGTAGTATATGTCACTCGCTCGCTTCTTATTGTTTCGCTGCCTTCTCAATTATATAATGCATGTTTTCTTAAGCGCTTTTTGGAGGTCTTCCTGGTTTTCTACGCACTGCGTTGACAGTCAGTTCACGTGATTACGTGGAGGCGTGATGATGTCACACGAAACTCCGCCCCCCACGTCATTGCAGCTCAACTCCATTACAGTTAATGGAGAAAAATACCTTCCAGTTATGACCATTAGGCGTAGAATTTCGAAATGAAACCTGCCCAACTTTTGTAAGTAAGCTGTAAGGAATGAGCCTGCCAAATTTCAGCCTTCTACCTACACGGGAAGTTGGAGAATTAGTGATGAGTCAGTGAGTGAGTGAGTGAGGGCTTTGCCTTTTATTAGTATAGATTACTTTCATGATCAAATGCATTAAAGTAGGTATGTTAAATTTTACAGATAAATCATTAATTTCATTTAAATAATGAATACTGTTAATAAATGCACACATCGGGGGGTGACACGGTGGCATAGTGGTAGCGCCGCTGTCTCACAGGGAGTCAAGTCGCTGGTGTTCCCTGACTGGAGTTTGTATGTTTTCCTGCTGGGTTTCCACAGTGTGCTCCGGTTTCCTTCCAAATATATGCAGATTTGGGGATTTGGTGCCGCTAAAATAATGCGAGTGTATATGAGTGCTTGTATTCACCTTGCGATGAGCTGATGCCCTTTCCAGGGATTGCTTCTGCCTTGTGCCCAATGCTAGCTGGAATGGGCACATACCTGGATTGACGGATTTAATCATTAAACATCCTTTTCAGAGATATTACAGCAAGGTGTCATTGGAATTTAATGAATGTTTCAGGCAATTCACAACACAGCAAAGCCAAACCTGTTCTCACCGTGATGATATCTCGCACTGCCACCTGGTGGAATCTTCCAAATTTATGTAAAGTATGCATGCAAGTACAAACAGTACAACGCTTTCAAGAGCCATTAAAAGTTTGTGGCTGGACACTGTACACTTAAATGAAAATATAGCAATTTAAAGTTTGTTGTATTATGTCATCAATCCATATATGTTTATAAGCAGTTGTTTTGGCACTTCTTAAAAGAGCATTTTTATAGTATCCGTGTGAATTAAATCAAAACAGCCCACTTAGAGCTTTCAAATACTTAATATTTTGAAATTCACTCTGTAAGTGAGGATTTCAATCAGCCGTCAATAAATATATTATCTTGGCAGTGCCCATTAGAATGCAAGAACCAACAATTTTGTCTCTTTCAAGCCAGCCCTTTCTGGAGTGTGTTCCATATCAGCACAAACTCTTGTATTCATCTGCCTTGCGTATATTGGGAAAATTTAGAATTATTCTTCAATCTACTTTTGTCTTTAGAATGTGATGGAGAAAAAACATCTTGAGTTTCAACAAGAAATCTATATAATTTGTGAATATGTACTTATCAAGCATTCACATGCACATCTGTGCAGGTCAATCGACTAATTCATTTCCGCTCTGGGGTTGGTAATCAGCACATCTGCATCCCTAGCAGTTTAAAGTAAGCTGGAGCAGGAAACAGGGACAGAAAAAAAGTAAAAAGACAGATTAAAACCAAAGTAAGAAACATGAAGAGAGCAGGATCATGACTGCCAGTCCTGATGGAGAATAGAGAGAGGCAGGCAGTCAGGAATGTGGTACTGAGATGAGTGTGTGGTCGATGCTTGAGTAACAGGAGTCGCTCCTGTTAAGCACCCCAAAGAGCAGAAGTAAACAGGTCCTCTAACTTGGCTCTCCCTTACCACCAGCCTGGAGAAGTTCACCCCGGATACCACAGATCCCTGCAGCCTTTCCCCACCTCAGCTGGTTCATCACCTGTGCAATCTCAGTGAGATTGGGTGGTTCACAGCTTCAAGAACCGTGGACCCAGAGATAACCAGTGTCATAGCCGGAGAATCAGCTTTGAACAACTGCTGAAAGTAGCCAGCCCAGAAGGTCACAACTGCAGTGTCATCCATAAGGACCGTTCCATCAGCCGCCCTGACTGCGAGTCTCTAAGGAACAGATTCAGATGTGTGTAATGCTTCGATTCCTCTGTAAGTAGGACGTGGGTCGCTAGACCACAGATGGTGTGTCACTTGCTCACAGATTCCTCTAACAAACATCTCTTTATCTGCCCTCAGAGCCCTCACAGCTGTCCTTCTTAGTTCCCGGTACAGACCAGAGTTGCCATTGAGCTGTGTGCTGTGACTCCTCTCGATGATATCCAGGGTGCACTGCGAGATGAAACACCTCTTTCTAGAAACACCGGTAACACCAACACAACCCTCAGCAACCTTCAGGGTCTTTTTTTTTTTTTGAAGTTTTATTAATTTTATTGCAATCCATACAAATCAATCAATTTTTACAAAAAGTAAAATTGAGTTAAGAACAAATCGATCCCAACCCCGGAGAGAGTGAGCAAGGCAAACGGCGTGAAATTTAAGGCTTGTAAACATACCTAAATTAATAAAATTGATAAGCCAATTGAGATGAATGCAGAAGACAAAGAAATACGGAAATAATTGCTTCCTCTGTGCTTTAAGAGCTTATTTAAAAATATTACTGATTAGATCTTGTCATGTTTTGAAAAAGTCTGTACGGATCCTCTGAGTATTTGATTTTTTCCAAGTTCAAACAGTATAACACATCAGTTTCCCACTGTCTTAAAAGAGGAGAGTTTGGGTTCTTCCAGTTTAGCAGAATAAGTCTCTGTGCCAAAAGTGTAGTGGATGCAATCACAATTTGTTTGTCTTTCTCCACTTTAAACCCATCTGGAAGAACCCCAAATACAGCTGTTAATGGGTTAGGAGGGATTGTGAGACCAAAGCTGTCTGAAAGGTAATAAAAAATTTTGGTCCAGAATAATGTCAATTAGGTGCAGGCCCAGAACATGTGACCAGTGAGGCTGGGACTTGGTTGCAGCGTTCACAGGTTGGATCATGCCCTGGAAACATTTTGGAAAGTTTTAGACGAGACAGATGTGCTCAATATATAATTCCGAGTTGTATAATTGTATGCTTTGCGTAGATGGAGCTCGAGTGAATTCTCTGCATTGCTACTTTCCACTCTTTTTCTGATATATTAATTGAGAGATCTTTTTCCCAGTGTCCTCCTGGATCTTTGAAAGGGAGGGACTGTAAAATGATTTTATATATTGCAGAGATGGTGTCTGAGTCCTTGAGATTGAGCAATATTTTTTCCAGCATGGATGAGGGTGCAAGATAAGGAAATTCGGGAAGGTTCTGTTTAACAAAGTTCCTGATTTGAAGATAGTGAAAGAAATGTGTAGCTGGAATATTAAATTTGGAATGTAATTGTTCATAGGATGCAAAGACGCTGTCTATATAAAGATCTCTAAACAAGTTAATTCCAAATTTTTTCCAGATATTAAAAACTGCATATGTTCGCGAAGGTTGAAAGAGGTGGTTCTCTTGCAGAGGTGCCACAGATAGATGCTTCTAAGTCTTAAAATGCTTTCTATATTGGTAACATATTCTAAGTGAGTGAAGCACAAATGGGTTATTAGTATACTGCCGATAACTTGTGTTTATTAGAGCACAGAGCAGGAAATATAAAGAAGTACTGCAGGATTTTACTTCCATTTTGCGGAACAAACCTGTGTATGTTTTATTTGTGTCCAGGTTTTTATCGCTTGTATATTTGCTGCCCAGTAATAAAATTGGAAGTTAGGTAGAGCCATGCCACCTTCTGCCTTTTGTCTTTGTAGGGTCACTCTTTGGATGCGTGGATGTTTTTTGAGTTCTAAATAAATAAGGTTATTGTTGAATCTGATTGCTTAAAGAATGATTTATTAATGTATTGGAATGTTTTGAAATAAAAAAAGGAGCTTAGGAAGAATATTCATCTTAACAGTGTTAATTCTTCCAGCTAGTGTAAGATGAAGGGTTGACCATCTATGCAAGTCTTGCTTAATTTTTTCCATGCAAACGGCGAAATTTTGTTGATAAAGAGCTTTATGTTTACTTGTGATGTTTACCCCTAGAATTTTCTGGGTCTGATATATACAGTACCATATCATCTGCATATAATGAAATTTTCTGTTCCAGTTCTTCTCTGATAATCCCCTTTATCTGATCAGTATTTCGACACTGTATTGCCAGTGGTTCAATGGCAATTGCAAACAGTAGTGGTGACAAGGGGCATCCTTGTCTAGTACCACGTTCTAGTTTAAAGTAGTCCGAACAAATGTCGTTGATACAAACTGAAGCTTCTGGATTAGTATACAGTAATTTGATCCATGCACAAATGTTCGGGCCAAACCCAAATTTCTCCAATGTAGTAAAAAGGTATTTCCATTCAATTATGTAAAATGCTTTTTCTGCATCCAATGATAATAATATTTCTGGCGTGTTTCATTTAGTTGTGAGTATATTACATTAAACAGGCGTCGAAGATTTAAAGATAAGTGTCAGCCCCTGATATCACAAGATCAAACTGGATTTATTACCGAGGGGAGCACTTTCTCCATCCTTCTAGCTATGATTTTAGAGAGTGAAATTGGTCTGTATGATGCACATTGTAATAAGTTCTTATTGTGTTTTGAAAAAACGGTGATTAGTGCTTGGCGAAAAGTTTGAGGAAGAGTTTGGTTGTCTCTGGCTTCTGTAAATGTTGCTAATAGGAGGGGAGCTAGCTGAGCGGAGAATTTCTTATAAAATTCTGCAGGGTAGCCATCAGGGCCTGCTGCTTTCCCGCCTTGAAGTGACTTTATAGCATCTAGTAATTCTGATAACGCCAGAGGTTTATCAAGTTCCTTCGCACTAAAAGTGTGTATTTGTAATATTTGTAATGTATCCAGAAATGCATTAGATTGTGTATTGTCTTCTTTAAACTCAGTAGTATATAGGGATTTATAGTAGTCTCTGAAAGTGTGCATTATATTTTTGTGGTCGATGATTTTATCTCCGTTCGCGTTAGTGATTACTGAGATTGCGTTGCTCACTTTGTGCTTGTGAATTTGTTGAGTTAAAAGCTTATCAGCTTTCTCTCCATGTTCATAGTAATGATGTCTGGATTTATAAATTAGTTGTTCAGTTTCTTTAGTTGTCAAGAGGTTTGGTTCTGAATACAGAGCCTGCCTTTTCCTATGTAGAGTCTCACTTGGTAGTCTGGCATGTTCTTCATCTATTCTAGTAATTTCGCTTTTCATCTCTACTACTTTCTTGATTTCTAATTTATTTCTGTGTGAAAGATATGAGATAATCTGTCCTCTTAAGAAGGCCTTAAGAGTTTCCCAGAGTATTCCTGCAGAAATCTCTGAGGATGTATATGTCTCTAGGAAGAAACTGATTTGTTTGGATATGAATTCTGTACAAGTCTCGCCTGCTAATAGAAGCGGGTTGAGATGCCATCTGCGAGGTGAGTGTGTGGGGCTTAGTAACTTTAGCTCCAAGATCAGAGGTGCATGGTCAGAAATAACAATAGCATCATATTTGCAAGATTTAATCATAAGCAAGAAGTTATTATCTATAAGGAAATAATCAATCTTTGAGTAGTAATGATGTACTGGTGAGTAGAAAGAGTATATTCTTGAGTTTGGGTTTAAAAACCTCCAGGGGTCTGATAAGTTGTGATCAGTTATAAACTTTGTAATTATCTTTGTGGTGTTAGATGCCGTTCCCCCTGTGGAAGAAGTCCTATCTAAGAGTGGATTTAAAACACAATTATAGTCCCCAGCCATTATAATTTTATGAGTGTTCAGATTGGGAATGGATGCAAATAAATTTTGTATAAATTCCTTATCATCAACATTAGGCACATAAACATTTATCAAAATCATTTTACAATTAGATAAGTTTACCATGACCATTACAAATCTCCCTTCAGGATCCAATACTACATCTGATGCTACAAATAAGACTGTTCTATATATGAGAACTAGCAGAATACCTGCGCTTCGCAGCGGAGAAGTAGTGTGTTAAAGAAGGTACGAAAAAGAAAAGGAAAAATTTTAAAAATAACGTAACATGATTGTTAATGTAATTGTTTTGTCATTGATATGAGTGTTGTTCTCATATCTATATATATATATATATATATATATATATATATATATATATATATATCTATATATATATATATATATCTATATCTATATATATATATATATATATATATATATATATATATCTATATATATATATATATATATACGCTTGGCAGCGGAGAAGTAGTGTGTTAAAGAAGTTATGAAAAAGAAAAGGAAACATTTTAAAAATAATGTAACATGATTGTCAAAGTAATTGTTTTGTGTATTTGGCAGCGTCACAAAGTTATTTTCGTCTAGCTGCATCAGAAAATGTACCACGACGTCTGCCACGCCTCCTTTTTACTGTTTTCTCACAGCTTGGATTGCTGCTGTCATATATATATATCTATAATAATAAAAGGCAAAGCCCTCACTCACTCACTCACTCACTCACTCACTCACTCACTCACTCACTCATCACTAATTCTCCAACTTCCCGTGTAGGTAGAAGGCTGAAATTTGGCAGGCTTATTCCTTACAGCTTACTTACAAAAGTTAAGTATGTTTCATTTCGAAATTCTACACGTAACTGTCATAACGGTCGATAATGGTCGACAACGTCCGCCATGTTGAACTTTATTATTTATGGCCCCATCTTCACGAAATTTGGTAGGCGGCTTCCCTGCGCTAACCAAAACCGATGTAAGTCCTTATTTCGGTGGTATGACGCCATTGTCGGCCGCCATATTGAATTTTCCAAACGTCACTAATTCTCCAACTTCCCGTGTAGGTAGAAGGCTGAAATTTGGCAGGCCCATTCCTTACAGGTTACTTACAAAAGTTAAGCAGGTTTCATTTTGAAATTCTACGCGTAACGGTCATAACGGTCAACAACATCCGCCATATTGAACTTTCTTATTCATGGCCCCATCTTCATGAAATTTGGTAGGTGGCTTCCCTGCACTAACCAAAACCGATGTACTGTACTTATTTCGGTGGTATGACGCCATTGTCGGCCGCCATATTGAATTTTCCAAACGTCACTAATTCTCCAACCTCCCGTGTAGGTGGAAGGCTGAAATTTGGCAGGCCCATTCCTTACAGCTTACTTAAAAAAGTTAAGCAGGTTTCATTTCGAAATTCTATGCGTAACGGTCATAATGGTCAACAACGTCCACCATATTGAACTTTCTTATTCATGGCACCATCTTCACGAAATTTGGTATTCGGCTTCCCTGCGCTAACCGAAACCATTGTACATACTTATTTCGGTGGTATGACACCACTGTCAGCCACCATATTGAACTTTCCAATGTCACTAATTCTCCAACTTCCCGTGTAGGTAGAAGGCTGAAATTTGGTACTTATTTCGGTGGTATGATGCCACTGTTGGCCGCCATATTGAACTTTCCAACGTCACTAATTCTCCAACTTCCCGTGTAGGTAGAAGGCTGAAATTTGGCAGGCTCATTCCTTACAGCTTACTTACAACAATTAAGCAGGTTTCATTTTGAAATTCTACGCGTAACGGTCATAACGGCCAACAACGTCCGCCATGTTGAACTTTCTTATATACGGCCCCATCTTCACGAAATTTGGTAGGTGGCTTCCCTGAGCTAACTGAAACCAATGTACGTACTTATTTCGGTGGTATGACGCCACTGTCAGCCGCCATATTGAATTTTCCAACATCACTAATTCTCCAACTTCCCATATATGTAGAAGGCTGAAATTTGGCAGGCTCATTCCTTACAGCTTATTTACAAAAGTTAAGCAGGTTTCATTTCAAAATTCTACGTGTAATGGTCATAACGGTCAACAACGTCCGCCATGTTGAACTTTCTTATTTATGGCCCCATCTTCTCGAAATTTGGTAGGCGGCTTTCCTGCACTAACCAAAACAAATGTGTGTACTTATTTCGGTGGTATGATGCCACTGTCGGCCGCCATATTGAACTTTTCAACAGTCTTTGTTACGTATGGGCCCATCATCAAGAAATTTGGTACACGGGTTCCCAACTCTAACTGAATCCTACTTGCGTACATATATACGTCCATAGCCTGCAGCTCAGTCACCATGTGAGGCGGCGTTGGGTCCCCCATCCCAACGCCTCCCACGTTGTTGGCTGGCTGCCTGCCTATATAAGACCATCCGTCATTCCGGTCTCTGCATTCCCTTCCTTGCTTTGCCACGGGATTCACGTCTCCCTACTGATAACTATAGCCTTTTTGTTTAATCCACGGCTTCTCCGCTGTTTTATTGTTTGTTTATTACGATTATAGTTATTGTGTAGGTATTTTACACTTACTTTACATTGCTCAGGTACCCATTTCCTTTATCATTCCAACCCCCATTACCATGTCTATCGAGATGATCACTATCGATCAAAGAACTATCACTTACTGAGTGGTTTCCATGCCCGTAGATACCACCTACCTTTTCCATTCTTTTTGTTACATAGTGCATGGCCATATCAGGCTCAATCTTAATATCTGGAGAAACATTGTGTCTTATGTATTGAATGACTGGGACAGGTTCAAGGTGTGGACTGATGATGGTACAGGAGATAATTAGACTACACATGAGCTTTATAAGAGTGAAATGCTTAAGGCCTTCACCTATGGTTCTGCATGTGAGTTGATGGCTGCCACTGAATTGTTCGATTGTCGCTTTCAAGTGTACCGAAAAGGCCAAATATTTTACACTTTTCGACAACCGCCAATGCCTCTTAAACATCTTAGACTGACAGGTGACGATTTCAGTAGTGGACACATTGATGTTTATGAATGTTTAAACTTTCAAAAGCTGGATGTGAAGTTATCGATGAAACCGGTTGTGTGCTTACAACGCTTGACAGATGCCAAATGTCACTTCAACACAAGTCCTACAAATACTGTCGTAATTGAAACAAACCATGAAACTCAAACCGATTATGACAGCAGCAATCCAAGCTGTGAGATTTGAGACAAGATTACTGTTGACATGGCCAACTGTAAGTTACATGCTCAAGAGTAAGCTCAGCGCACAGCTTGGTCATGTTACAACCAGAGGGCCTAACTGACAACATGGTATACAAAGAGATCCTTAACAAATAATTATTGGCATATTTTCCCACAGTTTAAAAAGGTTTAATTTTCTTCTTAATAAAAATTTTAATGCACTACTTCGCCGCTGCGAAGCGCGGGTATTTTGCTAGTAAATATATATATATATATATACACACACACACACACATACATACATATATATATATATACACATATATATACACATACATATCTTCATATCTACATATCTATATACATATCTACATATACACATTGTCACAAGAACGAGACATGGACAGATAAAGAGTTGGGGCAGCCACCCGTATATTGTGGTATCCTGGCTGCAAAGTCGTTTTCTTATAGAAATACAGAGCACTGAAGTGCATACAACCGAGTCCAAAACAAGACTGAGGAAACAAAGGAAAAGGGGCAGGTTTTAAAGGGGAGACAGGAAGTGAGTTCAGATGGATCTGGCACGTGGTCTTCCACCATTGGCTCAGAGTCGGAGGTGACATCAGAGGGACTGGAGCTGGTGTGGCCGACTTCCATTGGCTCAGTCCCGGAAGTGATGTCAGGAGATCCAGGTGAAATCCCCCGGGGATGGTCTACAGGCAAGGGAGAAAAAGAGTCAGTGCACTCTGCCACACCCCGGCATGCCTCCGAACTGCCTTCACTCAAGCCCTTTAGCTGCCTCCCATGCGCACGTGTGTGACAACATATATATATATATATATATATACATACCTATCTACATCATATATACACACACACAAATTATATATATGTGTGTATGTATGTATGTATGTATGTACGTACGTATGTATGTGTGTGTATATGTATATATATATATATATATATATATATATATATATGTATATATATATATATATATATATATATATATATATATATACATATATATACACATACATATACTTGTGTGTATAGCTTTTATATATGTGTGTGTATAGCTTTGGTCACTGAGTGCAAGTGAGAAATAATAAAATATAGTCTATAAGTTATTAAACAGTAAAACATTAACGCTTTTAAGAAGTACAGGTACATTGAGCACTACTGGAGTGGTTTCGGGTAAACTACATTTTAAAGACTGTGTAACACAACAGGTAAGTAACTAACAGCTAAAATGTATATGGATCATCTCTCGGTAGTAGATCCCTTTTGAAAGGCGCTACACGATGGCTGTGGTATAGAAATTACATTTTCTATGTGAACGTTCAAATTTGTGCCTCTGGTAATGTGCCTTACCGGCATTTAAAGAAAATTAGTTTTGTGTCCTCTGCAGTGTTAAGCGAAAGGCTTTGGTTTGGGATCAAAGGAAAAAAGGTGTAAAGAAAGGAAAGTTGCCTTTTTCTTTTATATAGTATAGAGAGATGTGTTCGCTGACGTTATGATCGGCTTTTGGGGACAGTCGCGGTGGGTCTTGTGTAGACTGGTGAGACGTCCCCGCCATTAATCGGCTGTGATGGCACTGTCAGTCCTCTACTCGTGTGCATGTCTTCCTAATCCGGGGTGAGGACCTCATAATCGTATATGTGCAAAAGAAAGTGTGAATCGCCTTAATATTATTTTGCCATGGTGTAGAAAAGGGGTCCCGTGTTTGCACTTGTCTGGGCTATAGCGCAGGGGGAGGATGAAAAAAATTAAAAGTGCTCACTTTGACTTAAGGCAGAAGCACAGTCAGCGTCTCAAAGGCCGGCACAGCTATGCAGCGCTGGCTGCTCGACTTTTGCTGGGCAGGAGACCACAGTTTTTGCAGACTCGTTCATGATATCAAAAGTCTCAGCGATCTTTGGAGGTCATTCATATATTATATGAGATATATATATATATATATTAGATATGATATATATATATATATATATATATATATATATATATATATATATATATATATATATATATATATATCAAAATACCCGCCACCAGCGAGAAGTAGTGTGTTAAAGAAGTAATGAAAAAGAAATGGAAACATTTTAATAATAACGTACAATGATTGACATTGTCATGAGTGTTGCTGTCATATATATGCCTGCCTAAATAAGTCACCCTCGCTTTGCTCTTACTTTTTTACCGTTCATTTAATCATGGCTAGTGGCGGAAAAATTATAAAATGGAAGGAGGATGGCTTTACCAAAACAATTATTGATGGCTTAATCGATTATTTATAAAGCTTGAATTGGTGATCTGTTTTTCTGTGTTAACCTCATATTTTTCATACTTCTTCTCAAACTAAGGTGCTGCGAGGGTAAAATGAATCGGGATGCGCTGATCAATGCAATCTGCTTGTAATGCAAAGTGTGATTAAATGCATTATTTTTTAATGCGTTATGGAGCACATGCATCGAAGCTTCTCAGTTGTGCTTGTGCTAAGAAAAGGAAAGTTTTTAAAAATAACGTAATACGATTGTCAATGTGACCTTTTGTAAGTAGTGCGTGGAGGATTCAGTGTGTAGAAACTCTAGAGACAGCGTGTGTATTAACTTGTGGATTTTTCTGTGAGTATTTGGTGGCAGTCTGATGAAGTTGCTTCGGAAGACAGCGTTAGCCGCGGAGCTCAGCTCAGAGCGAAATTAGATGAATGGGAGGGATATGATGACGTGACTCCCCACCCGCCTTAACTGTCAATCCCCACAAACACAGTCTCTCGAATTTGCATAAGCACACCCTTCACCTACAATTTTAACTTAGTTACAAAGTGATCAAAACTCTCGTTTATATCCTGTGTCCTCTCATTAAACTTGTATCCTGCATTACCTGTGGGCATGTGAAACGCCAGCGGTAGCCTGTCTATGAACTTAATTTAAAGTTTAGGTTTACACCTTGCTTTCTTTCCGAGGTAGCATCACTCATGAATATGGTAGTATATGTCACTCGCTCGCTTCTTATTGTTTCGCTGCCTTCTCAATTATATAATGCATGTTTTCTTAAGCGCTTTTTGGAGGTCTTCCTGGTTTTCTACGCACTGCGTTGACAGTCAGTTCACGTGATTACGTGGGAGGCGTGATGATGTCACACGAAACTCCCCCCCGTCATTCCAGCTCAACTCCATTACAGTTAATGGAGAAAAATACCTTCCAGTTATGACCATTAGGTGTAGAATTTCGAAATGAAACCTGTCCAACTTTTGTAAGTAAGCTGTAAGGAATGAGCCTGCCAAATTTCAGCCTTCTACCTACACGGGAAGTTGGAGAATTAGTGATGAGTGAGTGAGTGAGTGAGTGAGTGAGGGCTTTGCCTTTTATTAGTATAGATTCCCACACCTCTAGTTTTCTTTGTAAAACTAGAATGGAACATTTGGCCAGTCCAGTCTTTTTGCAGCCGGAATTGATTCTTGCTTAGTAAATGGGTCTCCTGTAAAAATACTATTTTAGCGTTTAGACCTGTTACGTGAGAGAGTACTTTCTTTCTCTTTAATTCGTGATTCAGGCCTTTAACATTCCAGCTCACGAAGTTAACTGTCCCATCATGGAGACATTGATTCTGAGTTTTTGATGTCATTTTATAGTCTTAACTGGAAGTGAGACAGCTTTGGCCTTATTTTCCTATTTCCCCAAGAAGTTATTGCCATGCAGCCTATTATTACGTTGGTAGTTATAATTATAAAGATTAAAATGATAGATTAGGTATAGATTAAGCCTGCTCTCTTTCTCTCCCCCCCCTTTATGCCTCACCACGTGAGGCTAGAACCCACTTCACACAGTCCCGGTCCTCTGACATACCCAGAGACACAGCACGTCCAAAGCAAAACATGCCCCCACGCAGCGGCGTTTTAGGGTTAAAAAAATAGAGATATCTATTACCAATATAGTCTAAAAAACTGTGCACTTAGAATATATATAATCTTCAGCAATCTTAGTGTATTAAGATAATACACCCTGATAATAAACCGTGTTAGAAAGTGGTCCAGAATAAGCATAGTAAGTCTTAATGCAATAATAGCAATAACAATTAACCAAGGATATGATGTTGAACAGTCTCGTTTAGGGTAGAGAGAAAATAATTAGATAATAAAATAAAAAAAAAAAAAAAAAAGAAAAAGGTAATTAAGCACAATAAAACATAAACAGATAGCGTCCGAGTAATAATGAGAATATATAATGATATACAAATAGATCAGACAGTAGATTATTAATCCTTGCCATATCATTAACGGCCATGACTCAATATTATGTATCAGAATAGTCACGGGATCAGCTTTCTTAATTCCTTTTCTGCTTCTTCCTTGCTAGCGAAGACAAAGAATTGACCCTGCAATTCCACTTTCAGTTTGGCCGGATACAAGAGGCTGTATTTGATGTTGGCTTGACATAACCGCTGTTTAATGTTGTAGAAGGCTGCGCGCTTAGTAGCTGTGGCTGGAGAGAGGTCAGGGAAGATACGAATGTGGTTATTTTCATATATACAGTAATCTCTTGCTTGTGTCTGAGGAGTGCCATCACCTTTAGCTTAAATGATAATCTTTCAAAGCGAATAACAAAAGATCTAGGTCTAACGGTATTTGATCCGCGTACACGATAAGCCGCTGCTATCTCAGAATCTGCTTTAAAGTCCTCCCCAATTATTTTAGAAAAAAGTTCAGCTGCGAATTTCACAGGGTTTGGACTTTCTCGATTCTCAGGCAGACCTTCAATTCAGACATTATTCCTTCTGCTTCCATCTTCCAAAGCAGCCAGTCTGTCTCAGAGTTTTTTGCATTCGGAGCTGACATTTACTGCTTTTTCTTCGGCAGTGGCAGCTAAATTTTCGGCTGTTTCAATCCGAGTCGTGAATGTCTACTTGACATCCTCCAGTTGATCAGCAAGCATGCTCAGTTTAACCAAGTTTTCCCGAATGTGCTCTTCAATTTTACCCAGCATATCTTTAAAGACTTTATTATCCTGCTGCCGCATCTGTCGCAGCTTTTCATTTGCCTGTTGCAGCTCCTGTCGCAGCCTTTCATTTGCCTTTTGCAGCTCCTGTTGCAGTTTCTCATTTGCCTTTACCCTTGCCTTCTCGCTTTTCTTTATCTCTTGCATGAGCTCAGTGAACATCACCTTCAGTTCAGACAATTCAATTCTGCTTTCTTGCACCGTAGGTGAAGCGGCAGGCTCTATTGTAGCCGGTGTCCCCTCTTTTCCAGGCTCGCGTGGAGTAATTGAAACTGTGGACTGCAAGGCCTTTTCCAGTTTCAGGTGATCTTCTCCAATCGGCGAGCTATCGAGACCTGCTTCACACACGCTCGTTCATTCGCTCCCCATTTCGCTCTCAGCCGGCGACGATGTAGCAGACCATCGTCCCGAGGAGTCTGTACTTTCACCTATCTGATCCAGGTCTGTCTCTGAAAGGCCGTATCTTGAACTAGAGCTTGCTGATCTTAGCTTGGGTGCAGCTTTAGTTTTCGGTTCTTTCGGACCCCCTTTCTTATTGGCCTTGTTGGCCATGTTTATATATGCTTACATATAATGTAGCAGTGCCCCTCGGGTTGAATAAATACAGGATATCTCAGGATAATACGCAGATAATATGAAAAATAACACCCACTTCAGACATCCATCTCTCGCAACGGACGAGACCAAATCCCCCACCTTCAGGGTCTTGTCACAGAAGGTCTCCCACATCACATTAGGATCGGTAGTCATATCCAAATTTGAATGCTCCTCACACAAACTGCATGCAAACTCATTAGAAAAAGCCTGGTCTTGGAGTTTGGCCAAGTCCAGGCTCATTTTCCTAGTAGGTGGTAACCTACTGGACCTAAGCTGTATCCTAAGAGTAGCAACCACAAGTCTGTGGTCAGAATTCACAAACTGGGCACTTCTGTATCAAGTCCAACGATGCGGTTCAGGGCACTGGAACCAGGACCCAGCGATTCGCAGCCCCTGACCTTTTGCAAAGTCAAGGAACATGGAGTCATTTTCACCATGGTCACCAGACCCATGGGGACCGAGACAATCCTCATAGCCAGTCCTGTCAGTGCCAGTGGTTGCATTTAAGTCACCCATGACCAGAGGAGTGTGACCCTGTGGGCACCCATCAACCACTGCGTGAAAAAGTGAATAAAATGTCTCCCTTGCCGAGACATCACTGACCGCGGTCGGAGCTTACACTGAGACAACAGATAAGGCACCCAGGGAGTGCTGTAATCTGAGTCCCATAATACGCTCATTGAAAGGAGTGACATTGGACACCATCGGAAGAAGCCAATCCGCTATAGCAATAGCTACTCCCTGAGTATGACAGCCATCAGACCGACCAGACCAATAGAAGGTGTACCCACCTACAGAGATCTGGCCAGTCCCTGGCCTTCGCACCTCAGAGAGTGCCACCACTGAAATGCAGAGTTTACGCAGCTCCTCCGACAGCAGAGGAAGATGATCATCTTGCCGGAGAGACAAGATGTTCCACACGCCCACCCGTATGGGCCACCTCAAATTGGGACCCGAGTGCTGCCGTGCAGTGGGTGATGACCAGTTCCGATTCCCAACAGACCCGACCCTGTTGGCTCTCCGACAGTTTTGGCTCTTCTGGGGATGGGGCTCCCGACGGCTTTTCCCCATCCCCTTCATGATCCAAGCAGCCTTCCTTTGGGTGGCTGCTGCAGAGCTACTCCCGCGGACAGCAAAAAAGGAGTCCTTTCTGTAGTCTCTGAACTTTGTAAAAAAATTTTTATGGTGGCTGGAGTGCCAATCCTGCCAACAGCCCCCAATGATTTCCCTGCTAGTTGGAGGACCGCTTGCAGGGCAAACTTAATTGTACTGTAGATTTAATTTAAAAATGATAAATTTGCCATTTTTAGCCATCAATCTACAGTCAATAACAAATAATGAAAAAGTGGTTTACAGAAAGGTTTTCAAATTTATTAAAAATCAAGAACTGAAAATTCTCATTCATATAAGTATTCAAAGCCTTAATTTAGTACTTTGGAGAAGCCACTTTGGAAACAGTTATACATTCAGGTCTTCTTGGGTGAGTCTTCACAAGTTAGGCACACCTGGCTTTGAGAGGTTTATTCCATTCTTCCTGGCAGATGCTCTTAAGACCCGTTAAACTGGATGGGATGCATCTGTAAACTGACACCTACAGGTCTCTCTACATATGTTCTGTGGGGTTTAAGTTTGGCTGAGCCACTCAAGGACAGACAGAGACTTGCCTGGAAGCCAGTTGCTCAGTGGCCATATGACTAAATCTAGGAAAAGTCCTGGTGGTTCCAAATCTCTTCCATTTCACCATTACCAAGGCCACTGTGTTTCTGGGAACATTTTAAAGCTTCAGAAAAGGTTTTATATCCTTCCCCGATTTATGTTTCACCACAATTTTATTGCGGAGATCTACAGAGAGTTCCTTAGTCTTCATGGCTTGGTTTATGACGTGACATGCAGAGGGAACAGGTGTGTGCCTTTCCAAGCTATGTCCAATGAATTCAATTTTGCAATCAAGTTCTAGACACATCTCACGTTTATTTAAAGCAAATAGGACACACCATGCCACAGTTTGGGATGCCACAGCAAATGATCTGAATACCTATAAAATTGAGAGATTTTAGTGTCTGACTTTTAATAAATTTGCAAATGAAAGTTTTATCACTTTCTCATTATGGGTTTTTGAGTGTAGACTGATGGGCAAAAATGGCAAGATTTAGATAGATCAGTGTACAAAGCAGTGGGTTTAATAGTAAAAATGACAAACTATAGAAATCAAAATAGTTAATATAAAGGTCCTGGCAAAAGCAACTACCATCTACTCATTTCTTGAAAAAAAAACAAAAAAAAAAAAAACACCCAGTTATAAAAAAATTCATCAAACCTGTGTCTGGCCTCTTTGAAACAATGCAGAACCATGAAGAGGTTTAAACAAGTCAACTTCACAGGAAATGCTTCTCAGCGATGTTAAATCTCTCCCATCACACCTGCACAGCAAACATATATATTCTACAAACCATTTTTTATCAAAAACATTTTTTTATCAAAAACAATACATAAATTAAACAGGCACAGCCAGTGCTGCACTTTAAATAATTTTCAGAGATGTCAAAGAGTACACTACTGCCCTGGGATGGAATAACAACATTTTCAACTTTGGAAACTGGCACTTTCGTTAAAAAAAATAAATAAATAATATCCAACAATATGCACCTCAATCAATATGTCAGTCTCTTAAATAATGGAATCATTTAGGAAATCTGCCACACAGTGCACTAATACCCTTCATATGTTAAATGGTCTTCCAAAAAGAATGGCATGTGCAATTAAATAGAAATGCTGTAATCTACATTTGGATACAAAGATGGAGACTTTAGATCTTTAGACTCTTTACATGAAGAGAGTAGAAAAAGCAGGAACAAGTGTCGTTTCAAATCTGAAAAGAACAGATTAAAGTTCATACTGTACAAATCAAATATCAACTTTAAAAACACAAATATAATTCTCTAAAAACTTTTCATCAAAACATTTCTTACCTTCTGTATTCATTTAAAATTATGTTTCTGAATGTCTCCTTTAAAAGTGTATTAAACGCCTCCATCACCTCATATGAATCAGCATCTGGAAATTTTACTTTTGAGAAACCATAAGCAATAATTAAAAGACTGATAATAAATTTCCAATAACAGTATATATTCTATCACAAGAGAATTGTTTCAAATTATAGAAAGAAAAACCCTAGAACAAATTTTCTAACATTTTCTATACATAGAGTATACACATGAATAATAACTATAGCTATAGCCAGATAAAAACACTTTTGAGAACGCTGACAAAAATGGTACATGATGACTCTTTTTCTAACAAGACATAAACATGAGGATGTGAAAAAAAAGAAAATTGTTCTTTCTAGTGACAAGTACAAAATGTTCTTTTCAGAAACAAGGTCAAATAATAAATGGCTAATAAAGCAGTTTTAAGTATTTATTCACATAGAAAGACCTTGCATAATACCATGCAAAACACAAGTTACATTAATTAAAACTGAGGAAAAACCTTTGGTTTTGGTGGTCAATTTGACATGACAAATCTGAGATTATGTAGGGTATCCCAGACTCAGTAAATCAGGCATGTCAAACACCACCATTGGTGGGCCGCTTCGCCTACCATACGTGCACTGTAACAAATACTTTACAATACTGAAAACTTTAAAAAATGTAACACTTTAAAGAAAAGCAATTTATTTCCATACAATCTCCATACAACAGCATACAATTAAGAGTCTTAGCCTCTTAGCTGGGTCCTTATATAGAAGTCTTTCAGTCTGAGATCTATTTCTTTTGTTCCGACCATTGGCATCTCTAGTTAGTAACCAGTTTGTCAATATCAGGCTTGAAATCTTGTGCAGCTGCAACTTTTATGAGGGATGATAGGTGCTTGACAGTAAGTCTTGAGCGATGTGGGGTTTTGGTAGCTTTCATTAACGAAAACAATTGCTCACAGAGGTAAGTGCTTCCGAACATAGACAGTACTCTCGATGCCAACTTACGGATCTGCACATACGAGGGTGGCAGGTAAGCATACTGTACAAGCCTGGCACAACAATTTCATTGTATTTTGCCTTCAGAATAGAATCTGACTGCAGTTTAATCAACTCCATTTGGATATTCTCAGGTGCATTCTCAATATTGTAAGAGTACGGTGACGTAAACAGTGCAAAGTCCTGTTCGTGTGAAGTGAAATCAAGAAAACGCTCACTGAATTCATTGCTCAGTAATTCAAGTTGGAAAACAAATCCTCCAAAAATCTAATTTTACTTTACTAAGTTTACTTCATTGTTTATATTGTAAAATAAGCCGATATGCAAAAAGCCCCCGACTTACACTAATTTTACAAATTCAAAATCACAAAAATTTGTTAATAAACAACTCACCAACTTCTCATGTCCACTTAAGATCTTCAGCTTTAGTCTGCACTAACTGTACGTTACAATACTTGCACAAAATTACATAAAACTAGAGCAAAAGAACGCGAAAATATCCATCTATCCATCCTCTTCCACTTATCTGAGATCGGGTCGCGGGAGCAGCAGCTTGAGCAGAGATGCCCAGACTTCCCTCTCCCGGGCCACTTCTACTAGCTCTTCCAGGGGAATCCCGAGGTGTTCCCAGGTCAGCCAAGAGACATAGTCCCAGCATGTCCTGGGTTTTCCCTGGGGCCTCCTCCCGGTTAGACATGCCCTGAACACCTCACCAGGGAGGCGTCCAGAAGGCATCCTGATCAGATGCCTGAGCCACCTCACCTGACCTCTCGAAGCGGAGGAGCAGTGGCTCTACTCAGAGTTCCTTCCGGATGACTGAGCTTCTCACCCTATCTTTAACACCAGAATTACCAGAGCCTACAAAAAAAACTTGTAGATCTGTCCCACCTTAAATCGCTTTGTACCTCTCCGTCAGTGTCTTTTGTCCTGTAAATGTGTCAAGAAGCAGCAAGCAGCCTGCTATCACACCCCCCACCGCCGCACAGTTTTCTCAGCTCAAGTCTGTTTACCTGCATGTCAGTTGCTTGGAGTTGTATAGAGTGAGAAGTCAAGCAAAATCACACTTTTTATAAATACTATTTCCTTATTTGGAACACATGCATTTCATGTGTGTTCCGTGTCAACAACTATCTATGTACATACAGTAAACACATAGTTAAAACAGAAACATTTTTCATGTTTTAGTAATTATTGACAAAATGTAGACATAAAGTGTATAATGTGTTAAGCCTGAATTCCATCCATCCATCCTCTTCTGCTTATCCGAGGTCGGGTCGCGGGGGCAGCAGCTTAAGCAGAGAGGCCCAGACTTCCCTCTCCCGCCACTTCTTCCAGCTCTTCCGGAGAATCCCAAAGGCTCCCAGGCCAGCCGGGAGACATAGTCCCTCCAGCGTGTCCTGGGTCTTCCCCGGGCCTCCTCCCGTTGGACGTGCCGGAACACCTCACCAGGGAGGCGCCCAGGAGGCATCCTGATCGGATGCCCGAGCCACCTCATCTGACTCCTCTCGATGCGGAGGAGCAGCGGCTCTACTCTGAGCCCCTCCCGGATGACTGAGCTTCTCACCCTATCTTTAAGGGAAAGCCCAGACACCCTGCGGAGGAAACTCATTTCAGCCGCTTGTATTCCCGATCTCGTTCTTTCGGTCACTACCCATAGCTCATGACCATAGGTGAGGGTAGGAGCGTAGATCGACTGGTAAATTGAGAGCTTTGCCTTACGGCTCAGCTCCTTTTTCACCACGACAGACCGATGCAGAGCCGCATCACTGCGGATGCCGCGCACCGATCCGCCTGTCGATCTCACGCCCATTCTTCCCTCACTCGTGAACAAGACCCCGAGATACTTGAACTCCTCCACTTGGGGCAGGATCTCTCCCCCAACCCTGAGAGGGCACTCCACCCTTTTCCGCTGAGGACCATGCTCTCGGATTTGGAGGTGCTGATTCTCATCCCAGCCGCTTCACACTCAGCTGCGAACCGATCCAGAGAGAGCTGAAGATCACGGCCTGATGAAGCAAACAGGACAACATCATCTGCAAAATGCAGTGACCCAATCCTGAGTCCACCAAACCGACCCCTTCAACACCCTGGTTGCGCTTAGAAATTCTGTCCATAAAAGTTATGAACAGAATCGGTGACAAAGGGCAGCCCTGGCGGAGTCCAACTCTCACTGGAAACGGGCTCGACTTACTGCCGCAATGCGGACCAAGCTCTGACACCGTTGTACAGAGACCTAACAGCTCTTATCAGGGGTCCGTACCCCATACTCCCGAGCACCCCCACAGGATTCCCGAGGGACACGGTCAATGCCTTTCCAAGTCCACAAAACACATGTAGACCGGTCGGGCAAACTCCCATGCACCCTCCAGGACTCTGCTAAGGGTGAAGAGCTGGTCCACTGTTCCGCGACCAGGACGAAAACCACACTGTTCCTCCTGAATCCGAGGTTCACTATCCGACGGACCCTCCTCTCCAGAACCCCGAATAGACTTTTCCAGGGAGGCTGAGGAGTGTGATCCCTCTATAGTTGGAACACACCCTCCGTCCCCTTTTAAAGAGGGGACCACCACCCCGGTCTGCCAATCCAGAGGCACTGTCCCCGATGTCCATGCGATGTTGCAGAGACGGTCAACCAAGACAGTCCTACAACATCCAGAGCCTTAAGGAACTCCGGGCGATCTCATCCACCCCGGGCCCTGCCACCAAGGAGTTTTTTGACCACCTCGGTGACTTCAGTCCCAGAGATGGGAGAGCCCACCTCAGAGTCCCCAGGCTCTGCTTCCTCATTGGAAGGCATGTTAGTGGGATTGAGGAGGTCTTCAAGTACTCCTCCCACCACCCACAACGCCCCGAAGTCGAGGTCAGCAGCGCACCATCCCCACCATATACGGTGTTGACACTGCACTGCTTCCCTCCTGAGACGCCGGACGGTGGACCAGAATCTCCTCGGCCGTCCAAAGTCGCTCTCCATGGCCTCCAAACTCCTCCCATGCCCGAAGTTTTGCCTCAGCAACAACCGGCCGCTGCTCCGCTTGGCCTGCCGGTACCTATCAGCTGCCTCCAGAGACCCACAGGACAAAAAGTCCTATAGGACTCTTCTTCAGCTTGACGGCATCCCTCACCGCCGTGTCCACCAACGGGTTCGGGATTGCCGCCACGACAGGCACCACCACCTTGCGGCCACAGCTCCGTCAGCCGCCTCAACAATAGAGGCACGGAACATGGCCCATTCGACTCAATGTCCCCACCTCCCTCGGGACGGGTTGAAGTTCTGCCGAGGTGGGAGTTGAAGCTACTTCTGACAGGGGACTCTGCCAGCCGCTCCCAGCAGACCCTCACAACACGCTTGGGCCTACCAGGTCTGACCGCATCTTCCCCACCATCGGCCAACTCACCACCAGGTGGTGATCAGTTGACAGCTCCGCCTCTCTTCACCCGAAAGTGTCCAAGACATATGGCCGCAAGTCCGACGACACGACCACAAAGTCGATCATCGACCTGAGGCCTAGGGTGTCCTGGTGCCAAGTGCACATATGAACACCCTTATGCTTGAACATGGTGTTCGTTATGGACAATCCATGACGAGCACAGAAGTCCAATAACAAAACACCGCCGGTTCAGATCGGGGCCATTCCTCCCAATCACGCCTTCCAGGTCTCACTGTCATTGCCCACGGAGCATTGAAGTCTCCCAGCAAAACGAGGGAATCCCCAGAAGGTATGCCCTCTAGCAACCCTCCAGAGACTCCAAAAGGGTGGATACTCCAAACTGCTGTTCGGCATACGCACAAACAACAGTCAGGACCCTTCCCCACCCGAAGGAGGGAGGCCACCCTCTCGCCACCGGGTAAACCCCAATGCACAGGCTCCAAGTCGGGGGGCAATAAGTATGCCCACACCTGCTCGGCGCCTCTCACCGGGGGCAACTCCAGAGTGGTAGAGAGTCCAGCCCCTCTCAAGGAGATTGGTTCCAGAGTCCAAGCTGTGCCGAGGTGAGTCCGACTATATCTAGCCGAACCTCTCTCCTCGCGCAGCACTAGCTCAGGCTCCTTCCCTTCAGAGAGGTGACATTCCACGTCCCAAGAGCCAGTTTCTGTAGCCGAGGATCAGACCGCCAAGGTCCCCGCCTTCGGCCACCACCCAACTCACACTGCACCCAACCTCCTTGGCCCCTCCCATAGGTGGTGAGCCCATGGGGAGGAGGACCCACGTTACCTCTTCGGCTGTGCCCGGCCGAGCCCCATGGGTGCAGGCCCGCCACCAGGCGCCGCCATCGAGCCCCACCTCCAGGCCTGGCTCCAGAGGGGGGCCCCGGTGACCCGCGTCCGGGCAAGGGAAAACGTCGTCCAAAGTTTTGGCTCTTCATCGGAGGTTTGTTGAACCGCTCTTTGTCTCATCCCTCACCTAGGACCAGTTTGCCTTGGGTGGCTCTACCAGGGGCATAAAGCCCCGGACAACATAGCTCCTAGGATCATTGGGAATGAATTCCTGAATATCAAATAAACACTTTCACAAGAGGTACAAATATAACAAGTGCGCTTCTATTCAAGAATATAACTGCAGAAGAAGAACCCGCTTTAGGGTGCGACATTGACACGCATTTGCTATGACCTCTTCGGTTGCACAATGGTATCAACTGTTGGCTGGTAATCAAAACTTCACAGGTTCGACCCCAGACGAGTCCATTTTGAGAAGTGAGTTGCTCTTATTCTGACTATTTTAGAATAAAAACATACATTTGATTTCAGTCTGTAATAGTCGGTGTAAATGTATGATACTTGTAAAGTAGCTTTGTTTTGTTTTTTTAATTCAGTTTTATTCTCTCAGTCGTGTTCACGATCCTATCACCCCCGAAACTGCTGTTTTCACATAAAGACATGCTATAGCTCTGCAGTCCACTTGTGACTTTACGCTGTAGGAAGTAAGTAAATAAACCAAGGTAAATAAGTAAATAATATTCGATCTGGCTCTTATATACAAAGTACAGCGACGGCAGCTTTGACCTGCAGCTACAGACTCTTCAGTACACAAGCGATTCTCCATGCTAGTGTTTAGATCTGGACGGTGTATGTGCCCCCAAAAAAAGTTTAACTGCATTCTCATACCATTTAATTGCATTCTCGCACTTTTGCCATCGCTGTACTTTGTATATATACACGGGAAGCTCTGCAGTCTACTTGTGACTTTACACTGTAGGAAGTAAATGAATGAATAAAGGTAAATAAGTAAATAAATAGATGACGTTTCCGGTACTGTAATGCCATGGGAAAACGCCCTTTTGTCAGAAGGCGGAAGTAAGAAAAGTCAATAAGTAACGCCGAAGATGCAGAATGAATCAATCACAAATGATAGTATTCATTTTGTACAAGTTTAGTGCTAACTAGGATCTGTCATGTGGGCCGCACTGATTTCTGAGAGGGCCGCGTGTTTGACATGCCTGCAGTAAATGATTCTAGGTCTGACCCTGAAAATTAGGCATTGAAGAGATTAAAAGGAGGTAGACTGGAGAGAGGCAGAGATAGAAGACTATATTTTGTTAAGTCCAAAAGCAGCAGTAGCATCTTCTTTGTATATAGTATTTAGTTCTTTTGATCGTACATCGCTTGACTTTCAGTTAATAAACCTTTGTTTTAAAACGTTGTCTTCACGACAAATTTACTATTTAAAAAAAAACGCCAGTTATAATTGGATTTAAGTTAATAACAATACATAGAGGGCGGCACGGTGCAGTGGTAGTGCTGCTGCCTCACAGTAAGGAGACCTGGGTCCTTCCTGCGTGGAGTTTGTATGTTCTCCCCGTATGGGTGCTCCGGTTTCCTCACACTGTCCAAAGACATGCAGGTTAGGTGCATTGGCGATCCTAAATTGACCCTAGTGTGTGCTTCTTTAATATGGCCTTCTCATAACTTCACTTTATCTTAATCCTGATACTCTGTATGTTCAATTCATCATAATAACTATTCATGGTGGCTCTAAAATCCGTACTGACCCCTACTCTCTCATTTCTTTTTCCAGTTTCTCTGTGGTGGTGGCCTGTGCCACCACCAACCTACTCAAAGCACCATGATGCCCCAGCATTGATGGACTAAAAGCCAGAAGTCCACGTGATCATCATTATCATCATCATCATCATCAAGTCCTTCCGTGAAAACCATAAATACAAAGAGGACTGTTTCATTTATGTTAGCTAGATTGCCCAGAGGGGACTGGGCGGTCTCATGGCCTGGAATCCCTGCAGATTTTATTTTTTTCTCTGGCCGTCTAGAGTTTTTTTTTTGTTTTTTCTGTCCCCCCTGGCCATTGGACCTTACTCTTATTCTATGGTAATTAATGTTGACTTGTTTTATTTTCTTACTGTGTCTCTTATTTTTCTATTCTTCATTATGTAAAGCACTTTGAGCTACATTCTTTTGTATGAAAATGTGCTATATAAATAAATGTTGTTGTTGTTGTTGCTTGGTGTGTGTGTGTGTGTGTGGGCCCTGCATTGGACTGGTGCCCTGCATGGGGATTTGTTCTTGCCTTGTGCCCTGTGCTGGCTGGGATTGGCTCCGACAGACCCCCGTGACTCTGTGTTAGAATATAGCTGGTTGGAAAATGACTGACTGACAATACATAGGAACTATCATTCTAGAGAACAAAGCCGTTAGATCTCTTTTGTATAAAGAGTTAAATTACAATATTATAAAAATAAAATATTAATCAACCACAGGCGTTGGTTTATGAGATGAAGTGGAGAATCAATGTATGAAAGTGCAAAGTGCTATAGATGGGCAAAAGGAACGTCGATTATAAATACAAGATGGAAAACACTGTCCTACAGGAAGCAACATCTGAAAATAATTTATTGATTTATGTTGGCACAAAATTTTCATCATCTATTCCATTTGCAGAAATTATTAAAAAGGCAAATAAAATGTTAGGTTATATTGTAAAAACTGTTGAATGTAAATCGAAAGATGTTAAGCTCACACTAGTGAGACCATACTGTATCTGCAGTATTGTGTATAATTCTGGTCACCACGCTACAAAAAAGACATAGCAGCACTTGAAGCTGGTCAGAGAAGAGTAACCAAAACCTGTCCCAAAACATAAGAATGTCATACTCCAATAGACCCAGGAAATTAAACTCATTTAGCCTCAAACAGAGGAGACTGTGTGGAGGCCTAATCAAGGTGTTCAAAAATGTTAAAGGCATTGATAAAGTAGAACCAGTGGAACTCATTCAACTAAACAGTGAATCATACACTCAAGGACACTAGTGGAAAATAAGGGAAAGTACATTTAGGACTGAAATCAGAAAGCACATCTTCATGCAAAGAGGCATTGGAATCTGAAACAAACTACTGAGCCACATAACTGAAGCAGAAACCCTACTGACTGTTAATACAGATGGAGCCACGTCAAATAGCCGCGGCCGTGTGAATGGCGTGCGAATGGCGTACGGCTGCCCTATGCACGCCGTGATCCCCCCCTCCCTCTACTGATAGAAGGCGTGTCAAGATTTCACAGTAAACACGCCCATTCATGCCCTATTTATTCATTTACCTGGTTCCACCACTGGATGGCGCTTTGTGCTCAAGAACACGTTAACACACGCCAGCAATTTAGCTGCACTGAGTTGCAATCACGTGATTTTAACATTATATTTTATTATTATAATTATAATATTATATTATATTATTATATAGGAGCTTCCCTGTCTGCCTATCATATAGTGCCTTTCCTTCCTACCTACCTATCTATATATCTATCCCCTTAGCTGTTTTTTATATATCTATTATACAGTGCCTTCCCTGTTTATTTATATATCTAGTGCCTTCTCTGTCTGTCTGATTGCATATAGCGCTGAACTTACTGCTCTGTACTATTCTGTCCTCTGCATGTCCTGGAGTACAAAAGAAACAGCACCATACAGCAACATGTGCGAACTGGCAAGATCGGGAAAAACACGCGTCACTGATTACAAACCGCAAGATGAATGAAAGCGATAATATATGTAAAAACATCATCGCACTAATGCAATATTATTTGAAAGCGAATAGCGTCAGATCGGGTTTGAATATGCCTACATATTGCATGTACTGTGCGTTGAAAGTGCTGCACTGAATAAGCTGACTCCTTCTGTAACAGCGTGTATTCAAACCCGATCTGACGCTAATATTGCATGTACTTAACTATTTTAGAATAAAAACATACATTTTATTTCAGTCAGTCTGTAAGAGCCAGTGTAAATGCATGATAATTGTAACGGTTAGCTTTTTTTAAATTCAGTTCCATTCTCTCAGTCGCGTTCACGAAACCCCCCCCCTCCCCCTCTGACAATGCTGTTTTCACATAAAGACGCGCTATAACTCAAATGTGATTTATTTGGAGACGCTATAGCTCGAATGTGATTTATTTGGAGACGCGCTATACTCGAATGTGATTTATTTGGAGACGCTATACTCGAATGTGATTTATTTGGAGACGCTATACTGAATGTTATTTAAACAGGGAAGAAAGTACAATGTCAGGTGCTCATTCAGTGTAATAGGAACCATAGCACAGAGAGATGTGTACACTGCAACAAGTACACATGTCGTGAATGTAGGAAGGGTGTGTGGAATTGTTAATATTTGAATGTGATGATTTTATACAGCACGGATCGGAAATCAGCAATTCTTAGCATTGCACCACGCAAGCTGTCGTATCAACCGCCTACTGTAACTTGCTTTATTTTTTCTTCACTTATAGTCTAGAATAAAAGTGCACTTGTTTTTATTCTTGTACACCAACATATGTTCCTGTGTTTGAGCGACATGGGCATGCTCAAAAATAGACGTGTAATGCCACGAAAACTGCATGCAGGCACTTCAGTTCGCAGCATTGGTACGAGAATGCAGTCACAAGTACACTGCAGAGCTACAGCGCATCTTTATGTGAAAACAGCATTCTCAGATGGGGGGTAGGGAAGGATCCTGAACACGACTGAGAGAATGAAAAGTGAATAAAAAAAAACTAACCTTTACAAGTATCATAAATTACACTGTTACACACTGAAATCAAATGCATGTTTTTATTCTAAAATAGTAAGAATAAGAGCAGTTTACTTCTCAAAACAAAGTGGTGCAGGATCGAACTCACGGTCTTCTGACTCGCAGTCGGAGCTGATTCAATTGCGCTTACGGAGGCAGTCGCGATAAACAAGTGTCAATGTCGCATGTTAAGGCGGTTTTTTCTGCAGTTATATTTTTTGAATAAAAGCATACTTGTTCTGTTATATTTGTTCCTTTTGTGAAAGTGTTTGATATTTGGACTTCAGGCTTCATACATTATATAGTTTATGCTTACATTTTGTCATTTACTACTACAATATGAAAAACGTTTCTGTTTTAAAAATGTGTTTACACGGATTACTGTAGAAACGGAACACACGTGAAAAGCGTGTATTCCAAATAATGATCTATTATTTCCTCTCTAAAACTCCACTTCACTCCCAGATAATCCAACAAGGCATGAGCTGGGAGAAGTTTGTGCACGTTCTAAGTCGTTCGGGGGATGGAATAGCCGGCTACTTGCAGCTTTTCTTTTATCAGCACATTTAGATTAACAAAAGACACTGGCGGAGAGGTGAGAACGGTTTTAAGAAGCGATTGACTAGTTTTGGAAGAATACATTTTATTTCTAAAGTCGTGTGTGCGTGTTTTAATTGTTGGGGGATTGTTTGGGTATTTAAAAAAAACATTTACTTGAACCAACTACTTACAGTAAATGGGCAAAAAATGGGAGACGCCTTTGTTTTAAATAGTCAAAGAGTTGGGCTAACAATAATAATTATTATTAATATTATTACTGGTCATAGAAACAAATGAAAACAATAGTTAAACACTTGATCATATGTATCTGTGCTAGTTTGTGTTTGTGATTATGTGACCCATAATAATTTTTTCTCAGTATAAATAATTTTTTGGGTTTTAAGAACTCCATCAAAAGAGCAAACACAAACTTAGGTGAGAAACCTCAGTGGAGAATCCTGACTATGACGTGCGCTAATTGCTCTGTGTGTGTTTTTTGGCGGGGAGGGTTCTTTAGACCTGTCTACGCAAATGTGTTTGTGTTAAAGCCAACGGAGAAATGCAGGAGCGCACACACACACACACCTCTCATCCACAAATGCTTTAACTGTTGTCTTGTAAATCGTTGATTAAACCTATGAACACAGCTGTTCAGCAGTCCTAAACACAAGCGCATGGTCTATTTTTGTCCTTAATTAAAAGACATCAATACGTTAATAATTAACACAAAGATAACATTGTTTATTTTGCTGAATAAGGTAATAAGCTATATTTAAAATAAAACAAACCAGGAAGTAAGTGTTTTATACATTAAAGTACTCTGTATAACCAAGTGCCCTAACAAACAGCAACAGTGTACAGTACAGACAAAGAGTGTGTGTGCTGGTGGGGATTGGAAGGTGAATTAGGATACCTCATTTACAAGACAAAAGACGGTCTGAGGTGTGAATGCAGCTCCGCTTTGCTCTTCGGTGTGTGTGTGTTTTTTTAGGTTACTAGGGGTGCATTCTTAAATTCAGTCTGTCTAAATCTTTATAAACGCCAAGTTGGAAAATCATGTTTGAGAAAATGACAACAACAATTAAAATCTTGATCATTTGCGTCCGTGCTATTTCGTGCTTAAGTGACCCAAAATATTTTTCTTAGTTTTCTTAGAACTTCATTAAAAGACAAACTTAGGAGGAGTGGAATGTGAGAAATCTCAACGGAGAATGTACTGACTTCTCCTTATTACTGACTGTTAGATGGTGCTAAAATGTTTTTTCGTCCTGCTGGCGCAAATGTGTTTGTGTTAAAGCCAGCTCAGACAAACCTGACGAATGCCGGAGCGCACACACACACACACACACACACACGGTGGCACTTTGGCAGTTAGTGCTTCAACGTTAAACGAAGCCCGTAAACTTGATCCTGAACAGCAGACTGACTTTAACAATAATAGTTGATTGTTTTATATTTATGTTTTTGTATATACTGTATTTTTAAATGTTCAAATGAACGTTTCAGAGTATATAATTTGTTGTGTCATCTGTTTACAGTGTTGGCTGATTTTGTGATTGAGACCCATGGGTTACATTGAACTGGAGTGGGACAAACGGCAAAGCCAAATTGTCCAAGAATTTAAAAGAGAATGTGCACGAGACTGTCATGCAGAGATTTCCGGATCTGACAGCGCACCACTGGTTCCGAGTCGGCTATTCCATCCCCCCAACGACTTAAAACGTGCACAAACTTCTCCCAGCTCATGCCTTGATTGATTATCTGGGAGTGAAGTGGAGTTTTAGAGTGGAAAGAATAGATCATTATTTGGAATACACGCATTTCACGTGTGTTCCGTTTCTACAGTAATCCGTGTAAACACAACTTAACTGGGTCGGGAACACTTAATATAAAGCATTTAATGTGCTACATTAATTAATGACGGGTTTGAGAAAATCTAGTAAATTAAACATTCATTTTAAGATTTAGTTTAGTTTGCGACATTCTACTGACAAAATAAACTATTAGAATAAAGTGGAAAATGTCGACTTTAATCTCGACATAATTGGCGACAATAAAGTGGAAATGTCGAGAATAAAGTCAACATGTCGACTTTAATCTCGACATTTAGATTTTTTTCTTCACTGTGTCCGTATTTTTTTCACCGTGGCCCTAATACGCTTCCGTAATGTACACTGGCTCTTACAGACTGACTGAAATCAAATTTATGTTTTATTCTAAAATAGTTAAGTACATGCAATATTAGCGTCAGATCGGGTTTGAATACACGCTGTTACAGAAGGAGTCAGCTTATTCAGTGCAGCACTTTCAACGCACAGTACATGCAATATTATTTGAAAGCGAACAGCGTCAGATCGGGCATATTCAAACCCGATCTGGCGCTATTCGTTTCAAATAATATTGCATTAGTGCGATGATGTTTTACATATATTGTCTCTTTCATTCATCTTGCGGTTTGTAATCAGTGACGCGTGTTTTTCCCGAACTTGCCAGTTCGCACATGTTGCTGTATGGTGCTGTTTCTTTTATACTCCAGGACATGCAGGGGACAGAATAGTACAGAGCAGTGAGTTTAGCGCTATATGCAATCAGGCAGAAAGACAGACAGGCAGAGAAGGCACTAGATATATAAATAAACAGGGAAGGCACTGTATAATAGATATATAAAAAACAGCTAAGGGGATAGATATATAGATAGGTAGGAAGGAAAGGCACTATATGATAGGCAGACAGGGAAGCTCCTATATAATAATGCAATATTGTTTGAAAACGAATATGTAAATGCATGATAATTGTAAAGGTTAGCTTTTTTTAAATTCAGTTCCATTCTCTCAGTCGCGTTCACGACCCACCCCCAAATCTGACAATGCTGTTTTCACATAAAAGCGCTATAACTCAAATGTGATTTATTTGGAGACGCTATAGCTCGAATGTGATTTATTTGGAGACGCTATACTCGAATGTTATTTATATAGGGAAGAAAGTACAATGTCAGGTGCTAATGTAATAGGAACCATAGCACAGAGAGATGTGTACACTGCAACAAGTACACATGTCGTGAATGTAGGAAGGGTGTGTGGGAATTGTTAATATTTGAATGTGATGATTTTATATAGCACGGATCGGAAATCAGCAGTTCTTAGCATTGCACCACGCAAGCTGTCGTATCAACCGCCTACTGTAACTTGCTTTATTTTTTCTTCACTTATAGTCTAGAATAAAAATATTTTACTAACTAGTTTTATTAATTCATTATTTAATAATAAATAGCATAATCATCATGGGTTGTGTATTGAGTGATTTAACTAATCTGTTTTATTAATCGGTTTGTTGTTGTTTTTTTTACCACGTCATCTATTTATGAAACTATGTTGACAATACAAGAACTGCCTATACAGTATATTAAAGATACGGTATAGGGCTTCCTGGACACTGCAGTTAACTGAAGCATTCAATGCTCCATCTGGCGGGATTATACAGCATTGCAACCATCTTTTTAGAAAGCGCATGGGGGCGTTTATGGGGCGGGGCATCGTTAACTGCGTCATCGCGGGGGATCACATTCCGTGCACGGATCGTGCATGGTCCTGTCATGGTCCTGTCATGCTCCAGGCGGCTGTTTGACGTGGCTCCCACTGTAAGTATCTGGAGGATATATTGGTACAGTTTCAGCTAAACAAACAGGCTCGATGGTCTAAATGGTATCAGTTTGTCAAAATTCTTTTGTTCTTATGTATAGTATTTAAACTAATACATTTTCTAAGGGTTAGAGGCTAGCCAAAACAAAGCCTTTAAGTTAAAAGATCAGGTCAAATTGTGTAAATTATAGGACAATTTGCTGCAGTTGGATCACATGTGAATTGATGAAAATTAAATAAAAAAAGCATGGAAATCGGCTATCAAGCACATATCAAAACAGTGAGACAAAGATTTAAACCAGGAAAAGTCCTGTTTTACTAACAATAGGGCATTTATTATTTAGCATGACATTCAAAAAGATTTTAGTAATATACAGTACAGGCCTTATTTGTTGCATTGAGCTGAAGGATCTATTTTTGTCAAAACTTTTATCATGTTCTAATAAGTAAAATGGCAAAGAGAGAGAATATGTTTTAAAGCTCGGCTGGATTATCTAATGATAAAAGCAATAGCTATACATTTAATCATCTGTAGAGCTAAGGCTGGAGTTATACTTCACGCAACGCGACGCATGCTGCAGGCAGACGCTCCTGCTACGCAAGCGTTGTAATGTTCATACTTGCGCGCGTACTTTACGTAAATTTGGAGGAATCCACCAGGTGGCAGTGCGAGATATTATCACGGTGAGAACATATTCGGCTTCTCTGTGTTGTGAATTGCCTAGAACACCTATTAAATTCTGATGACACCTTACCGCAATATCTCTGAAAAGGATGTTTATTGATTAAATCCATCAATCCAGGCATGTGTACATTCCAGCAAGCATTGGGCACGAGTGAGAAACAGTCCCTTGACGAGACCTCAGCTCATCACAAAGTGAATACAAGCACATACATACACTAGCATCATTTTAGCGGCACTAAATCCCCAAATCTGCATATCTTTGGAAGGAAACTGGAGTACAGTGTGGAATACAAGCAGGAAATACCAGCAACATAACTCCCTGCTATTGCTCCACCACCGTGACACCCCCATGTGTGTAATTATTCCCCCATGTGTGTAATTAACAGTATTCATTATTTAAATGAAATTATATGTAAAATGTAACATACACACTTTAATGCATTTCATCATGAAAGTGATATCAAGTATAAATCTAAGGATTCTAAATGTGCAGAGAGATGGAATATCATACATTCAATTTGTTCTGTGTGGCGATCTATTGCTGCTTTCTGCTGCTGTCAGGTCCAAGAAGCGTGTAGCGATTAAAACCTGGGATGACGTTTACAACGGTCTGCTTTAATGATAAAGTAAACTATGAGGTTAAAGTGGACATTTCGAGATTAATGCCGAAATTTCCACTTTAATCACAAAATACACCTTTTCACCGTGTCCTTTATTTTTTTCTCAGTGGCTCAAATATAACGCTATACATTATGCTGCTGTTGTGAAGTTGCAAAAATAAAAAAATTAAAAAGACGGCACAAAAGATGGTATGTGAGACTTTTAAAATGTATCGTGTCATTACGTTCGGGAACTATCTACATGTGACAGAAAGCCTCTATGCAGATCCTAAGGGATGAATGCTTCAATGTGGTGAAGCAAAATGCCGACATTAAGATGCATTTGTGGTGCTTTTATATTCAAGCGTCGCATATTCCTGATCGTAATGACACCAAAAATTTTAAAAGTCTCACATACCATCTTTTGTGCCGTCTGTTTTTTTTTTTTGCAACTTCACATCGGCAACATAATGTAAAGCGCTGTATTTGAGCCACTGAGAAAAAAAATAAAAGACACGGTGAAAACGAGTATTTTGTGATTAAAGTGGAAATTTCAGCTTTAATCTCGAAATGTCCACTTTAACTTCGTAGTTTACTTTATTATTAAAGCACACCATCGTAAACGTCATCCCAGTTTTTAATCGCTACGAGCTTCTTGGACCTGACAGCAGGTAAAGTAAAAAAATAAAAAATAGACGGCACAAAAGATGGTATGTGAGACTTTTAAAATGTATCGTGTCATTACGATTGGGAATATGCAACGCTTGAATATAAAAGCACCATGAATGCATCTGTATGTCGGCATTTTGCTTCACCACTTTGAACCATTCATCAAACAGCAAAGTGCGCACATCGATCCTCGAAGGATCTCCATAGAGGCTTGCTGTCACATGTAGATAGTAAACAGAGACTCTGACGTCACGTTCCAACTTTTAGCACACTGCGCCCACCGACTTTTTGCTGGTATTGCAACTCGCGCACGCGTCGCATTAATTTCTGAGGACCTGCTCAGAGGATGCGTGAAATGAACGCGGGGAACGCATGGCAGCCATGATGCGGGCGCGTACGCGTTCTGAGCGTGATGTATAAATCGGCCCTGACATAATGTGTTCATGTCATTTCCCATTATTAAAAAAAATTTGAAATTAAAGAATGTTTACCTCTTAAGTGCTCTTCTGTTTCAAGTCTTATTTTATTAATGGCTTCATCCCTAGAAATCTAAAAATATTTCCATGTCAGCAATATAAAAATCCACTGCTAACTGTATAAATGAAAACAATGATAATCAATGTTGAAAAGTCCCTAGACCTAGTAAGACTTTGCACATTTCTGTTAACAGTATAATAAATTAAATAATGGGCAGGGATGATTACTCTACTTCTGTTTTGTAGAAATTTGTCATTATATTAGGGCAAAAGTCACTGTAAGCTACCTGGCACACTGGTAAGGTAAGTACAGAGGTACTTTAAATGAAAATTTAAAGAGGTCTGACCAACAACATTTTCTCCTATCAAAGGTCTGAACCTCACGTTTGTGCTATGATTCAGATCCCTATATATGTAATCACTGAATGTCTATAAAAAAAAAAATAACACAGTATAATTACCATAGCATTTCAACAGTATTTTCAATTTTTAGTAAGTACTTTAAACACATGGACCCTATGAATTTAACCTCCTTAGTGTTAGACCCGAGTGTTAGTCGGGCTGTGAAAACCGTGCTAATAGTACAGAGAATCACTCAGGCTGTAAAAGTGCTCTCAATGCTGCCATTACTACAGCTACAGTATATTCAGTCATAACAAGGTCCACTTTCAATGGCTGTGACTGTGCATTTAAGTCCTACACTTAATCATGTCTGCTACAGATGCAAAAATATTTCAGTTTCCCATATTGGGAGTAAATAGACAACAAGCTTTATACAGTAAAGGATACAGTATGCATGTTTAATTCATCTTACAGAGTTTTGTTTGTTGCTTAAGTGTGTTTTTTGATTTGAAGACATTGTGTCAGAAATGTACTAGAGGTCCAGTACTAGATGACTGGTTGCCTAAGAATAATTAACAAATGGTGTTTGACTACCTAAATTACAGATTCTTACCAGAAAAAAAAATGTGCAACTCACTTTATCATGATTAAAGTCAGAAAGCACTGCATGGATCTTCTCAGAAGCCAACCTGCAAGTATAAAAGTGAATATATACTGTATATAAATATTTTTTTTTATTTTGTACTTCCTAATTAATTTAAAATTATTTATATAATTTTAACATTGCATTTTAAAACCTATACAGTATTCTTTGTACTGGCTCCAGGTTAAAGACAAAATAAAATAAAAAAGTACAGTATGTACAATAAAAATTTACAATAACAACTAGTGACTGCAATTTTAGCATACTATTTTGAAACCCATCTAATTCAATTCAGATATGTGGGGGCCAATGCCTACCTGGCAGAATTTGGCTAAGACCAGGAAACAAATCCAAACAGGGTGCCAGTTAATTTAAAAGCTCTGTCATGTGCCCTCTCACACTAACATAGGGCCAATACCAAATTGCCAATTGATCACACACACACAGGTATTTGTAGAGCGAGGAAAAAAATCCACTTGCACCAACAGTGCACACAAGTACACTGTATACAGACAGCCACCTACTGATAAGTATTTGACCATGGCAATTGCAAATTCTGATCACATATTAAAGAAAGTTTAATATTTATTTTTATTAACAATTATTCATTTAAATATAATCATGTGAAATTAATCTTGAAATATCAAACAAAATGTAAAAGAAACCTACATATGAAATTGAGACAATAAGATTAATTTACTAATTGATTAACCCTAACATCATAATGCAATCATTTTTCTCACTCATCTTCCTATGACAAATCGAAACTGGTTCGATATAAATTTCACACAAACATTATTAATTTTTTCCCCACAAAAAACAATGGATACATAGAATAGGTTATTAGGTAGTATCATAGATAAAGATATTTGGGGAACCTTTAAACTTGACTTCTCAGGGAAGTTCACTTAGAAATTTAAGTAAATAGATTTGATATGTTTTGAGGGCTAAGTGGCCAGTTCTTATCAAAACTTTTTTAAAATGTCCTAATTAATTTTGCAATATTTGTGATACACAAAGGCAAGCAGGCATTTTAATTGATAATTATATGTCACAAAATTGCTGTTAAAACCCATGTATATCATGATCCTAATTTTTCATATAACAAATAGCTTTAAAAATAAAATATATAATGTGAAGACAAAACAAGAGCTTTTAAAAACATAAAAATGGATATTAATTTTCACTACAATTAAATAATCTGCAAATTCAATTTGGATAAAACTTAACATGTCTGAAAAAGCTGAACTAAACTATATAAAATAAAATTATCTGTGCAACTGTGAGACTGATTTTTCAGGTGAATTTGTTCTCTTAACTTACTGGCCAGCAAGCTCGACCATTTCTGGAACAGCAGCAAACAACTTTTGGGGAGTTCGTTTTGATAAACCATGATCATTTGCCAGCTGCAGGATACCCTGAATGATCTGCTGTGTCTGTTTGACTCCAACTTTAATAGCATGGCAAAAATCCTGTTGAAGTACATTTTCTGCTGAAGCTTCCAACATAACTTTAACACAGGAATAAAGAGCATATACAAAAGATTACTCACAAAGAAACTTAATAATAATGGCACACATTCTTTATATTGTATTAGAAAAGAAAAATACCAAGGTTTACATTTTTCAGAAAGAGTTTTCAAATGCAAGGAATCAATAAATAAACATGTATTCAAATAAACCATCTTCAAAGCACTACAAGATGTCAAAACTTGAAATTGAATGGTGTAATTATGCAGTTTTAAAGTCTGAATGGTATACACAATTTTTTTTCCCAGGTACAGTAATATTGTCATCCTGAAATTCTTTCAGTTTTTAGGAATCTCTTAATTTTTTTAACTTCTAGTTCATTCCCCACTAGTAAAAATGCACAGTTACTCTAACTATAAAGTACCTGGGGTGCAGTTCACTACTGGAAGAACTACAATAAACAGGTCTGTAAAATTAAATAACATTACTATAAAAAGGAGCCTTATGTGCGTATTATAGCACAACATTTTAAGACTTATTCCTATTAAGCTCATACAGGACATAATTATTCTCATAACCACACTGGACAAATTCAGAGCCTCCGATTAGGCAAACTAAACACTCATGTCTGGAAAGAAAATTAAAGTAGCCAGAGAACACTCATACAGAAGGAAAACATGTAAACCTCACACAAACAATGACTGAGTTAGGATTCAGTCCCAGTTTTCTTGAGATGTGAGACAATAGCATAAACCACTGTAGCACCATGGCCAAATAAAAGGATTTGTATTAAGATAAAATATTTAATCTTAAAATTTATGTAGTATGCTTACCGACTTGGTTATGAGCTGAGCCAGTAACTAGCAGGTTAAGAGTGCTTGATGCCATTTCCTTCCTTGTTGGATTAATCACAAATTCTCCATTAATAAGACCAACCCGCACAGCACCTAAACATGAATCACCAATTTGCCAAAATTGCATTTTAGACAGAACATACATTACTGTTTAAAAAAATGTACTTGGCTTAAATGTTAAACTATAGACACATTTTAATTGCAACTGGCGTGTGCTCTCAACTGAAAATGAGAAAATGAATAATCACTAAAACACAAAATAGGTAGAAAAATCACAGGTCACCATAATAAAATAAATAAATTTCTTTAAAAAAAAAAAAACAAAAGCATGGCATTGACGAAAAGATACCTCTTTGCATTAATCAGATTCATTAATCAGAAGGGCTAGGTTTATCTAAATACTCTCTTATTTTTTTTGTATTTTATTAAAAACAAAAGCTGTTCAAACTTTCCTATTATAGTCTTAATTTCAAAGAAAAGCTAAGAAAGCTAATCTTTCATAAGTCTGAAATAATAAAATACACATTAAATTGTCTGGATAATATGGCAGGTATATTATTTATACGTTTAAAAGACTCTAAATTAGCTACTTTGCAGAGAAATTATTATTTAAACTTTATGACACTAATTGGATGCAAAGTTGTTTAAGGGTACTATGTTAATTTATGCTGAAAACATAAAAAGAAAAGTGAATAAAATCAGTGGCTGTGCTAGATGGACTTTGAGGGATATACAAACATCATGTTTCTAAAGCAAAAGCAGTTCAAGTAAGAAGGGAATCCAAATATAGTAAAAGCATGGGCATTCCTAGCCAGCAAAATTTAAAGAAAAAAAAAATTATGCTGCATGTCTGTGTTCATCCTAGGACTATTCCCTGTATAAAGCAATGCCTATTTAATTGTTTAAACATTCAATAGGAGCAGCAACCTAAAATAGTGAAATGTAATTGCTCCAGAAAATGACAAACATTTTGCAGAGATATGTGTATAGGCAATGAACATTTAGTGCTGTCAGCAAGGTAGACAAGGTCCTGCATGAGGAGTTCTTGCATCCAGACCCACTGTGTTCAAGAATAAGGTGTGAAATAAGCTTTTAAATAAAAGTGAGATATTTTTACCAAACTGAAACAAACAATTTGTTAAGTGTACACTCAAATCCAAATAAAATAACATATTGTAAAAAAGACAATAAAATAAATATAATAATGTAATGATGGTAAACAGGTGAGTTGTTAAAAGGTTGACAAATTACAAATTTGTCTGTGCTTTGTAATAGTAATTTTAAATAAAATCAAAAAAGAATCACACTAGGAGGAGACAGAAGAAACCAAGAAATCTCCAAATAGCAAAAAATAATCCATTACAGTTAACAGAATGCATTTTAATGTACTTGCAAAAAACTATAATTTATTCATAGACAATATCTGATAAATGCTTGAATAACATTCTCATAAATACCTATTTTCATAAATCTCCTCTCAGAACTGCAACTAATTAGATTAAATATCAATCAGCAAAAGATACACAAACTACAAAAATCATTGCTTTGAAAGAGAGCTGCGTTCATCACCTTCAAGAACAGTAAATGAAAAATTGTATAAAAGCTTAATGAAGGCCATGTTACATTAGGCTGTCATACGCCCAACAAAAACAAAATTATTTTTGTTGAGGTATGAAATCTACAGACATGCATTAATAGTACCACACATGATTAATAAACCTGAACAGCTCAAATTACGTTTATTGTTAAAGAAAAAACATAAATACTCTACTTTAAACAGCAATAAAACACTGATAATAACAAGCAATAGCTATTCTACTTTTTCCTGCTGCGTCAAATATTACACAATAAAACTGAAAAAATAGAGCGACAGCTCTATACTCACCAACCGGTCCATTCCATGGAATGTCTGACAGTGTAAGGGCAGCTGAGGCTATTATTACAAATAAAAAACAAAAATATATAATGTTATTTTATTAAAAAGTGAGATTTGTTGCTGTATTTTAGAAGATTGTCATGAATCAAGTAAACAATGGGAAGTACAGATATTAAACTGAATGTTTTCCTCTTTAGCACATTTAATAAAGTAATGAATAATGATGAGCGTACTTTGTTCAAATTACTTTGCCATGTTTGGAAACTTCGCCAAACTAGACAAAATACATTAAAGTTAATCAGGAAGGAGGAACTAAGCTAGTTTTCAGAAGATTATAATGGTGCAAAGAACTTTTAAATGTCAATGAAGTCTAGGTCTGCATTTTTCAACTATGCTGGACCAGTTATTGTGGTCAAAAATGTGACCTGAGCTGTGAGTCAAGAGTACTAACCGCTGCTACACTCTGCCTAGAACAGCAAAAGATGCAGCCAACCAGTAACCACAAACAAATTACAATAAATAGCCACACACTAGCAATAAATTAAAAAAATATACATATCAATATAACTGTGCTCTTGTAGTTCTAATTTTTGGAGAACTGATTGACCCTGCCACAAAGTGGGTAGCACAAGTCAATCTTGGAATCTCAGTAGCCATGCTCCAAATTCCTATAAGAGAACGCAATGCAGAGCCAAGTCAAAACAAGCCTTAAACCCTGTGAAATAATAACAAAAAATGTATTACTATTTACACATCCTTTTCTTATTTTTTGATGGAAAATAGAAGTGCAGGGCGGCACGGTGGCGCAGTGGTAGCGCTGCTGCCTCGCAGTTAGGAGACCCGGGTTCGCTTCCGGTCCTCCCTGCGTGGAGTTTGCATGTTCTCCCGTGTCTCGCGTGGGTTTCCTCCGGCGCTCCGGTTTCCTCCCACAATCCAAAGACATGCAGGTTAGGTGGATTGGCGATTCTGAATTGGCCCTAGTGTGTGCTTGGTGTGTGGGTGTGTTAGTGTGTGTCCTGCGGTGGGTTGGCACCCTGCCCAGGATTGGTTCCTGCCTTGTGCCCTGTGTTGGCTGGGATTGGCTCCAGCAGACCCCCGTGACCCTGTATTCGGATTCAGCGGGTTAGAAAATGGATGGATGGAAATAGAAGTGCTAAATATCTACAAAGATAGATCATACACAGCTAGCATCTCTTTTTTGTTGTGGACCTGGTCATCTATGTGATTATCTATGGTGTAAAAAGGAGCATATTACAGTTATAATTACAGTTTATAATTCAGACAATGAAATACTGACTGTTATTTACTCGGAGAAGTTATGACATCCTTATGAATGTGTCATCTGTCTGCAAATGGGGAATCATGATACAAAATTGATTCACTCAGTCCCTAAGGCTCCAGGAAGTACCTCTGTTGTGGTCAACATCCTGCATGGTTCCTGTTCCAAAGAAGGTAGGTACCTCTTCACTTAATGACTACAGACCAGTGGTACTTACATCTCATATCATGAAGACCTTTGAAAGGCTGCTCCTGAACCATATGAGTCTTCTTGCAATGTAACATTTAAGCCCAATGCAGTTTGGTTTATGAACAAATACTGGAGTGGAGGATACAATCTGCTCCACAAGGTTTATTCTCACCTGGACAAAGCTGGCAACATTGCGAGGATTGTTTTTTTATTTCTCCAGTGTCTTTAGTACCATCCAGTCATCCCTGTTAAGAGGTAAGCTCAGAGATATGCAGGTGAATGAGCCTGTGGTGTTCTGGATAATGGACTGTCTGTCTGGCACACCGCAGTTTATAAGGCTCAAGGACTGTCTCTCTGATGTTTATGTGAGCAACACTGGATCACCACAAAGAACAGTCCTGTCTTCTTCTCTCTATACTCTGTACACCTCAGACTATAAATATAACACCAAGTCATGTCACTTGTAATAATTCTCATATGATTCTGCATATATGGGATGTATCGATATGGTGGATGAGAAAGAATGTAGAAGTCAGGTGGAAAACGTTGTTGCTTGGTGCAGAAAGAATTCTCTGCAATATTTAACACCAGCAAGCCAAGCAGCTAGTCATTGACTCTTGCCACACCAAGCAGCCTCTATGTCCAGACACTATTCAGGGAATGAATGTAGAGGTGGTACACTATGAGTAACTGGGAGTCCACATCAATGGCAGGTGAGATTGGTCTTGTAACAAAGATGAACTATGCAAGAAAGAGCAGAGCAAGCTTTGTTTTTCTTAGGATAGTGTGGTCCTTTAATGTGACATCCTTTACATATTCTATAACTCTGTTATGACCAGCGCAATTCTCTGTGCTGGGCCAGTAATATCATTTCAAGAGAGGACTAACAAATCAAATAAGGAATTAAAAGGGAAGGCTTAGTAACTGGGCGCACTCTGGAACCCACGGAGGTAATAGCGAAAAAGAGAATTAAAACGAAACCAAGTGCCATCATGAACAATGTTGCACATTTTCTTTCTGGCATAGTGGCATTGGGTACTTTCATTCAACGAATTATTCAGTAGAAGTGTGTCAAAAAACGTAACTGGGGCTCTTTGATTCCAAAGATAATATGCCTGCATAATGCCTTAATGTGACTGTAACTGCCAAATCAGATTTTTTTTCTTTTTAGTCTTTCCAGTGTATGTTCAAACCATAGTGTGTGAAAAAGCATAACATTTTAAGTTAATGGTAAATTCACATAAGGCTTTGCTTAATTTGAACAGAATGTAGCTTTAACATAGATAGCAGAAGATTCTGTTTTATCTCAAAAGTTAATGGAATGCCCTTAATTTATAGCTATATCTCATTGTGACAATAGAATGACCTCAGATTTTAGACACCTAGAAAAAAAAAACATGAACTGTTGGACAGAATGGTAAAAAGGCACATAGTTTCTGACCACTATGTTAGCATTACGTACTTATGGTCCTAGTGCATATGATAAAATAAAGAAAGTCTTTCTTTTCTTTTCCTTCTTGTTTGTATTATTAAACTTTCGTCTGTAACTTCTGGGTGAATTGTATGCTTTAATTTCACTAAAACGTTTAAAATGAAGACACTTAGACTGTGGAGTTTTTTTGTGTACAAGTAATACTAATGCTGAAATACCCTGGAAAACCTTTCTGGCAGCTGCATTTTGAACTATTTGGAAGCCCCTGACAAATGCAGCAACAGTATGTGTGTGTATACTGTATATTGTCACGCACGAGCACATGGGGAGCAGTTTAAAGACCAGACGCGCGTCACGACAAGTCGTGCCAAGGGACGATGGCGGGGTACTAACCTCTCTCTCTCTCTCTTCCCGTCGAAAAGACGAAGCACCACCGCCATAATCCTGCCCGGACAACCAAAACAACAACATTTCCGGGTTCCTTTCTTCTCTCTGGTCCCACATGGATGATTTCTATTACCCATCCACCACCATGTCTTCCCAACATTCCACATTTCTAATTTCTGGTCTGGCTCTTTAAAATGTCCGTCCCTCCATCCCTTGTTTGTCTGATGATTTTTTTTGGAAATAGTTGGACCTTTAATTTACAGTAAACGGGGCTCAAAACCCCAAACCTTGACTTGTTTTGTCTTATTTATTACAATATAATTATCTATCTATTTATTTATTTAATGTGTGTAAGTAAAAAGTCTGATGACAAACAAAGTTCTATAACTACCTAGCTAAATCTTTACCATTATTATTTCACAGGGTTCCATACGTAGTCTGACTCTGGGAGTGGTTGTGCTTTTTTAGTGATTCTTTTGACTAAGCACTCTGGCTAATTCTGTATGCATTTGGCCCACACACTCTTCCCTTATGTGGCTGCCAAGACTCGAAGATTGGTCTGTGCGTAACAAAAAAACCTGTGATATGAGGGATCAGTGTGAATATACTCAGAGGGCTTATATCTATTATTCACTGCCTGAACTGCGCTATATACAGAGGAGAAAAACATGCTTAATCCAGTAGTGAAGTATAAACATAAAATGAATCTATGCAGAACAACAAAGTATTTTCATAATATTCTCATTAATGAACGGTCAGCTATTGTACCCCTCAAATGAACATATTGCAAGGTTTTTTATTATCTACTAGCAGAATACCGCGCTTTGCAACGGAGAAGTAGTGTGTTAAAGAAGTTATGAAAAAAGAAAAGTAAAAATTTTAAAAATAACGTAACATGATTGTTAATGTAATTGGTTTGTCATTGATATGAGTGTTGTTCTCATATCTATATCTATACTAATAAAAGGCAAAGCCCTCACTGACTGACTGACTCACTGATCACTAATTCTCCAACTTCCCATGTAGGTAGAAAGCTGAAATTTGGCAGGCTTATTCCTTACAGCTTACTTACAAAAGACACGTAACGGTCATAACGGTCGACAACGTCCACCATGTTGAACTTTCTTATTTACGGCCCCATCTTCACGAAATTTGGTATTTGGCTTCTCTGAGCTAACCGAAACCACTGTACGTACTTATTTCGGTGGTATGACACCACTGTCAGCCGCCATATTGAACTTTCCAATGTCACTAATTCTCCAAATTCCCATGTAGGTAGAAGGCTGAAATTTGGTACTTATTTCGGTGGTATGATGCCACTGTCGGCCGCCATATTGAACTTTTCAATAGTCTTTGTTACGTATGGGCCCATCTTCAAGAAATTTGGTACGCGGGTTCCCAACACTAACTGAATCCTACTTACGTACATATTCAAATTTAAAGAGTTAGGTACCAAGCTGAGGAGCAGAACTGACAAGGTAGTCTTCTCCAAAGTTCTGCCTGTGCCACGCGCCAGTCCAGGTAAGATTGAGGAGATTAGAAGGCTTAACACAAGGCTCAAATCTTGGTGCAGGGTAGAAGGGTATAGGTTTATGGGGCATTGGGACTCCTTTTGGAACAGATGGGACCTGTTCCGCAGTGACGGGTTACATCTGAACCGGAGGGGCACCAATGTATTGGGGAGGCGTATGTGTAGGCTAGTCGAGGATTGTTTAAACTAGGGAATGGGGGGCAGGGAGTTTAGGACAGGTCAGATTTAGATCTATACATGGAAGAACAAACAATGGTGTAGAAATAAAAATGCATAGTAATGTAAATTTTAAGCAAACACGTAAAGGTAGAAGGATTAACGCATTAAAAATAGCTTGCCTTAATGCTAGAAGTATCAAAAATAAGGTAAGTGAGTTGGAGTTGTATGTAGCAGAGCATAATTATGATATTATAGCAATAACGGAAACCTGGCTAAATAACAAAGATGGGGATGAGTGTTACATAGAGGGATACATATATATATATATTTTCAGAAATATTCCAACGCCGTCTTTATATACTCAGGTTTTGACTTTATATATTCAAGTTTTGACTTTATATATTCCAGCGCTGACTTTATATATTCAAGTTCTGACTTTATTTATTCTGACAGTGACTTTATATAATCAAGGTTTGACTTTATATATTCGGGAATGACTTTATATATAAAACTTTTGACTTTATATAGTTAAATTCAGTCATCATTGCATAACTTTTTCTTTACCATAGAAATTTAAAGACTAAATTCAACTTCCATTTCTAACAAAGATATTTCTGGCGACTAAATAGAACCTACTTATATCCAAATTCGAGCTACTGTGCCATCGCCTGCCTGCCTAAATAAGTCACCCTCGCTTCGCTCTTACTTTTTTACCATTCATTTAATCATGGCTAGTGGTGGAAAATTATAAAATGGAAGGAGGATTACACTGAGTATGGCTTCACCAAAACAATTATTGATGGCGAATCGATAATTCATAAAGCTTCAACTGGTGATCTGTTTTTCAGTGTGAACCTCATATTTTGTCATACTTCTTCTCAAACCAAGGGGGTGCGAGGGTAAAATGAATCGGGAAGCGCTGATCAATGTAATCAGTGTACCAGGAAATCATGCAGTGACAGAAGTTCCCCTTTGCTTGTATTGCAATGTGTGATTAAATGCGTGAGTTTTTTACGCGTTATGGAGCACATGCATCAAAGCTTCTCAGCTGTGCTTGTGCTAAAAAAAGGAAACATTTTAAAAATAATGTAACATGATTGTCAATGTAACCTTTTGTAAGTAGTGCCTGGAGGATTCAGTGTGGAGAAACTGTAGAGACAGCAAATTTATTAACTTGTGGATAGAATTACACTGAGTATGGCTTTACCAAAACAATTATTGATGGCGAATCGATTATTCATAAAGCTTCAATTGGTGATCTGTTTTTCTGTGTTAACCTCATATTTTTTCATACTTCTTCTCAAACCAAGGGTGTGTGATGGTAAAATGAATTGGGAAGCGCTGATCAATGTAATCGATGTACCATGAAATCATGCATTGACAGAAGTTCCCCTTTGCTTGTATTGCAAAGTGTGATTGAATGTGTGATTTTTTAACGCGTTATAGATCATATGCATCGAAGCTTCTCAGCTGTGCTTGTGCTAAGAAAAGGAAACATTTTAAAAATAACGTAACACGATTGTCAATGTAACCTTTTGTAAGTAGTGCCTGGAGGATTCAGTGTGGAGAAACTCTAGAGACAGCGTGTGTATTAACTTGTGGATTTTTCTGTGAGTATTTGGTGGCAGCGTCACAAAGTCGCTTCTGTAACACTGCGTGCGTTAGTGTGCGGATATGTATATATATGTGTATATACACTCACCTAAAGGATCATTAGGAACACCATACTAATACGGCGTTTGACCCCCTTTCGCATTCAGAACTGCCTTAATTCTATGTGGCATTGATTCAACAAGGTGCTGAAAGCATTTTTTAGAAATGTTGGCCCATATTGATAGGATAGCATCTTGTAGTTGATGGAGATTTGTGGGATGTACATCCAGGGCACGAAGCTCCCATTCCACCACATCCCAAAGATGCTCTATTGGGTTGAGATCTGGTGACTGTGGGGGCCATTTTAGTACAGTGAACTCATTGTCATGTTCAAGAAACAAATTTGAAATGATTCGAGCTTTGTGACATGGTGAATTATCCTGCTGGAAGTAGCCATCAGAGGATGGGTACACGGTGGTCATGAAGGGATGGACATGGTCAGAAACAATGCTCAGGTAGCCCGTGGCATTTAAACAATGCCCAGTTGGCACTAAGGGGCCTAAAGTGTGCCAAGAAAACATCCCCCACACCATTACACCACCACCACCAGCTTGCACAGTGGTAACAAGGCATGATGGATCCATGTTCTCATTCTGTTTACGCCAAATTCTGACTCTACCATTTGAATGTCTCAACAGAAATTGAGACTCATCAGACCAGGCAACATTTTTCCAGTCTTCAACTGTCCAATTTTCGTGAGCTCGTGCAAATTGTAGCCTCTTTTTCCTATTTGTAGTGGAGATGAGTGGTACCCGGTGGGGTCATCTGCTGTTGTAGCCCATCAAGGTTGTGCGTGTTGTGGCTTCACAAATGCTTTGCTGCATACCTCGGTTGTAACGAGTGGTTATTTCAGTCAAAGTTGCTCTTCTATCAGCTTGAATCAGTCGGCCCATTCTCCTCTGACCTCTAGCATCAACAAGGCATTTTCGCCCACAGGACTGCCGCATACTGGATGTTTTTCCCTTTTCACACCATTCTTTGTAAACCCTAGAAATGGTTGTGCGTGAAAATCAAAGTAACTGAGCAGATTGTGAAATACTCAGACCGGCCCGTCTGACACCAACAACCATGCAATGCTCAAAATTGCTTAAATCACCTTTCTTTCCCATTCTGACATTCAGTTTGGAGTTTAGGAGATTGTCTTGACCAGGACCACACCCCTAAATGCATTGAAGCAACTGCCATGTGATTGGTTGATTAGATAATTGCATTAATGAGAAATTGAACAGGTGTTCCTAATAATCCTTTAGGTGAGTGTATGTACATATGTATATGCATATATATGTATATATATATACGCGTGTGTGTGTGTATGTATATATATGTGGATGTATATGTATATACACTGTATATATGTGTGTATATGTATATATATGTTTGTGCGTGTGTGTGTATATATATATATATATATATATATGACAGCAACACTCATGAAAATGACAATGTCAATCATGTTACGTTATTATTAAAATGTTTCCTTTTCTTTTTCATTACTTCTTTAACACACTGCACGGGTATTTTGCTAGTGTATATATATATATATATATATATATATATATATATATATATATATATACTTTTTTTAAACACATGCATGAGTTGAGACATCATGCATGTGCAAAGCAGTTTGGGCAGCAATGTTCTGTTGTGTCATATTGACCTGATTCAGTGCTGAGGTAAAAAAAAAAAAATTTTGTTTAAGTAAACTGCATGTCAGATTTCCAAGAAAATACTCAGGAAACACAGCATATTCGCTGCATATTATGCCAATCAACACTAGTAATGAAATATAAACAAAGAAGAAGTCCAACGCAAGCATCAAACATAATACTGAAACACAGGCAGCACTTTTTAACACAATCAAAAATATACAGTTAGTTCATACTAATCAGTTTAATTTTGCATCTCACCGAGGCATACAGTAGATCTAAGCATAAATTGAATTAAGGCAGATTTTCAGTTCACAGCATACATTCTGAGATTGTCATGAGCAAAAACACAAACAAAACTTACTTGAATGTTTAAAGTCATTTTGGCTATTTGGAGGAAACACATGCAAACTAAATTTTAAAAGTAGACAATGGGCGCATCTGGACAAAGGATATACAGTAGTGCTGTGAGGATCATGTTCTTTGACTTTTCCAGTGCCTTCATCACCATCCAGCCCCTAATGAGGGACAAGCTTTCCAGTACAGACCCTACTAAGGGACAAGCTGTCCAGGATTGGAGTGGATTTGCACCTGGTGAACTGGATTACAGATTACCTCACTGGTAGACCTCAGGTTCTCAGACTGGGGAACTGCATATCATAGGCTGAAATAGGAAGCACAGGAGCTCCACCAGGGACTGTTCTTTTTCCTTTCCTCTTAACCCTGTACAAATCGTACTTTAGCTATAACTCAGGGACATACCAGACATAGAAGTTCTCAGATGACACTGCCATTGTGGGTTGTTTCAGGGATGAACTACAGAAGAAGTACATGTGTCTGAGGAATGGTGTCAGTCAAATCAACTGCTGTTGAACACTTCCAAAACCAAGGAGATGGTTGTGGACTACAGCAAGTCTTAAACACTACTGAAATCTATCTCCATTGAAGGGGTTGATGTGGAGTGGGTCAAGACCTATAAATACCTTGGAGTGCAGCTGGATGACAGACTGAACTGGTCAGAGAACAAAAAGGCTAAGTACAGTAAGAGAAAAAGCCGGCTCTATTTTAAAATGAGGCTTGGCTCCTTTAATATACATAGGAAACTCCTGCAGATGTCCTATCAGTCTGTGGTTGTCAATACTCTCTTCTATGCTGTGGTGTGCCGAGGGGTGGCTGGCTTGAAGAAGAGAGATGCTGAATGTATTGACAATCTGATCAGGTGAGCAGGATCAGTGCTTGGCATGGAAATATACTGTCTGGTGACAGCGACAGGCAGGAGGAGAATGTTAATTAACAGAGAGGAGGACACTAATCCAGCTGCTATCTTTTATGAACAATGAATATCACCTACTATACACCACCATAACTAAGCAGAGGAATTTCATTAGTGGTAGGCTGCTATCACAAAACTACAGTACGGACAGATACAAGAGATCTTTTGTCCTCAGAGCCTTTAGACTCTTTAACTCTTCCCAGTAGGGGTGGGTTGTGGTTGAGTTCTGGGCCTGATGTTCCTTCTCTGCTCTTGTGGAGACTCCCTCATAAGCTATATTAGCTATGCATTACATCCGATATCTCATTACTTGGTCATTACTGTATAACCTTTTTCATAATGTGTCACTTTAAACATGTTAACTTATCAGCATAAGCCACATCACTTTATTTTATTTATCTTCTTATATAATACGCTACCATGGCTGTTCGTTTGTCTGTCCAGGATTTTAAATCACCTGTAGCTCTCAAACCGTTTCACCTATTGACTTGAAATTTGTTACACATATACTACGTGACATCTACTATCCGCTTTCGGGATGATGATTTTTATTACTCTTTCAATTTTCATTTTATTGTAGAATCAAGTCTCGGCAGCATGCAACAGGGCGGCCATGCTGCGCATGCGTATGGGCGTCATTCTCATTCCCTACCACCTTCGCTAATCATTCTTGAGGCAAATTGAAGACTTAAGTGCCAGCTTAAGTGAAAAATTAAAGAAAACATACTAAGTAATTGCAACACAAAAACTAACTTAATCAATTTTAACGCAAAAAGATGCCGATGAAAAAAGAGAAGCAGCGGGCCACTACGGTGGAGAAAAGAAATGCTGCTCAGGAAGCAGCAAGCGCATCAACCTCTGAGCAAACAGATGATAAACATACAAAAAAAGAGGATGAAAACTAGGAATGCTCAAGTCAAGTGTATTCACTGTACATTATCGTGCAGTACGCTGTTACTGGTTTTTAATATTATGTCACTTAGTATCTGTCACTTTAATATTATGCGACACCTGTCACTATGGTATTATATTATATGCACAATTCCTAATGCACTGGCATGAATTGAATTTCCCCTTGGGATTAATAAAGTATATATCTATCTATTATTATATGCACAATCCATATTACCTGTATTGGACTGAATGATTCCAACACCAGTGTACTGCGATTACATTTGACAGCCTATACTTACTAAGTGTTATTTGCATAGTGTGTACTTTAATGTTTAAACCTAACTTGGTATAATTCTTGGCTAGGGGTACTTAAAGTTCCCTCAGGATCAATAAAGTATCTACCTATCAATCAATCAAGATACAATTGAATAATGCAATGCTAAAGACATTCTTACAGCACTGAAAGATAAATTAAATAAACTACGAGAAAATTCTATTTGGCAAAATTAAGATTTTCTTACCTCCATTAATTGCTAATATATCAGGGTCATTGACGCCATCCACAGCTAAAAGATTACATGCTATCTAGAAATACCAAAAAAAAAAAAAAAACAATTTTACATTTTGTGTAAAACACTAGCTACACAAATATAAATATATGACTGAACAACTAGTAATGTGTTTATGTTTTTAAATTTAAAAATTAAGCTTCACCAATCATCTGACATCTGAATCTATCTTCCAGTTATACTAGTATGCTAAAGTTGGCGTGCTAAATCTGGAGCTTCCATCCAATTCCTATTGGATCCCAAGTATATTTTCAAAATACACAAATCTGCCTAACACATTTTTTAAGAGAAATAAAACTTACTTGTGTTTCATAGAAATAGCCAGATGGGAAAAGTGGTCTTATTGATCGATCTAAAAGACATAAACAAAATAAAGTTAATTTTCTTGTTTTAATATGCACGCAACAAGCAACAAGCAACTGGATTTTAAATATATATTTCATTATCATCACTTCAGCTTGGAATTCCAGAAATAGAGGACTCTGATTACTTGGAAGATTTCCATACAGAAGATATGCACAAATCCTTCCATTTTCAAACCCATTTAATCTAATTTTGAGTTCAGAGGGCACTCATTCCTATGGGTAAAATTTAAAGTCATCAAATAAGTTTACATGCATTTGACTGGGATGAATGAAAAAAAACCAAAGTACCTGAAGGAAGAATCCCACAGAAAGAATGTGCAAACACAAAATACTTTCCTCATAATAATCCATAAAAGACCTTCCTTCACTCTATGTAGAGCAGGTGGCCAGTTATCCTGTGGTTCAAAACAAGAACTACACACCAACATCTGCTTTTACTTCATTTATTGTCCTCAGTTTGGATAATATGATTCAGAATATTTGTTTCAGAACAATTTGCAAAAAAATACTATGATTTGTACACTATGTATTATGGTCAGAAAATATAGGACCATAATAACCATACAATAATGATATAGTGGCTCACCTATCAGTCTGCTTTTAAGTATTTCATTTTCTGTTGAGCCGAGCTCCCTTCTGAGATAATTAGTAGGAATCCTCCCAGCTGCTGCTGCTTTCTGTCGGTAATCAACCTGAATTGTTTTTTTGCAAAAATTTGACAGTTTAATAATAAAATAATAATAATAAACTATAGTCAAACAACCCACTAAAATGTCATGACAGATACTTGCATACTTACAACCAAAGGCATAAACTGAGAAACTGATGGTTTAGTTTTACTAACAGCTGTCACCATCACAGATGTTTCCCCTTGCTGGGAGAGAGAGACAGCAAAATTAATAATAAAAAAGCAGCAGTGAATACTTTATTTTAGAGAAGTTTTGTATATAGGGTAGTCCAGATCTTATTACGCAATTTTCATTACTCTATAACTTATTAAGTTTATTACATAGAAAATCACCCGAAAAATCCCAGACCATTGAGAAGTGTGCGAACTGACGACATGAAGAATCATCTTCACGCCGAACTGGAATCATCCCCGCATAAATGAAAGTCATCAAGACGATCTGGATCTGCATAACTAGATCTGGAATACCCTGCATAGGCATTTTACTGTGCTTACTGAATAAATATTCTCTTGTAACATTGCAGGCAGAGCTAGATCACATCCTCTAGATGCATATTGTCAACGCTTTGTATTAATGAATATTGGATACTTACTTATAAGCAGTTCAGGTGTTATGTTTCATGAAAAACTTATTTATACAATTTTCTTTGCATGTAAAAGTGATAAGAATTAAAGACAAAAAAAATTTCAGTGATAAATTTTACATAACCAGTTCTCACCTGCACAACTGCAGAACCATCTGCAAACCGAGCCAATTTTCCAGATGAAATCTCTATATTTCTGTAATATCAAAATAATATGTAATCTCTTATTTATAATGCTAGGTTGTTATTAAAAAGGGAAAAAAAAACATTGCCAATGTACCAAATAAATAAATTGTATTACTTGTACTTTATTTTGGCTCTTTAACCAAAGACTTTTATCTCACCAAACATATAAATGTACCACATTACCCTTACAATACATAAAAGAGATTGAAAGGTATACTTATATTATTACAGTTTAATCTATTGTAAAATATAAGGCATATATTTAGTTGTTAAATTATTTAATGCCAAAACAAAATAATGCTATAAATTACTTTATGCCAAAACAAAATATGCTATATGTTTTTCGTCATCAGAGGTCACCATTATCAAAGGTTTGACCATTCAAATCAATTTAATTTCATTCTATTCAGTTTTATTGTCCCAAGAGTGAAATTTGGTTTGTCAGCAGGTTTAACAGAGAGAACACAAAAAGACATTAAAAACACATCACAAAAAACACAGACATTAAAATAAGGTGAGTACAAATAATAATAATAATAATAATATAATATAATATACCAGTGCATACTTATGATGAAACCTTACTTCAAACATCCATCACGCAACCCGCTATATCTTAACTACAGGGTCACGGGGGTCTGCTGGAGCCAATCCCAGCCAACATAGGGCGCAAGGCAGGAAACAAACCCCGGGCAGGGCGCCAGCCCACCACAGGGCGCGCACACACCCATACACCAAGCATACACTAGGGACAATTCAGAATCGCCAATGCACCTAACATGCATGTCTTTGGACTAGCCTAGTTGTACATAAAAGTTAAATCAATATTTAGGCTTGCCAAGTGATTGTTGCAAATGACAGTTGTTCATCCCATGATTTAAGCCTACAGATGTTTATTAAAGTTGAACTTATCTAAAAGATTAATAGCAGCTGGGATAAAAGATTATTTGTATTGGTTGCTTTTTATCCTTGGAATTTTCAAATGCATGACATGATGGCAACAACTAAAACTGAGAATGTAGGGGATGAGTCCTGTCTGACAAAATACACTCTGACAAATATAACAGACAGAAGTTCAACCAGACAGACATTCAAGGTTGCAGTTTACTTTTGCAAGCCTACTCTGTTCTGCTTTGCAGTTTTATATGGCATTTTATACATGTAACCTCATTTTGCACCATATTTTAATTTCTGTTTTAGATGAGGTGGTAAGTAGAGAGTTGATCCTCGCAATGACATGACAACCAAAGTGCACTAGGCCTTTTACACTACATTCTTCCATATATTATTAAACTAAACAACGACTTGACATTTTGTATCTATTACAGTGAATGGGTCTTCCATTTCAATTTTTAAAATCCTGACTGTTGTAAAATTGAAAAATAAATTAATTGAGAGCATAAAATACTAAATTGCAATTCAAGCGTGTAGCGTTGCCGGGAGATTCTTACCCTGTATATACTGATAACATTAGTTGCAAGGCCGGAATCAGTACTGGATGTGGCACCAGTTGACTGCAGAACACATTGATGCACCTAATTCGTCAAACTTAGCCACTTAGGAGTAGTCAATAATCAAAGCAAAAGTAACCAATAATTTGGCTGTGAGGACTAAACTGCACACTAATCTGTGACTGGGTTAGTCACTACTATTAACTCACCATGCGGTACTTAACTTGCTATGGTTCTGATTTCAGTAATACTTTAAATAAAAAAAAAAAAAAGTTACAGTGGTGAAATGCATAAGTTAAACATCCATCAGTCTTTTTTCTGAACATATATTTTCACTATATGGCTATGAAGATACAAAGTGTATTCCTTAAAGCAACCATAGAAGGGTTTCTAGTCCATTACAAGGCTCCTCATGTACACACGTAAACATACTCTCATACATGGGTCAATTAAGAGACTCCAATGAACAATATTCACTTTTGGAATCCGAACAGAAACTTATGCATCATAACAAAAATCAAAGGAAGAAAGTAAAAACTATATACACTGTCCAGGCCACAAGACACTGAGCCATGTGCTGTTCATGTCAAAAAGTGGTAGCTTCATATATTCTGCTTTTTATTTATTAAGTAATACCACTGGTTAACAAAGGTTTTGACACAGAACATCTTAGAGTTTTTAAATGGTATTTTATCATCCTGACACATATATATATATATATATATATATACACACACATATATCTATACTAATAAAAGGCAAAGCCCTCACTCACTCACTGACTCATCACTAATTCTCCAACTTCCCGTGTAGGTAGAAGGCTGAAATTTGGCAGGCTTATTCCTTACAGCTTACTTACAAAAGTTGGGCAGGTTTCATTTCGAAATTCTACGCATAAGGGTCATAACTGGAAGCTATTTTTCCCCATATAATGTAATGGAGTCTTGAGTTGGAGATGGCCGTGGAGTTTCGTGTGACATCATCACACCTCCTACGTAAGTACGTAGAGAACAAGGAAGAACTCCAGCGATGAGCACAAAACGCCATTTCACAATTGAGAAGGCAGAAAAACATTATGAAGCAAATGATGCATATGCGGAAACAAAGCACGGCGTGAACCGTAAGTTTATATTAAATTAAGTTCATAGACAGGCTGCCACTAGCGTTTGTAATTTAGTGCCTGCCCATATAAGGCCGTCCATCAGCGGCAATCCAATACAAACACTGCCACTAAATATTCACGTGTGAAGGACTGTGCTTATGCAGAGGAAGATGAGATGGTCAGGGTGGTGTTTGGCACAAACTCATTGAAACTGCGAGAGAAACTTTTGAGTGCGGGTCTTAGCTGACATTACGAGATGGCACCAGTACAGCTGGGAACCTTCGATGCAAGAACACCAAGCGGCTCACGTGAACTGGCGCAGTGCACAGACAAAAGCAACAGTTCCAAAGAGTGCTGAACAAAAACCGAATTACACAATTGAGAAGGCAGCAAAAAAATATGAAGCGTCTTATACATACAATCATATTCATAAGTGCAGCTACTGCGGAAACAAAGCACACGGTGGAAAAAGTGAATGTCCCGCTAAAGGAAGACAGCGTAAAAAAAAAAACCCGTGCATGCAGTTTGTCACATCACAGATAAAAAGGAAGACGAGCTGTTTATTGATGCAGTAAGGAACTAATCGATGAATGAAACCTCTTATCTTTACAGCGATTGACAAACACGGAATGTAACTTGAACACATCCTACAAATCGAGCCTGATTGAAAGAAATAATGATAATCAAATCCTTGATGACAGCAACATTCAATAACACTCACAAAACAATTACTGTATATTGACAATCATGTTACGTTATTTTTAAAATGTTCCCTTTTCTTTTCATAACTTCTACTTCTCCACTCGATACGGGTATATATATATATAAATGTATATATATAGCCCGATCTACAATACATACTTTAGCATAGACAAGCCACACGCTGTGGCGCAATTGTAGAGTCTTAAGCCTCTAACGCCGACATTGAGGTTCGATTCGAGAGGGGTGTACTGAGTATGTACGCGCTACCGATTCATTTTACCTTCGTGATCTCCTTGGTTTGGGGCGTATGAAAAATATTAGGTTAGCGAGAATCATGTTATGTTATTTTTAAAATTTTCCCTTTCTTAGCACAAGCACAGTTGAGAAGCTTCATGCATGTACTCCATAGCAGCGTTAAAAATAACGCATTTAATCACACTTTCAATTCCAAGCAAACGGGAACTTTTGTCAATGCATGATTTCCTGGTACATCTATTACATTGATGCACACATCACAGCTACAAAAATGTTAGAGTCGGAATAAAGCGCGTTCCTCGACTGATCATTTCGACTACCGAGCGAAGCCTTGATAAAAGCATGGTTTTGTGCACACTGAAAAGCAAGCAAAATTAGATGCATTACAGAAAGCGGACTTTGTGGCTCTTACTGGGGATCATTGGACTTCCGTGACCGTTAGTAATTCTAAATACATCTAATTACAAAATGTTCAATGATCACACTGTTTTAGCCTAATGTACAAAATAATTTTGGCTAATGTTACTCAGAGTTTAAAGAGTAAGCTGGTCAAATTACCTTTTATGTTTCTGACTTATTTTTTAAGAAGAAAAACTGCACTTTATGGTGAAATTTTGGTTATTATTATTTAAAGACAATACTATTCTGAAAATGTACTTAAAGTACTTAAACTACCACTTTATTTTTAAGTCTGCCCAATTTTTACCAGGGATGATATTTTTGTTTCTGTTTTGAATTCAAATGCAGTTTAAAGCTTTTTTCAGAAATTAAAACAGCTTCAGTTTACAATATTCATGTCCATGTCTATTATTTGATTCTGTAAGCCCACTAAAACCGTTTTAAATAAAAAAAAACATTTGCGATTTGGGGCAAATTTACGTGTCGATTACATACGATTAATCAAGATTAATTCTTACACAGCCTCTAGTTAATTGGATTAATTTTTTTAATCGAGTCCCACCACTAATATATATATATGTAGATATATATATGTAGATTTGTATATATATGTGTATATACAGTATATATGTAGATATGTATATGTTGTATATACAGCATGTATATATGTGTGTGTATATATACAGTATGTGTATATATATGTATATGTATATATATGTATGTGTGTATATATATATATATATATATATATATATATATATATATATATATATATATAGCAACACTCATGACAATTACAAAACAATTACATTGTCAATCATGTTACGTTATTATTAAAATGTTTCCTTTTCTTTTTACTTCTCCGCTGCCAATCGCAGGTATTTTGCTATATGTATATATATATATATATAAATAGATAGATATGACAACAACACTCATATCAATGACAAAACAATTACATTAACAATCATCTTACGTTATATTTAAAATGTTTGCTTTTCTTTTTCATAACTTCTTTAACACACTACTTCTCATTTCTTGGCCTTGGTATTCTCTAGTATATATATATATATATATATATATATATATATATATATATATATATATATATATATATATATATATATATATATATATATATATATATATATACACACACACACACACACATATATATATATATATGTGTGTGTATATATATATATATATATATATGTATGTGTGTGTGTATATATATATATACTAGCAGAATACCAAGCGCATGAGAAGTAGTGTTTAAAGAAGTTATGAAAAAGAAAAGGAAACATTTTAAAAATAACGTAAGATGATTGTTAATGTATTTTTTGTCATTGATATGAGTGTTGTCACATATCTATATCTATATCTATATCTATATCTATATCTATATCTATATCTATATCTATATATATATATATATATATATATATATATATATATATATATATATATAGCAAAATACCTGCGATTGGCAGCGGAGAAGTAAAAAGAAAAGAAAACATTTTAATAATAACGTAACATGATTGACAATGTAATTGTTTTGTCATTGTCATGAGTGTTGCTGGCATATATATATATATATATTAAACATGGGCGATATGGCCTAAAATCAATATCACGATAAATTGAGCAGTTAACCTCGATAACGATAAATGGACGATAACCACCCCAAGTGCCAAAAAAACTTTTTTTTTTATTCATTTGATGGGGCTGTGGCAGGCAGCATAGTTCCTCCAGTTATTTTGATAATATTATTCCCCCTAGACCTATTCATTGCAATTATATTATTACCACTTTAAAGGACTGTAAAATGTCACTGAAAATAAATGAAGACAATAGTAGTAAGTACTTTTAGTGGTTAAGATTTATTAACTGAACAAAATAAAAAGTGTAGGATACAATATGTAACCATGCTCTCTAAAAAATGTGTATCCCTTGTAAACAAAATAGTTTAATAATAAATATGTTTCACATTGGCTATTCACAAAGTAAACAATGATTGTGCAAATGTAATGCCATCATGGACAAAGGCCTATCTCTGCTAAGGCCTTGAGGTAGCATATCTATCAAATCTTCACACCCAACATCACCCCAATTCATGGTCTAATTCTCAAATAAAGCAAGCAAAATAAAGTAAGAATTAAATAAGACCTCTCAGACCATATTTACAAAATTAAAAAGGGTTGGCACAGTAATAAAACATTTTAAAAATCATGTATTTTGCTACATTTCACAGCACAACATGATCAACACTGGCTCACAATAAGTCTTCTGTAAAACTTTCTGGATACACTGCTGCTCAGCAGTCTTAAGTATTTTATGCCTATATAAACATTATTCAAACATTAATACTTTCAATTTTGAATATGACACACAGAATTAAAGTCACTTTAAAACACACCAGATGTCACCACCCAAATATATTAAGATGTACACACTTACCGACTGCCAGGTGCAGCCTGTACCCAAAACATTGCACCCGTGTCCATTTATTGAGCTTGACAGCTTTCACAATATTTGGGCGTTGTCAGTTGTTATAGCAACAAGGTCCTCTTCACTGATGTCCCATGCAGACAGCATCGCTCTCAACCCCTGTCCAACCATCTCCCCCGTGTGATCAGATGGAAAATAGGCCGTCTCGAGCACTCTGGTACGCAGCTCCCATTTGTTGTCGATGTAATGAACTGTGAGACTAATATACGGCTCCATTGTGCGGCTGGACCAGAGATCGGATGTGGCTGCAGCGTGCTTAACGTATCTCAATTCAGCAGCAACCTTTTCCTCTCTGTGCTGTACATGCTGGGAATGATAGTTTTTGAAAAATATTTTCGTGATGGGAGTTTGTATCTCTTGTCAATTATTTTCATGAAGTGTCTGAACCCGTTGCGTTCCACTGTAGCAATAGGAGCCATGTCTTTTGCTATGTGGTAGCCTATAGCATTTGTGATTTCTTGCCATCTTTTTGAAGTTCGCTCATATAGTTGAGTACTAGCAAATGCTTCGGTTATTGACCGCTGCCTGGTGGAGGAAGAGGCGTTTTGCTGGTCCTCCTAATCTCTTCTCGCTTTGAGCTTTTTTATGTCTTGAATTGAATCACATGGTTGTGCTGCAGGTGGTGGAAGAGGTTGGTTGTGTTACCTTGACTTGGCCAACAGTCTTTTGCAGAGTTTACATTTAACAATTTTTGATCAATATCATCCTTGTTGAATCAAAATGTTGCCAAGCGATTGATGATGCATTTTTTTGTTAACAAGCGTCTCCTCTTCCTCCTCCACCAGCTCTACCTTCGTGCTGCTGCTTCAACATTTAAATCGTCCTCCATTTGTTCACCCGTGTCTCGTCTTGTTACAGGTAGTAGAGTCATGTGACTCCACCCCGTCAAGTCTGTAGCGTAGCACAGCACATGCCTTTTCTTAAAGGGACATGAACATATGCCAACCTGCACATGCCTTTTCTTTTTTAACTTAAAATTTTGATATTTACCGACATGGGCAAAATATATCGATGAGAGTCATAAATTTATATAACGATAAATTTATGATATATAAGTCCCAGCCCTAATATATATATATATATATATATATATATATATATATATATATATATGTATATATACACACACACATATATACATACTGTATATACACATATACATATCTACATACTGTATATACACATATATATACAAATCTACATATATATATCTACATATATATATTAGGGGTGGGACTCGATAAAAAAATTAATCCAATTAATTAGAGGCTGTGTAAGAATTAATCTTGATTAATAGTATGTAATCGTCACACGTAAATTTACTTGCCCCAAATCGCAAATGGTTTTTTTTTTAATTTAAAAGGTGCCACATGAGAGGTTGGGCATCAAGTTAAAAGAAGTGGGAGTTCAGGGTGATGTTTTTAGATGGGTGCAGAATTGGCTCAGACACAGGAAGCAGAGGGTGATGGTGCGAGGAACCTCATCAGAACTGGCCGATGTTAAGAGTGGTGTTCCACAAGGGTCAGTGCTAGGGCCGCTGCTATTTTTAATATATATAAATGATTTAGATAGGAATATAAGTAACAAGCTGGTTAAGTTTGCAGATGATACCAAGATAGGTGGATTAGCAGATAATTTGGAATCCGTTATATCATTACAGAAGGACTTGGATAGCATACAGGCTTGGGCAGATTTGTGGCAGATGAAATTTAATGTCAGTAAATGTAAAGTATTACACATAGGAAGTAAAAATATTAGGTTTGAATACACAATGGGCGGTTCGGGAAAATCGAGTACACCTTATGAGAAGGATTTAGGAGTCATAGTGGACTCCAAGCTATCAACTTCCAAACAGTGTTCAGAAGCCATTAAGAAGGCTAACAGAATGTTAGGTTATATAGCACGATCTGTGGAGTACAAGTCCAAGGAGGTTATGCTCAACCTTTATAATGCACTGGTGAGGCCTCATCTTGAGTACTGTGTGCAGTTTTAGTCTCCAGGCTACAAAAGGACATAGCAGCACTTGAAAGGTCAGAGAAGAAGCGACTAGGCTAATTCCAGGTCTACAGGGGTTGAATTATGAGGAAAGATTAAAAGAGCTGAGCCTTTACAGTTTAAGCAAAAGAAGATTAAGAGGTGACATGATTGAAGTGTTTAAAATTATGAAGGGAATTAGTACAGTGGATCGAGACTTATATTTTAAAATGAGCTCATCAAGAACATGGGGACACAGTTGGAAACTTGTTAAGGGTAAATTTTGCACAAACATTAGGAAGTTTTTCTTTACACAAAGAACGATAGACACTTGGAATAAGCTACCAAGTAATGTGGTAGACAGTAAGGCGTTAGGGACTTTCAAAACTTCGACTTGATGTTTTTCTTGGAGGAAACAAGTGGATAACGGACTGTGCGAGCTTTGTTGGGCTGAATGGCCTGTTCTCGTCTAGATTGTTCTAATTCTAATTCTAATTCTAAAAGGGTTTTAGTGGGCGACAGAATCAAATAATAGACATGGACATGAATATTGTAAACTGAAGCTGTTTTAATTTCTGGAAAAAAAAAAAGCTTTTAAACTGCATTTGAATTCAAAACAGAAACAAAATATCATCCCTAGGTTAAAAATTGGGCAGACTTAAAAATAAAGTGGTAGTTTAAGTACTTTAAGTACATTTTCAGAATAGTATTGTCTTTAAATAATAATAACCAAAATTTCAATTTGTAGCTGTGATGTGTGCATCAGTGTAATGGATGTACCAGGAAATCATGTATTGACAAAAGTTCCCGTTTGCTTGGAATTGAAAGTGTGATTAAATCGTTATTTTTAGCAGCGTTATAGATACATGCATGAAGCTTCTCAGCTGTGCTTGTGCTAAGAAAGGGAAAATTTTAAAAATAGCGTAACATGATTCTCGCGTTAACCTAATATTTTTCATACGTCCCAAACCAAGGAGATCACGAAGGTAAATGATGTCGGGTTACTTGGCGTATAGTCAGTACATCCACTCTAGGGAATCAAACCTCGAGATAACATGGGCGTTAGAGGCGAAGACTACAATTCGCCTGCGTGTGGCTTGTCTATGCTAAAGTATGTATTGTAGATCGGGTTATATATATACATTTATATATATACCGTGTATACAGAGGGAGAAGTAGAAGTTATATGAAAAGAAAAGGAACATTTTAAAAATAGCGTAACATGATTGTCAATATACAGTAATTGTTTTGTGAGTGTTATTGAATGTTGCTGTCATCAAGGATTTGATTATCATTATTTCTTTCAATCAGGCTCGTATTTGTAGGATGTGTTCAAGTTACATTCCGTGTTTGTCAATCGTTGTAAAGATAAGAGGTTTCATTCATCGATTAGTTCCTTACTGCATCAATAAACAGCTTCGTCTTCCTTTTTTTATCTGTGATGTGACAAACTGCATGCACAGGTTTTTTTTTTTTACGCTGTCTTCCTTTAGCAGGACATTCACTTTTTCCACCGTGTGCTTTGTTTCGCGCAGTAGCTGCACTTATGAATATGATTGTATGTATAAGGCGCTTCATATTTTTTGCTGCCTTCTCAATTGTGTAATTGGTTTTGTTCAGCACTCTTTGGAACTGTTGCTTTTGTCTGTGCACTCGTCAGTTCCACGTGAGCAGCAGTGTTCTTGCATGAAAGGTTCCCAGCTGTACTGGTGCCATCTACGTGTAATGTCAGCTAAGACCGGCACTTAAAAGTTTCTCGCAGTTTCAATGAGTTTGTGCCAAACACCACCTGACCATCTCATCTTCCTCTGCATAAGCACAGTCCTTCCCACGTGAATATTTAGTGGCAGTGTTTGTATTGGATTGCCGCTGATGGGCGGCCTTATATGGGCAGGCACTAAATTACAAGCAGCTAGTGGCAGCCTGTCTATGAACTTAATTTAATATAAACTTCAGTTCCGCCGTGCTTTGTTTCCGCAGTAGCTGTACTTATGAATATGCTTGTATGCATCATTTGCTTCATAATGTTTTTCTGCCTTCTCATTTGTGAAATGGCGTTTTGTGCTCATCGCTTTGAGTTCTTCCTTGTTCTCTACATTACTTACGTGGGAGGCGTGATGATGTCACCTACGACTCCGCCCCAGCGGCCATCTCAACTCAAGACTCCATTACATTATATGGGAAAAATAGCTTCCAGTTATGACCCTTATGCATAGAATTTGAAATGAAACCTGCCCAACTTTTGTAAGTAAGCTGTAAGGAATAAGCCAGCCAAATTTCAGCCTTCTACCTGGGAAGGGAAGTTGGAGAATTAGTGATGAGTCAGTGGGTGAGTCAGTGGGTGAGTGAGTGAGGGCTTTGCCTTTTATTAGTATAGATATACATATATATATACATATATATACACATATATATATATACATATATATACATATATATATATACACATATATACATATATATATACACATATATACACACATATATATATATATATATATATATATATACATATATATATATATATATATACATATACATATATATATATATATATATATATATATATATATATATATATATATATATACATACATATATATATATATATATATATATACACATATATATACATATATATATACATACATATATATATATATATATATATACACATATATATATATACACATATATATATATATATATATATATATATATATATATATATACATATATACACATATATATATATATATATACACATATATATATATATATATATATATATATATATATATACATATATACACAAATATATATATATATACGCCGATTTCCGCTTGATAGGTGAAATGGCATTAGTAGAAACCATATGTTTCTATGGTTATTTTATATATTTTAAGCCCTTATAAACTCTCCACACTGTTTATAAATATTTCCGCAGAGTTATACAGCATAATCTCTTTTGTATTCTCTTAGATATTAGGTAAGATTCATTGAAATTATGTATATAAACACACTGTTTATATACAGTAAAACCTAAATATTATTTTAAAGATATTGAGTGTCTCCGATATCACATGTTACAGCCATTACGATAGACATGCCACCAGCAATAAATACGCATACAATGCAACAAAATGAGTATACAGTAAATGTGTGTACAGTGACACTAAACGCACGTATGTACTAAGTACTGTAAGTAGAAAATTAATTATGGTTACTCACCAACAATGACACGAAGACTTGTCCGATAACTGAATTTTATTTTACTGCACAACAAAGGAGAGCGTTACAGCCCTTAAAGGAGCCACTTCAGGCGATTGTGTAGCACTGCCGTTGTTCTTCTTCTGGCAGTCTTCAAAGCAAATCCCTAAAGCAGATTCCATCCGGACTACTGCCTTATTACATCCACTTACAACTTGTTTTGCACCCTGGTTAAAAGGACACTGCGGCCGTAGATCTTATATTCCTTTCCTACTTTTTTAAATAAAAGAATCGAACGATCGTAGCCTTCAACAAATCCAAACGCTTACCTTTCGCAATCATTAACATCTTCCGTTTGCGCTTGGGCACGGCCCCTGAAGCAGTAGCAGATCGTTTTGGAGCCATAATGAAGGGCTTGACTATGCACAAAGATAAACACAAAAGAGCACAACTCTTAAACAGCGAACACGCTGATGCTGAATGAGCGAGACGAGACTTCCTGGTTAACACTGCATTCAGCAGGCAGGAACTTAACTGCGCGTTCTGATTGGTTAGCTTCTCAGTCATCCGCCAATACGCCCCTTATATGAAATCAACTGGGCAAACCAACTGAGGAAGCATGTACAGGAAGTAAAAAGACACATTTTCCGTAGAACCTGCGAAGCAGCGAAAAATCCAGCGTTATATATTTAGTTATGCTTTCATATAAAATCCAGCTATAGAGTGAAACCGCGAAAGTCAAAGCGCGATATAGCGAGGGATTACTGTATACATATATATATACACATATATAAACACATATATACTGTATAAACACATATATATATATATATATATATACATATATATATACATATACATATATATACACATATATATACAGTACATATACATATACATACATATATACATATACATATATATATATATACATACATATACTGCTCAAAACAATTAAAGGAACACTTTTTAATCAGAGTCTAGCATAAAATCAATGAAACTTATGGGATATTAATCTGGTCAGTTAAGTAGCAGAGGGGGTTGTTAATCAGTTTCAGCTGCTGTGGTGTTAATGAAATTAACAACAGATGCACTAGAGGGGCAACAATGAGATGACCCCAAAACAGGAATGGTTTAACAGGTGGAGGCCACTGACATTTTTCCTTCCTCATCTTTTCTGACTGTTTCTTCACTAGTTTTGCATTTGGCTACAGTCAGTGTCACTACTGGTAGCATGAGGCAATACCTGGACCATACAGAGGTTGCACAGGTAGTCCAACTTCTCCAGAATGGCACATCAATACGTATCATTGCCAGAAGGTTTGCTGTGTCTCCCTGCACAGTCTCAAGGGCATGGAGGAGATTCTAGGAGACAAGCAGTTACTCTAGGAGAGCTGGAGAGGGCCATAGAAGGTCCATAACCCATCAGCAGGACCAGTATCTGCTCCTTTGGGCAAGGAGGAACAGGATGAGCACTGCCAGAGCCCTACAAAATGACCTCCAGCAGGCCACTGGTGTGAATGTCTCTGACCAAACAACCAGAAAGACTTCATGAGGGTGACCCAAGGGCCCCATGTCCTCTAATGGGCCCTGAGCTCACTGCCCAGCAGCATGCAGCTTGATTAGCATTCGCCATAGAATACCAGAATTGGCAGATGCACCACTGGTGCCCTGTGCTTTTTACAGATGAGAGCAGGTTCACCCTGAGCACGTGACAGAAGTGAAAGGGTCTGGAGCCATGGAGAACATTATGCTGCCTGTAACATCATTCAGCATGAGCAGTTTGGTGGTGGGTTAATGATTGTCTGGGGAGGCATATCCATGGAGGGTCACACAGACCACTACAGGCTTGACAAAGGCACTTTGGCTGCCATTAGGTATCAGGATGAAATCCTTGGACCCATTGTCAGACCCTATGCTGGTACAGTGGCTCCTGGTGCACGACAATTCCTGGCCTCATGTGGTGAGAGTATGCAGGCAGTTCCTGGAGGAAGAAGGAATTGATACCATTGACTGGCCACCACACTTTCCTGACCTAAATCCAATAGAACACCTCTGGGACATTATGTTTTGGTCCATCCAATGCCACCAGGTTGCACCTCAGACTGTCCAGGAGCTCAGTGATGCCCTGCTCCAGATCTGGGAGGAGATCCCCCACAATACCATCTGTCATCTCATTAGAAGCATGCACCGATGTTGTCAGGGGGCCATACAAAGTGCTGCGTACAATTTTGAGTTGCTGCAATTAAATTTTGGCAAAATGGACTAGCCTGCCACATAATTGTTTCACTTTGATTTTTGAGGCGTCTTTGAATTCAGGGCTCTGTAGGTTGATCATTTTCATTTCCATCAAACGATGTGGCATCCTTTCGTTCCTAACACATTACCCAGTCTATATCACTATAGATATCCAGGAGGATTTCTTTTTCCCATTGAGATCTGATGTGTTTTCAAAGTGTTCCTTTAATTTTTTTGAGCAGTTTATATAATATATATATATATATATATATATATATATATATGTTATATGTGAATATATAAAATTATGTTCAAGCATAAGGGTGTTCATATGTGCACTTGGCACCAGGACACCCTAGGCCTCAGGTCGATGATCGACTTTGTGGTCGTCGTCGGACTTGCGCCATATGTCTTGGACACTTTCGGGTGAAGAGAGGGCGGAGCTGTCAACTGATCACCACCTGGTGGTGAGTTGGCTTCATGGTGGGGAAGATGCCGGCCGTCAGACCTGGTAGGCCCAAACGTGTTGTGAGGGTCTGCTGGGAACGGCTGGCAGAGTCCCCTGTCAGAAGTAGCTTCAACTCCCACCTCCGGCAGAACTTCAACCGTCCGAGGGAGGTGGGGACATTGAGTCCTAATGGGCCATGTTCCGGTCCTCTATTGTTGAGGCGGCTGACCGAGCTGTGGCTGCAAGGTGGTCGGTGCCTGTCGTGGCGGCAATCCCCTAACCCGCTGGTGGACACGGGCGGTGAGGATGCGCAAGCTGAAGAAGGAGTCCTATAGGACTTTTTGTCCTGTGGGTCTCTGGAGGCAGCTGATAGGTACCGCAGGCCAAGCGGAACGCGGCTTCGTTGTTGCTGAGGCAAAACTCGGGCATGGGAGGAGTTTGAGAGGCCATGGAGAACGACTTTCGGACGGCCGAGGAGATTCTGGTCCACCGTCCGTCGTCAGGAGGGAAGCAGTGCAGTGTCAACACCGTGATATGGTGGGGATGGTGCGCTGCTGACCTCGACTTCGGACGCTGCACGGGTCGGTGGGGGGAGTACTTCAAGACCTCCTCAATCCCACTAACATGCCTTCCAATGAGGAAGCAGAGCCTGGGGACTCTGAGGTGGGCTCTCCCATCTCTGGGACTGAAGTCACGAGGTGGTCAAAAAACTCCTTGGTGGCAGGGCCCGGGGTGGATGAGATACCGAAGTTCCTTAAGGCTCTGGATGTTGTAGGACTGTCTTGGTTGACCGCCTCTGCAACATCGCATGGACATCGGGGACAGTGCCTCTGGATTGGCAGACCGGGGTGGTGGTCCCCTCTTTAAAAAGGGGGACCGGAGGGTGCGTTCCAAATACAGAGGGATCACTCCTCAGCCTCCCTGGAAAAGTCTATTCGGGGTTCCTGGAGAGGAGGGTCCGTCGGATAGTCGACTCTCGGATTCAGGAGGAACAGTGTGGTTTTCGTCCTGGTGGCTGAACAGTGGACCAGCTCTTCACCCTTAGCAGAGTCCTGGAGGGTGCATGGGAGTTTGCCGACCGGTCTACATGTGTTTTGTGGACTTGGAAAGGCATTCACCGCGTCCCTCGGGAATCCTGTGGGGGGTGCTCCGGGAGTATGGGGTACCGGACCCCCTGATAAGAGCTGTTCGGTCTCTGTACAACCGGTGTCAGAGCTTGGTCCGCATTGCCGGCAGTAAGTCGAGCCCGTTTCCAGTGAGAGTTGGACTCCGCCAGGGCTGCCCTTTGTCACCAATTCTGTTCATAACTTTTATGGACAGAATTTCTAGGCGCAGCCAGGGTGTTGAAGGGGTCCGGTTTGGTGGACTCAGGATTGGGTCACTGCTTTTTGCAGATGATGTTGTCCTGTTTGCTTCATCAGGCCGTGATCTTCAGCTCTCTCTGGATCGGTTCGCAGCTGAGTGTAGAAGCTGGGATGAGAATCAGCGCCTCCAAATCTGAGAGCATGGTCCTCAGCCGGAAAAGGGTGGAGTGCCCTCTCAGGGTTGGGGGAGAGATCCTGCCCCAAGTGGAGGAGTTCAAGTATCTCGGGTCTTGTTCACGAGTGAGGGAAGAATGGGCGTGAGATCGACAGGCGGATCGGTGCGGCATCCGCAGTGATGCGGGCTCTGCATCGGTCTGTCGTGGTGAAAAAGGAGCTGAGCCGTAAGGCAAAGCTCTCAATTTACCAGTCGATCTACCTTCCTACCCTCACCTATGGTCATGAGCTATGGGTAGTGACGAAAGAACGAGATCGCGAATACAAGCGGCTGAAATGAGTTTCCTCCGCAGGGTGTCTGGGCTTTCCTTAAAGATAGGGTGAGAAGCTCAGTCATCCGGGAGGGGCTCAGAGTAGAGCCGCTGCTCCTCCGATCGAGAGGAGTCAGATGAGGTGGCTCGGGCATCTGATCAGGATGCCTCCTGACGCCTCCCTGGTGAGGTGTTCCGGCACGTCCAACTGGAGGAGGCCCGGGAAGACCCAGGACACGCTGGAGGGACTATGTCTCCCGGCTGGCCTGGGAACGCCTGGGATTCTCCCGAAGAGCTGGAAGAAGTGGCCGGGAGAGGGAAGTCTGGGCCTCTCTGCTTGCTGCTGCCCCAGCGACCACGACCTCGGATAAGCGGAAGAGAATGGATGGATATATATATATATATATATATATATATATATATATATATATATATATATATATATATATACACAGGTGTAATTACTATTTGCCCCCTTCCTGATTTCTTATTCTTTTTGCATGTTTGTCACACAAAATGTTTCTGATCATCAAACACATTTAACCATTAGTCAAAAAAAGCGGTTCATGCTAGAAAACCCTGAAATAAAGCTGAATTACATACAATACTCCTGCAAAGGTGAGTGGGCCAAAATTCCTGCAGAGCACTGTAAAAGACTCATTGTGTTACCAAACGCCTTGATTGCAGTTATTGTTGCCAAGGGTGGCCCAACCAGTTATTAGGTTCAGGGGCAATTACTTTTCACACGGGGCCATGTAGGTTTGGATTTTTCTCCTAAATAATAAAACCATCATTTAAAAAAAGCATTTTTTTTTCCTGTATATTTGACTAATGGTTAAATTGTTTATAATTAAGAATAAGAAATCAGGAAGGGCAAATAGTTTTTCACACCATGTATATACTATATATATATATAAATATATAATATATATATATATATATATATATATATAAAAATATATATATATATATATATATATATATATATATACTATATATATATATATATTATACTAATTATATATATTTATATATATATATATATTATATATATATATATATATATATATATATATATATATATATATAGTCTAAAACGGAAAACAGAAAAAATTTACACAATGTTATGGGATTGGTGCACTGTTTAATAATACACAATAATTAGCACAAAGTTCCCAAAAAAACTTCAAAAAAAACTTTTTTAAAGGGAATTAATCCATAAGGATAAACATTTATTTTTATTTTTATCCATTTAATAAACTGAAATTTTTTAAAATTTTTTGGGCCCAAAAAGGGGCAGAGACAAAAAATTTGGGGGAAACCCCCGGGTTGAGTCACGGGGAGTGAAAAGATTTTTATGCTACCAATCCCCAAGCTTCAGGAACTTTGGGGGTTCCTGAGGCCCTTTGTGCTTTCCCCTTTGGGCGGTGGCAGCAAGGGGCCCCCTCAGCCCCAGGGGGCCCGGGGGTCGGGCGGGCCTCCGGAGGTTCGGAAGGGGAAAAAGAGGTTCAGCTTGGGCATGGAGAACGCCCCGGGAGCGGCCACATGCGGCTGCGGTTGGGAAACCCTCGGGACCCGCGGATGACTCCTTGTGCCAAAAGGGCCCTCCTTGGTAGAGGGGAGGCGTGACAGGGGAAAATTTGCAACCCGGTAAAACCCGTGAGGATTCGCCCTTTATGGGGCCTCCCTTATCACGCGCCGTGCCAAGGGGCTCGGCCAACAGTTTCGAGGTGAAGGGGTCCCCTGGTCTGGGCCCAAATCTTCTGGGGTCCCCCAGCTTAGGAATACCCCTAGTAATTCCCGTGCGTGGCTTTAAGGGCGGCCCGGAACCCGGCATTAGTGTAGCATAATCCGAGGACTAAAATGTCTTGTGTCCTGGGCTAAGGGCTCTAGAGGTCCCCAGTAGCCGATTCTGTGGAGAAGGCGATCAATCAATGGAATAGGAACAAGAGGCACGGTCCTCCTGAATCTATCACAGTTGCCCTTCCGGGCAGGAGCGCCGATGAACCTCCTCATTAATTCCTGGCCAGTAGGCAGCTTGATCGCTCAGATTTTGATTGCCCTTGGTGGCCACCTAGGGGTGGGGCGTGTGCTAGCTTCGCAGACCTGCCGCGGTCGCGGCCTTTCACCCGTCTCCTGCCGCTGATTGCTCACGGAGGAGGCTTATCTACGCAAGAAAGGGGCCCGTGGCATGGGCAGTCGCTAAATTTTCGAACGCATTTTCAAAAAGGGGTTTTCATTTCCATTTAAACGGGGTTGGCACGATGGGGGAAGGGTGGCGAAACCTCGGGGGGCCGGTCGCCCAGGTTTGGTGGCGGTCAGCCCGGGCCCGGAGGTTCCGTCTTTGGGGCGGCTGCTTTCTCGCGGTGTTACAGGGAGCGACCAAGCGTTCATCTCCGTCCCTGCAGTTAACCCGGGTGGTATTTCTCCCGCTTTTAATTTCAGACCAGTCCCCCAGTGTGGAGGTCAGGAAGTTACCCAGGGTTTGGGTTTTTGGACTGACCCCTCCGTAGCTATGACGGCGGTCCTGTGCCCAGGTTTCCCCTGGACTGGTTATACTGGTCTTGAATTTTAGCCATTGTCGCTGTAGCATAAAACGGGCGGGCAACAATGGAAATGTTGCTGCCGGAATCGAGCAGAGCTGTTTTAAAACCCGCTAACATCACCACGCCTGTAAGCGGACCGCCAACGGGTTTGTCAGAGCACACCAAGCCCCTCCTCCTCCACCTGCATTCCTCCCTCGCCTCCAAGCGGTTTATGTGCTCACGCCGCTGGACGCTACACAAGCTCCGGTTATACAGGAGGGGCTAGGTCTTGGGACATACCCCGGCTGAGTTTGCAGACGGTTCTGCTCTCCCAGAGTGTGAGGTCGCCTCTGTGTTTCCAGAAGCTTATGAGCTGACAGTTGACTGCCCCCCCCAGACCGGCTGGGTGAAGCCCTGGGAAGTGCTCAGGGCAGATCAGCTACCTGCTCAATTACCTGGTAGGACTTGTTTTCCAAGGACGTAGCCACTGCCATGCCAACCCATAAGGACCAGGCTTGTTTTACTGGTCGCCGCTCAGGGTCCAACCTCCACTTTTTTTTTACTCACCTGAGTCAGGCACCCCAGGTGTGGGGCTGTGGTTTTCTGGGGGCAGGCACTCTCCCAAGAGAGCATACTGAGTCCCTCTGTCTCCCCCCCGGGCAGCCCAGTCGGTGGCCCCACCGCACTCCTGGCCTCTCTAGATGGCTGTTCTGCGATGCGGGGAACCCCGCAGGTCTCGCCGAACCACGGGCACCCTCCCGCCCCCGAATACCGGCCAGTGCGCTCCCACCGGGTGTTTCAGGTCCCGTCCTCCTCTTCTGGGACTTCTCATCCTGCACTGCACTTCACAAAGCAGAGACAAAAGACAAAAAAAGGTTTGGGGCAGCCACCCATCTAATTGGTATACTAGCTTAGCGTGTTTCTTTCAAATCAGCACTGAGTGTACAACAGAGTCCAAAACAAGACTTTTCAGGAAGGAAAAGGGACTTTTAAAGGGGAGGCAGGAATGAGGGTTGGATCGAAGGTTGTCTTTCATTGGTTTGTCGGATTGACATCAGGGGGCGAACTGGGGTCTGCTCCATTTGCCGGTCCAGTGGGGTCCAAAGACAGGTGGAACCCGGTTAGTCACAGAAATGAAAAGAGAGTTAGTGCTCTGCCCATCCGGCATGGCTCAGAACTGCCTTCTTTCGACCCTTTAGCGCCTCCAATAAGGCGTGTTTCAATAATAATATAAATTATATATATATATATATTATATATATATAAGGTTTAATGAAAACATTTGCCCGGTTAAAAGTTGGGACACTATACAAATTTGATAAAACTGAAAACAACGATGTGGAGGTGCCAACTTCTTTTTTTATTCAGAATAGAACTAAATCCGAAACAAGTTTAAGCTGAGAAATGTATCATTTTGGGGAAAAATGTTGATTCAAATTTCTGGTTTGTCAACTCCCAAAAAAATTGGGACAAGGCCATTTCACCACCCGTGTGGCATCTCCCCTTCTTCAACACTCAACAGGCGTCTGGGGACGGGGAGACCAGTTTCTCAAGTTTAGAAATAGGAATGCTCTCCATTCTTGTCTAATACGGCCTCTAACTGTTCAATCGTCTTTGGCTTCTTTGTAGCCCTTCCTCTTTATGATTCGAAATGTTCTCTTAGGGGAAAGATCTGGACTGCAGACTGGCCATTTCAATACCGGATCCCTTCTCCTCATTGCCCCATGATTATTGTGCAGAATGTGGTCTGTCATTATCTTGTTGAAAAATGCCCGGTCTCCCTGAAGATGGCGTCTGGATGGGCATATGTTGTTCTAGAACCTGAATATATTTTCTGCATTGATGGTGCCTTCCAGACATCAACTTCCATACCACCCCCTCTGCAACCCCAACCTCAGAATGTAGGCTTCCCGAACTGGCGTTGATAACAACTGGTTATCCTTGTCCTCTTTAGTCGGACATGGCGTCCAATTTCAAAAGAACTTCTCGTGACTCCTCTGACCACGAACGTCCATTTGCCACCTCCATTTAAAGTCCGGCCAGTGACAGCCACTTGGATCTTGCAAATAGCTTCTTCTTTGCACTGTAGAGTTTCACTGAGCGCTGTGATTTCCTTACAGTACTTCGGTTTGTAGTGCAGTGTCGTTTAGGCGGATCCGGGCATCATATGGTTTCGCCTTGACCCACCGAGTTGTTCCAGATTCTCTAAATCTTGGATGATGTTATCCAGTTGTGATGATAGATGCAAAGTCTTTGCAATTTTGCTGGGTAACATTTTCATTTTCCACTATCTTTCTGGCCTTGGCAATTGATTCTCCCATCTTGGCTTCGAGACACTGCCCTCTGAAAGCTCTTTTATCCCCAATCATGTTGAATTGACCTATAGTTTTATTGGTCTTCCAGCTCTTTTATCTCAAATTTTTTCCACCTCTTTTCTACTTGTCCCAACTTTTTTGGGATTTGTTGACCATGTTTTTAAATCAACATATTTTCCTTTAAAATACCCCTTTACTTTCGGATTAACGTTGATCTGATCTACGTTCTATTACAAATAAAATATTGACATTTGCCATCTCCACATCAATATTGCATTCAGTTTTTATTCACAATTTGTTTAGTGTCCCAACTTTTGAATGTTTATGTATGTATATATATATATATATATATATATATATATATATATATATAGTATATATATATATATATATATATATATATATATATATATATATATATATATACAGTGGTGTGAAAACTTTTATTGCCCTTCCTGATTTCTTATTCTTTTGCATGTTTGTCACACAAAATGTTTCTGATCATCAAACACATTTAACCATTAGTCAAATATAACACAAGTAAACACAAAATGCAGTTTTTTAAATGATGGTTTTTATTATTTAGGGAGAAAAAAAAATCCAAACCTACATGGCCCTGTGTGAAAAAGTAATTGCCCCCTTGTTAAAAAATAACCTAACTGTGGTGTATCACACCTGAGTTCAATTTCGTAGCCTTCCCCAGGCCTGATTACTGCCACACCTGTTTCAATCAAGAAATCACTTAAATAGGAGCTGCCTGACACAGAGAAGTAGACCAAAAGCACCTCAAAAGCTAGACATCATGCCAAGATCCAAAGAAATTCAGGAACAAATGAGAACAGAAGTAATTGAGATCTATCAGTCTGGTAAAGGTTATAAAGCCATTTCTAAAGCTTTGGGACTCCAGCGAACCACAGTGAGAGCCATTATCCACAAATGGCAAAAACATGGAACAGTGGTGAACCTTCCCAGGAGTGGCCGGTCCGACCAAAATTACCCCAAGAGCGCCAAGGCGACTCATCCGAGAGGTCACAAAAGACCCCAGGACAACGTTTAAAGAACTGCAGGCCTCACTTGCCTCAATTAAGGTCAGTGTTCAGGACTCCACCATAAGAAAAGAGACTGGGCAAAAAGCGGCCTGCATGGTAGATTTCCAAGACGCATAAACCACTGTTAAGCAAAAGAACATTAGGGCTCGTCTCAATTTTGCTAAGAAACATCTCAATGATTGCTAAGACTTTTGGGAAAATACCTTGTGGACTGATGAGACAAAAGTTGAACTTTTTGGAAGGCAAATGTCCCGTTACATCTGGCGTAAAAGGAACACAGCATTTCAGAAAAAGAACATCATACCCAACAGTAAAATATGGTGGTGGTAGTGTGATGGTCTGGGGTTGTTTTGCTGCTTCAGGACCTGGAAGGTTTGCTGTGATAGATGGAACCATGAATTCTACTGTCTACCAAAAATCCTGAAGGAGAATGTCCGCCATCTGTTCGCCAACTCAAGCTGAAGCGCATCTTAGGGTGCTGCAACAGGACAATGGACCCAAAACACACCAGCAAATCCACCTCTGAATGGCTGAAGAAAAACAAAATGAAGACTTTGGAGTGGCCTAGTCAAAGTTCCTGACCTGAATCCAATTGAGATGCTATGGCATGACCTTAAAAGGCGGTTCATGCTAGAAAACCCTCAAATAAAGCTGAATTACAACAATTCTGCAAAGATGGAGTGGGCCAAAATTCCTCCAGAGCACTGTAAAGACTCATTGCAAGTTATCGAAATGCTTGATTGCAGTTATTGCTGCTAAGGTGGGCCAAACCAGTTATTAGGTTCAGGGGGTACTTCTTTTTCACACAGGGCCATGTAGGTTTGGATTTTTTTTCTCCCTAAATAATAAAAACCATCATTTAAAACTGCATTTTGTGTTTACTTGTGTTATATTTGACTAATGGTTAAATGTGTTTGATGATCAGAAACATTTTGTGTGACAAACATGCAAAAGAATAAGAAATCAGGAAGGGGGCAAATAGATTTTCACACCACTGTATATATATATATATATATATATATATATATATATATATATATATATATATATATATATATATATATACTATATGTATATACTAGTAGCGCATCCTTAGCTACTCTGAAGAACTGCTTTTAAATTTTTATTAAGAAGAAAAGAAAACCTTTTAAACTGAGGGAAAATATACCAATAACTATCTGTTAAGGATCTCTTGTACGCACGTTGTCAGTTCAGCAGTCCGGTTGTAATATGACTAAACTGTGCACTGAGATTACTTTTGAGAATGCAACGTATAGTTTTGTCCAGGAGGGAAAGCAATGTTGCCTCAAATCAATGGCAACCTTTTGTAGGTGTGTCCCCTGAGACTTTATTAATTGTCATCAAAGCAGAGCCTTACTGGAAATTTGAGGGCATTTCCAATTGAAATGGGAGAATCAGAGGGTATAACAGTGATGCCAGGAATACATTCAGAGTGTAAAGCTCTGCTGTTTTTGTGAAGCTGCCTTCCACACAGCTTCTCAGCATTGCTTTATAAATGAATGGCATATAAGGCCATCGCTTTTCCTTCTTGCTTCGGTTCTGTATTGTTTTATTGTTACGTTTATTACGATTCTTATAGTTATTGTGTAGCTATTAGAGACTTACTCTTTACTGTTCAGGTACCCATTTCCTTTATTTAATCCGCATCTTGTATGTTATTTTTTGTTCATTTATTACGATTATAGATATTTATTGATTCCCTTCTTTAGCTGACTGCCTGTTTCATATAAGAGACGCTCCGCTGGTTTTGTGGAAACAGCCTTTACACAGCTTCTGGGGCTGTTTTATAAATAGACAGCATATAAAGCCATCAATCTTGTCAATTGTGTAATGCGCTTTTTGAACAGGTCTTTGATGCATGGAAGTGATCACCTTCGTATCATGTCAGTCAGTTCACGGAGCGCTGCTCTTTTGTTGTGATGTTCTGCGATGTCCACAGCTTTATTTAATGTTAGCTAAGACCCGGCGCTTAAAAAGTTTCTCGCTACAGCAATTTTAACTCCATTACAAAGTGATCCAAAGTCCTAGTTTATACCTCGTGGTTCTCTCATTACACTTGTATCTACGCCAAACAAATGTATTCCGCGTTTTTCTTCAGCTCTTTGGGCGCTTTTCCTTCTTTTCTACATACTGAGGTCACAGGCAGTTCCACGCGTGATTACGTGGGAAGTGTGATGATGTCACCACGCAGCTCCGCCCCCCCATGGCCATCGAGCCAACATCCATTACAGTATATGGAGAAAAATAGATTCCAGTTATGAGGCATTACGTGAGAATTTCGAAAATGAAACCTGCCCAACTTTTGTAAGTAAGCTGTAAGAAATAAGCCTGCCAAATTTCAGCCTTCTACCTACACGGGACGTTGGAGAATTAGTGATGAGTGAGTGAGTGAGGGCTTTGCCTATTATTAGTATAGATTTGTGGTATAGCGGGTCCGTGGCTTCAAAAAAAAATACGTCCAGTTTTTAAGTGCATGCAGCTCCCCATGTCTGTCTCCGTGGGAGGGATTGCACGACTGCGGGGAGTTGATGAGGAGATTGGGGCAAGTCGCACCCAATCATTCTCAATTGCTTCGTCGGCTTCCTGCGGCATGTGAATAAGGCGTATATTTATGGGAGACGTATATTTATGGGCCGGCAGGATGGGGGAAGGAAAAAAGAAAAGATAGCACACAAGGAGGTTAAAGAATGGAAAGGCAGTCAAGGGAGACGATCCAGACACCAGGAAGGAGAAGGCAGCATGAGCTGGGGCTCCGTGAGGGAGCGCAGGCTTAGGTGATCTAGGGGCTGGTTCGCCCAAATGACTAAGCATGTAGAGTGGGGCGAGCGAAATGTAAGACCTCTCAATGGATCTGAGGAGCAACTGAGTGAGCACGAAGGAAGACGGGAGGTGTGCCGAACCCGGACGGTCTGACTGCACAGTGTGGGGACAGCCAAAACAGGGGTTGGCAGAAAGCAATTCATGCTGCAAAGGCTCCGCCAGTGAAGGGTGACCCATGGAAACAGAAGGTGGTATGCTGCAATCGGGCGAGGAAAGAGACTGCATTTTAACGGATTTATGTATTATGGATTTTATCCCCACATTTCACTGGCTTTATGGATTTGCTATTTATTTGGGTACTGTATTTTTCTGAACACTGCACAACGGACACTTTTGGTTTTACTTGGACTGTTTTTAACAAAAGCACTTAAGCATTTTCCACCAGCCCCTGGCTTCAATGCGATTTCTCAGCTCATCTTGGCCATAACTATCGACGGTGTTGGTTCAACAGACTCCCATGTGGGAAGAGGGAGTCTGTAAGGGACCGGCATCGTCACACTATTAAACAGTAACTAGGTACAGAAAAAAAATAAAATAAAGCAAGTACAACTTGGCTTGCAGTATTATCCAGTATTATAGAAACAGTATTTACACATTTAAACATAATGGTCCACATCTGACCTTTTAAAACCAAAGTATCTCCAGACAACAAAAACTGCACCTATTTTCATCAAAGTTCCTCTGTGTCATCATGTTCAACTTTATCGTCTGCTACAGCTTCAGTCTCAGAATGTTCTCTGTCCATTTTCACTGCTCAATGCCTCCACTAATGCATGTACTCCGTTGCATGCGTATTTACCGGTGTACCAGTGAAAAAGTCCCTCTTAAACAGTTTCTCACAGCTAATGCCTCAATGTTGTTTAGGCTATTTAAACCAGTGTTCCGGTATAAGAAAAATCCATATCATAACAAAAAAAAAAAGTTTTTTGGTATGAACTGGTATAGGCCTCAGCAAACTCAAAACCCTTGCCCTAGTGTATGCTTTTATACGCTAAATTCAGGATTATTTTACTAATGTTTATGAATATTTTACAACTTAAAATATAAAAAAAAAACAGAAAATAAATCTGTTATATTTAGTAAAGGCAAATACATTTGTAGACATTGTGGGACAGGAGCCTTTTCATATACAGGTGCTGGTCATAAAATTAGAATATCATGACAAAGTTGATTTATTTCAGTAATTCCATTCAAAAAGTGAAACTTGTATATTAGATTCATTCATTACACACAGACTGATGTATTTCAAATGTTCATTTCTTTTAATTTTGATGATTATAACTGACAACTAATAGAAAGTCCCAAATTCAGTATCTCGGAAAATTAGAATATCAATTAAGACCAATGCAAAAAAAGTATTTCTAGAAATGTTGGCCAAGTGAAAGGTATGAACATGAAAAGTATGAGCATGTACAGCACTCAATATCTAGTTGGGGCTTCTTTGGCCTGGATTACTGCAGCAATGCGGGCGGGCATGGAGTCGATCAGTCTGTGGCACTGCTCAGGTGTTATGAGAGCCCATGTTGCTCTGATAGTCTTCAGCCTTCTGAATTGTTGGGTCTGGCGTATTGCATCTTCCTCTTTCACAATACCCCATAGATTTTCTATGGGGTTAAGGTCAGGCAGTTTGCTGGCCAATCAAGAACAGGGATTCCATGGTCCTTAAACCCAGTTTCTGGTAGCTTTTGGCACTGTGTGCAGGTGCCAGGTCCTGTTGGAAAATGAAATCTGCATCTCCATAAAGTTCATCAGCAGCAGGAAGCATGAAGTGCTCTAAAACTTCCTGGTAGATGGCTGCGCTTGACCTTGGACCTCAGAAAACACAATGGACCAACACCAGCAGATGACATGGCACCCCAAACCATCACTGACTGTGGAAACTTTACACTGGACCTCAAGCAATGTGGATTCTGTGCTCTCCTCTCTTCCTCCAGACTCTGGGACCTTGATTTCCAAAGGAAATGCAAAATTTACTTTCATCAGAGAACATAACTTTGGACAACTCAGCAGCAGTCCAGTCCTTTATGTCTTTAGCCCAGGCGAGATAACTTCTGACGCTGTCTCTTGTTCAAGAGTGGCTTGACACAAGGAATGCGACAGCTGAAACCCATGTCTTGCATACGTCTGTGCGTGGTGGTTCTTGAAGCACTGACTCCAGCTGCAGTACACTCTTTTGTGAATCTCCCTCACAGTTTTGAATGGATTTTATTTCACAATCCTCTCCAGGTTGCGGTTATCCCTATTGCTTGTACACTTTTTTCTACCACATCTTGTCTTTCCCTTCACCTCTCTATTAATGTGCTTGGACACAGAGCTCTGTGAACAGTCAGCCTCTTTAGCAATGACCTTTTGTGTCTTGCCCTCCTTGTGCAAGGTGTCAATGGTCGTCTTTTGGACAACTGTCAAGTCAGGCAGTCTTCCCCATGATTGTGTTGCCTACAGAACTAGACTGAGAGACCATTTAAAGGCTTTTGCAGGTGATTTGAGTTAATTAGCTGATTAGAGTGTGGCACCAGGTGTCTTCAATATTGAACCTTTTCACAATATTCTAATTTTCCGAGACACTGAATTTGAGACTTTCATTAGTTGTCAGTTATAATCATCAAAATTAAAAGAAATAAACATTTGAAATACATCAGTCTGTGTGTAGTGAATGAATCTAATATACAAGTTTCACTTTTTGAATGAAATTACTGAAATAAATCAACTTTGTCATGATATTCTAATTTTATGACCAGCACCTGTATATGTTTACATCTTTTAAAAATTAAATTAAATTCAGAAAAAAAGTACTGTAAGATTCAATTTTAGTGATTCATATGACAAAAAAGTTATATTTTGTTGCCCAGTGTAATATTTGTTATGTATTAGCATTTGATTAACTCAGCACCAGTCTTGTGTCTGCAGTTACTGAGATAAACATCAGTCACTTGTGGCTCTAACCTAGATGAATTGATGGATTACTGGACTTTTTGTTACATAAATGTATTATTAATTTGGCCAGTAAACTTTACATAACCCATATAGAAAATATAAGCTATATACTGAAAAACTACAATTCCAAAAAAGTTAGGGCAGTATAGAAAATGGTAATAAAAAGAAAAGGAGTGATAGGTAAATTTACTTTGACTTGTATTCAAATACAAACTGCACAGAGATATTTCATGTTTTACCCAATCAACGGTATTGTTATTTGGAGATATACAGTAAGTTTATTCTGAAATGGATGCCCTTGAAATGTTTCAAAATCGGATGGAATAGGTTAGAAATTTTAACAATGTAACACGCCGAAATAACAAGGTTATGTGAAATAGGTGAGGTAATAATGTTCTAGTACAGTGGTTCTCAACCTGTGGGGCGCGAAGATGTGAAAAAATTAAAACAAGAATCAAAAATATGAAAAAAAACATCTGTTGAAAGCAAAACAAATTAACTTAAACTACATTCTGATACTAGACAATGCAATACAGAGTTAGATAAATGCGGTAAAAATTAAGTAGGTAATATAAAAATGCATTTACATTTCAAAAAATGTTAGGGGGCGCGATTAAAACTTATGAAAACTCGGGTCGCAAATACTTAAAGGTTGACAAACGCTGTTGTAAGTACATTAAGATCCTCCTAAAAAGGCTTGGTTCTTCAAGAGCAAGAAAGGTTGAGGCTTGCCAGTTTGCCAACAGATGTATTGGAGAATAGCCTGACACTTTGAGAATAATGTTTTACAAAGACATATCAGTAGGATTTTGGAGCATTTCACCCTCTACATTGAACTATATAATTAAAAGATTCGAGGAATCCAATCAAATATCAGCACTTAAAAAGGCAAGGCAGAGAACCTCTTCTGGGTGCACTTGATCTGTCTTGAAAACCGTTAGGCATCTGTAAGTCTTCAGTGTCCAAATGCTTAATAAATGTTGGTAAAAGAAATGGGGCTGTTACACAATGAGAAACACTAGACTGCCCCAACGTTTTTGAAGCGTGTTTCAGTCACCAGAATCGACACGTGTGTACATTTTCAAAATAAATAAATGAATAAAACCGAGGTAAAACACAAAACAATGTTTTCAAACTATTACTGAGTGACTTATTTTCGATTTTTTTAGCATGTTCCATATTGCCACAACTTTTTTTTCAAATTGGGGTTTTAAATCTGTCCATCTTTTACCTGAATATTTTACCACAGTTCAGAGAAATCCTGCCCTGCAAACTCACGTTCAAGGCAGGAACAAACCATGGAATGAACACCAGTATTCTTACACAGCAACACGAACTACCAGATATAAACTGTGAAAAAGTAAGGACATGGTAAAATGAATTTCCCATAACAATTTACGGGTTAAACCAAGAGAAAAGCCAAGCAAAATGACACCTTTTATTGGCTAACTAAAAAGATTACAATATGCAAGCTTTCGAGGCAACTCAGGCCCCTTCTTCAGGCAAGATGTCAACAAAAAATTAGTCTGTGCCAGCTGTGGATGCAGCTACCACAATACGATCGCAAACGTTAAACTAGAAAAGAAGACTGTTTAAAACATTTTCTGCACTGAGTAGCAGTGTAAAACTCTGGCCAATTCTTAACCTCGAGTGCACTTCTGTGCTACTTCATGTAGAAGCAGACAGTAATATATATACTTGTGGCTTTCAACTTTGAAGTTTTCATAAAATCAAAGCCCGTGCCAGAGAAAAACTGTTCTTTCGCACACCACGTCTTCAGTTGAATGGCAAAAAATTTAGTAGAGAAACGATCCACACTTCTACTTTAAAAACGTGAAATCCTTCCTGCACGAATATGAATTGTGTACATTTCGCGTTATATGTAAAGTCCTTACCTTTCACCGAGATGAACTACTACATTGTTCTGGATCGAGTGCTTCGTCCACGCACTGTAATGACAACTTCGTGACCGAATCCGTGCTAACTTTGAGGGCAACCTGAATAGATCCTGCATTCTGCCCGCGAAAGGAATCTGAAGACAAGACAACAAGCGAACCGGGTGCCATACGTACTGCCTGGAGGGTGCCATGACACTCTGTCATTGGTGCGCGTTGCAACCTGGGTAACGAGCTCGTGCACGCGCGCACAAACTGGCCGGCTCGCAGGTACTGCAGTTGAAACCACACACATAGAATTACTAGACGTCGCATAACCAGCGGCATCGTACGTCAACGTCACCGCCATATTGCGAGTGGCTCTGCTGTGGAGTGAAGTAATTGATAAAGATGCCTCACGCATGTGCTTCTTGGGATTGTACAAACAGCTGTACGCTCCAAACCAGATCCTGGATGATTACATTTCATGGGGAAGACTGAACAATTGTTTTGGTTATATCTGGCCATTAGAGAATCCCGTTTTATAATCTTAACTTTTAGCGCTGCTCCAGGCTAAGCTAGCAAAGCTATGCATTTATGTGTTCAAGTGAGCCTCCAAACAACGCTTTGGCTAAACGTATTTAGTCACTAACTATGTAGATTTATTGTTAGCTGTTAGCGCTTTCTCAAACTTTGAAGGTTTCCCAAAGAAATCCACCTCAGGAAGCAGTGGGAGGTAGCCCTTAGATGGGATTTTGAGAAAGCTGTCCAGTGATGTGTGCCATGCTAGTTTGGTAACAGATGCTCCACAGCATCATATGATCAAAGCTACCACTTGCTCACATTAAAAACAAAGGAGGTTTGATGATTCCTTCTCAGGGTACAGTCAAGGTGGTCAAAGTAGCTGAGCGTGTTATCCAACAGTCGACATTAGGGCAAGCTGTCAGTGTATCTTTGATTGATCAGTTTGTTCAGGCTGAGATTGCTTCAGATGATCTGTTTTTTCTCAAGAAGCACATTGAGGAAACACAGTTTGAAACTGACAACCATCATTTTATGCTCATGTCTTTAGTTGTGTCTGTCTTCCACAAACTAAGGCTGCACCATGTTGCCAGACTGAATACTCTCAAATTATAGAGTGGCAACACATGGGAAAAGCTATGTAAGACAGTTCTGTTTAAAGGATTTTAGATCCTATCCTCTATATATTTAAGTAACCACATTGTGTGTGTGCGCATGTGAAAAAGAGAGAGAGATTGAGAGAGGAAAGAGTGAAATGTTTTCAGAAATTATTAAGCCAATTTGTATACAATAAAATTGTTTATTTTGTCACTGGAATGTATCATTTCACTGTTAAAAAGAAAGACCAGACTTCCAGGTTACAGTCACTTACTATCGCGACAAAGAGCGGTTCAGTAAACCTCCAATGAAGAACAAAAACCTTGGACGACATTTTCACTTGCCCGGACGCGGGTCACCGGGGCCCCCCTCTGGAGCCAGGCTTGGAGGTGGGGCTCGATGGTGAGCACTTGGTGGCCAGCCTGAAGAGGCAATGTGGGTCCCCCTTCCCATGGGCTCACCTGTAGTAGGGGCCAAGGACGTCGGTGCAGTGTGAGTTAGGTGGTGGCCGAAGGTGGGGACTTTGGCGGTCCAATCCTCAGCTACAGAAGCTGGCTTTTGGGACGTGGAATGTCACCTCTCTGAAGGAGAAGGAGCCTGAGCTAGTGCACGAGGTCAAGAGGTTCCGGCTACATATAGTCGGGTTCACCTTGACACACAGCTTGGACTCTGGAACCAAACTCCTTGAGAGGGGCTGGACTCTCTACCACTCTGGAGTTGCCCCTTGTGAGAGGCGCCGAGCAGGTGTGGGCATACTTATTGCCCCCCGACTCGGAGACTGTTCATTGGTGTTTACCTCGGAGGATGAGAGGGTAGCCTCCCTCTGCCTTCAGGTGGGGGGATGGGTCTTAACTGTTCTTTGTGCATAGGCGCCGAACACCAGTTTGGATTACCCACACTTTTTGGAGTCCCTGGAGGAGGTGCTAGAGGGCATACCTTCTGGGAACTTCCTCGTACTACTGGAAGACTTCAATGCTCACGTGGGCAATGACAGTGAGACCTGGAAGGGCGTGATTGGGAGGAACCCAAGCAGTGTTTTGTTATTGGACTTCTGTGCTCGTCACGTATTGTCCATAACGAACACCATGTTCAAGCATATGTGCACTTGACACCAGGATACCCCAGGCCTCAGTTCGATGACAGACTTTGTGGTCATGTCGTCGGACTTGCGGGCACATGTCTTAGACACTCGGGTGAAGAGAGGGGCGGAGCTGTCAACTGATCACCACCTGGTGGTGAGTAGGCTTTGATGGTGGGGAGGATGCCGGTCAGGCCTGGTAGGCCCAAACGTGTTGTGAGGGTCTGCTGGGAACGTCTGGCAGAGTCCCCTGTCAGAAGTAGCTTCAACTCCCACCTCCGGCAGAACTTCGACCACGTCCCGAGGGAGGTGGGGGACATTGAGTCCGAATGGGCCATGTTCCGTGCCTCTATTGTTGAGGCGGCTGACCAGAGCTTTGGCCGTAAGGTGGTCGGTGCCTGTCGTGGCAGCAATCCCCGAACCCGTTGGTGGACACTGGCGGTGAGGGATGCCGTCAAGCTGAAGAAGGAGTCCTACCAGACCCTTTTGTCCTGTGAGACTCTGGAGGCAGCTAATAGGTACCGGCAGGCCAAGCGGAATGCGGCTTCGGTGGTTGCTGAGGCAAAGACTTGGGCGTGGCAGGAGTTTGGGGAGGCCATGGAGAACGACTTTCAGACGGCTTCGAGGAGATTCTGGTCCACCGTTTGGCGTCTCAGAACGGGGAAGCAGTGCAGTGTAAACACTGTATATGGTGGGGATGGTGCGCTGCTGACCTCGACTCAGGACATTGTGGGTCGATGGGGGGAGTATTTCAAAGACCTCCTCAATCCCACTTACATGCCTTCCAATGAGGAAGCAGAGCCTGGGGACTCGGAGGTGGGCTCCCCCATGGACTGAGGTCACCGAGGTGGTCAAAAAGCTCCTTGGTGGCAGGGCCCCAGGGGTGGATGAAATACGCCCGGAGTTCCTCAAGGTTCTAGAAGTTGTAGGACTGTCTTCATTGACACGTTTCTGAAACATCACATGGACATCGGGGACAGTGCTTCTGGATTGGCAGACCGGGGTGTTGGTCCCCATCTTTAAGAAGGGGTACTGGAGGGTGTGTTCCAACTACAGAGGGATCATACTCCTCAGCCTCCCTGGAAAAGTCCATTCGGGGGTTCTGGAGAGGAGGGTCTGTCGGATAGTCGAACCTCAGATTCAGAAGGAACAGTGTGGTTTTCGTCCTGGTCGCAGAACAGTGGACCAGCTCTACACCCTTACCAGGGTCCTGGAGGGTGCATGGGAGTTTGCACAACCAGTCTATATGTGTTTTGTGGACTTGGAAAAGGCATTCGACTGTGTCCCTCGGGGAATCCTGTGGGGACTCTGGGAGTATGGGGTACCGGACCCCCTGATAACAGCTGTTCAGTCCCTTTACAACCAGTGTCAGAGCTTGGTCTGAATTGCCGGCAGTAAGTCAAACCCATTTACAGTGAGAGTTGGACTCCGCCAGGGCTGCCCTTTGTTACAGATTCTGTTCATAACTTTTATGGACAGAATTTCTAGGCGCAGCCAGGGTGTTGAGGGGGTCTGGTTTGGTAGACTCAGGATTGGGTCACTGCTTTTTGCAGATGATGTTGTCCTGTTTGCTTCATCAGGCCATGATCTTCAGCTCTCTCTGTATATATATATATACTAGCAAAATACCCGCGCTTCGCAGCGGAGAAGTAGTGTGTTAAAGAAGCAATGAAAAGAAAAGGAAACATTTTGAAAAAAACGTAACATGATTGTCAATGTAATTGTTTTGTCACTGTTGTGAGTGATGAGTATTGCTGTCATATATATTTACACACACACACAAACATATATATATACGTAACTATACATATACACACATATATACACACACTCACATATACATACATATATATATCTACATATATACATATACATACACACATACACACACATATATACACACACAGCTATTTCGTATCAGTGCAATACGCTGCTTGTTAAAACGGATAACTCCCGCTCTTACGAGCAAGTCTGTGTGGATATTATGAACTATCGTATTTGTTCAAGTTCTATTTAAATTTTAAATAGAAGGAATTTTTATTTAGTCGACAGAAATATCTTTGGTAGGAATGGTAAAAACAGACAGGAATATTATTCGTGAATAAATAACTCAAACCTTAAACAACTTATAATATTTTGCTCTCCATAAAAATATATCCTGTCTAAATTATACAAGTTAGAAATAAAGTAAGCGTTAAAAGAACAAACATTCAAATTTCTTTACTCTTATGTAATTTTATATAAAAAATAAACTTAGATTTTAAATATCCCAAAAGATTTTGCTCTCCATAAAAATATATCCTGTCAAAATTATACAAATTCAAATATGAACATGCTGCATAACAAAACCTGGAAATATAAATAAAATGTGTTCCTTTCAGCAATAACAAATCAAATCATTCAGTTGTCTTTGCTCATATGTCATTTTAGAGCTGGGCGCCTGGCATCTTTTTTTGGCAACAAGTTCGTTTCTGTTTGGTGTGAGGTTCTGTGTTGTGGAGATTCTCAGGATGGATTGCAGGTGCTCATCAGTGAGGCGACTCCTGTGTGCTGTTTTGTTAGTCTTTATCACTGAGAAGAGCTTCTCACACAGATATGTGCTACCAAACATGCACAAGGTTGAGCCGCATGTAGGCGGACTTTTTGTTCTTCAAAGTCACCAAAGCGCCGTGCAAACTCAGTGCGCTCAGTTTATCAGCAAAGTGCGTATTTTGGGAACACCGTAGTGACGACTTGGTTCAACATTACTTGGCAACAGGGAAAGTGGGGCAAGTTGCACTGGTGCATTTGTGTCTCCCATAAAAGCAGCTTCACTTGAAATCACTTTGTGATTGTGCACGGGTAAAACGTCCGCTGAAGTGTCAGATTCTTATTTAATTCTTCTGCTTTCTGTATCTTCTGCATTGCATTCAGGTCTTTCAGGTTACCCTGATGTTTTGTGTCATAGTGCCGTCTTAGATTAAATTCTGTAATTACAGCCACATTAGCTCCACAAATGAGACACACGGGTTCAGTAAACATATACTCAGCCTCCCATCGGTTTTTAAAGGCTCTATTTTCAGAATCAACTTTTCTCTTCAGCATCGTGTGAGCTAGCTTCGCAATAACTTGCAGCATCATAAGCTAGACTTGATTAGCGCGTAAGTGTTACGGCAAGGCAGCTGAAGCGCTGCATTATGGGATCTGTAGTTTATTGTGTTACCAGCGCTTCATATACCGGGCCATTAATAACAATAATACAGTATATAAAATGATCTCGGGCGGATATAATTACGCGCGGGCGGATGTGGCCCTGCCCTTGAGTTTGACACATATGGACTAAATAGAACTTGAAAATATATATTTTTAAATGTGATCGCGCAATTCAGATAGAGTTGACGCACTACAGCCTGCATGCCTCAATAAGTCATCCTCCCTCGCTCTTACTTTTTACCGTTCATCTAATGAATACACTGAGTATGGCTTTACCAAAACAATCATTGATGGCGAATAAAGTATCCATTATTAGTATGTAGATCGGGATATATATATATACATATATATATACCCGTGTATCATAGAGAAGTAGTGTGTTAAAAAGCTAGAAAAGAAAAGGGAACATTTTAAAAATAGCGTAACATGACTGTCAATATACAGTATTTGTTTTGTGAGTGTTACTGAGTGTTGCTGTCATCAAGGATTTGATTATCATTATTTCTTTCAATCAGGTTCGTATTTGTAGGATGTGTTGTGTTCAAGTTACATTCCGTGTTTGTCAATCGTTGTAAAGATGACAGGTTTCATTCATCGATTCGTTTCTTACTGCATCAATAAACAGCTCGTCTTCTTCTTTATCTGAGACCTGACACACTGCATGCACGGGTTTTTACACTGTCTTCCTTTAGCGGGACATTGACTTTTTCCACCGTGTGCTTTGTTTCCGCAGTAGCTGGATTTATGAATATGCTTGTATGTATAGGCGCTTCATATTTTTGCTGCCTTTTCAATTGTGTAATCGGTTTTGTTCAGCTCTTTGGAACTGTTGCTTTTATCTGTGCACTGCGTCAGTTCCGTGAGCCTTCGGTGTACATGCATCGAAGTTCCCAGCTGTGCTGGTGCCATCTCGTGCTATGTCCATGGCTGTATTTAATGTTACCTTAGTCCTGGCACTTAAAACTTTCTCTCGCAGTTTAAGCTGAGTTTGTGTCAAACACCACCCTGACCATCTCATCTTCCTCTGCATAAGCACAGTCCTTCACCCGTGAATATTTAGTGGGAGTTTGCTATTGGATTGCGCTGACGGACGGCCTTATATGGGCAGGCACTAAATTACAAGCACCAGCGCAGCCTGTCTATGAACTTAATTTAAAGTGTAGGTTTACATCGTGCTTTGTTTCCAAAGTAGCAGAACTCATAAATATGGTTGTATATGTCACTCGCTCGCTTCTTATTGTTTTGCTGCCTTCTCAATTATATAATGCATGTTTTCTTCAGCGCTTTTGGAGGTCTTCCTGGTTTTCTATGTACTGCGTGATTACATGGAAGGCGTGATGATGTCACACGAAACTCCGCCCCCACGGCGTTCAAGCTCATCTCCATTACAGTAAATGGAGAAAACCCCGTCCTTATGCTCATGGTGTGGAGGGTTTTGCGTGTCCCAATGATCCTAGGAGCTATGTTGTCCGGGGCTTTATGCCTGGTAGAACCACCCAAGGCAAACTGGTCCTAGGTGAGGATGAGACAAGAAGCGGTTCAACAAACCTCCAATGATGGAAAAACCTTTGGACAGCGTTTTCCCTTGCCGGGCCTTGGTCACGGGCCCCCTCTGGAGCCAGGCCTGGAGGTGGGGCTCGATGCGGCGCCTGGTGGCGGGCCTGCACCCATGGGGCTCGGCGGGCACAGCCGAGAAGGTAGCGTGGGTCCTCCTCCCCATGGGCTCACCACCTATGGGAGGGGCCAAGGAGGTTGGGTGCAGTGTGAGTTGGGTGGTGGCGAGGCGGGGACCTTGGCGGTCTGATCCTCGGCTACAGAAACTGGCTCTTGGGGCGTGGAATGTCACCTCTCTGAAGGGAAGGAGCCTGAGCTAGTGCTTGAGGTCGAGAGGTTCGGCTAGATATAGTGGACTCACCTCGGCGCACAGCTTGGACTCTGGAACCAATCTCCTTGAGAGGGCTGGACTCTCTACCACTCTGGAGTTGCCCGGTGAGGGCGCCGAGCAGGTGTGGGCATACTTGCCCCGACTGGAGCCTGTGCATTGGGGTTTACCCGGTGGGCGAGAGGGTGGCCTCCCTCCGCCGGGTGGGGAAGGGTCCTGACTGTTGTTTGTGCATATCGCGAACAGCAGTTTGGAGTATCCACCCTTTTGGAGTCTCTGGAGGGTTGCTAGAGGGCATACCTTCTGGGGATTCCCTCGTTTTGCTGGGAGACTTCAATGCTCCGTGGGCAATGACAGTGAGACCTGGAAGGGCGTGATTGGGAGGAATGGCCCCGATCTGAACCGGCGGTGTTTTGTTATTGGACTTCTGTGCTCGTCATGGATTGTCCATACGAACACCATGTTCAAGCATAAGGGTGTTCATATGTGCACTTGGCACCAGGACACCCTAGGCCTCAGGTCGATGATCGACTTTGTGGTGGTGTGTGTGGACTTGCGGCCATATGTCTTGGACACTTTCGGGTGAAGAGAGGCGGAGCTGTCAACTGATCACCACCTGGTGGTGAGTTGGCCGATGGTGGGGAAGATGCGGTCAGACCTGGTAGGCCCAAGCGTGTTGTGAGGGTCTGCTGGGAGCGGCTGGCAGAGTCCCCTGTCAGAAGTAGCTTCAACTCCCACCTCCGGCAGAACTTCAACCCGTCCGAGGGAGGTGGGGGACATTGAGTCGAATGGGCCATGTTCCGTGCCTCTATTGTTGAGGCGGCTGACGGGCTGTGGCGCAAGGTGGTGGGTGCCTGTCGTGGCGGCAATCCCGAACCCGTTGGTGGACACGGCGGTGAGGATGCCGTCAAGCTGAAGAAGGAGTCCTATAGGACTTTTTGTCCTGTGGGTCTCTGGAGGCAGCTGATAGGTACCGGCAGGCCAAGCGGCAGCGGCCGGTTGTTGCTGAGGCAAAACTTCGGGCATGGGAGGAGTTTGGAGGCCATGGAGAGCGACTTTGGACGGCCGCCGAGATTCTGGTCCACCGTCCGGCGTCTCAGGAGGGAAGCAGTGCAGTGTCAACACCGTATATGGTGGGGATGGTGCGCTGCTGACCTCGACTTCGGGGCGTTGTGTGTGGATGGGAGGAGTACCGAGACCTCCTCAATCCCACTAACATGCCTTCCAATGAGGAAGCAGAGCCTGGGGACTCTGAGGTGGGCTCTCCCATCTCTGGGACTGAAGTCACCGAGGTGGTCAAAAACTCCTTGGTGGCAGGGCCCGGGGTGGATGAGATCGCCGGAGTTCCTTAAGGCTCTGGATGTTGTAGGACTGTCTTGGTTGACCGTCTCTGCAACATCGCATGGACATCGAGGGACAGTGCCTCTGGATTGGCAGACCGGGGTGGTGGTCCCCTCTTTAAAAGGGGACGGAGGGTGTGTTCCAACTATAGAGGGATCACACTCCTCAGCCTCCCTGGAAAAGTCTATTAGGGGTTCTGGAGAGGAGGGTCCGTCGGATAGTGAACCTCATTCAGGAGGAACAGTGTGGTTTTAGTCCTGGTGGCGGAACAGTGGACCAGCTCTTCACCCTTAGCAGAGTCCTGGAGGGTGCATGGGAGTTTGCCCGACCGGTCTACATGTGTTTTGTGGACTTGGAAAGGCATTCGACCGTGTCCCTCGGGGAATCCTGTGGGGGTGCTCGGGAGTATGGGGTACGGACCCCTGATAAGAGCTGTTAGGTCTCTGTACAACGGTGTCAGAGCTTGGTCCGCATTGCGGCAGTAAGTCGAGCCCGTTTCCAGTGAGAGTTGGACTCCGCCAGGGCTGCCCTTTGTCACCGATTCTGTTCATAACTTTTATGGACAGAATTTCTAAGGCGCAACCAGGGTGTTGAAGGGGTCGGTTTGGTGGACTCAGGATTGGGTCACTGCTTTTGCAGATGATGTTGTCCTGTTTGCTTCATCAGGCCGTGATCTTCAGCTCTCTCTGGATCGGTTGCAGCTGAGTGTGTGGCGGCTGGGATGAGAATCAGCACCTCCAAATCCGAGCATGGTCCTCAGCGGAAAGGGTGGAGTGCCCTCTCAGGGTTTTGGTGAGAGATCTTGCCCCAAGTGGAGGAGTTCAAGTATCTGGGGGTCTTGTTCACGAGTTAGGGAAGAATGGGCGTGAGATGCGACAGGCGGATCGGTGCGGCATCCGCGTGATCGCGGGCTCTGCATCGGTCTGTCGTGGTGAAAAGGAGCTGAGCCGTAAGGCAAAGCTCTCAATTTACCAGTCGATCGCTCCTACCCTCACCTATGGTCATGAGCTATGGGTAGTGACGAAAGAGCGAGATCAGCGAATACAAGCGGCTGAAATGAGTTTCCTCCGCGGGGTGTCTGGGCTTTCCCTTAAAGATAGGGTGAGAAGCTCAGTCATCCGGGAGGGGCTCAGAGTAGAGCAGCTGCTCCTCGCATCGAGAGGAGTCAGATGAGGTGGCTCGGGCATCTGATCAGGATGCCTCCTGGGCCCTCTCCTGGTGAGGTGTTCGAGACGCGTCCAACGGGAGGAGGCCCGGGGAAGACCCAGGACACGCTGGAGGGACTATGTCTCCCGGCTGGCCTGGGAGCATGCTGGATTCTCCGGAAGAGCTGGAAGAAGTGGCGGGGAGAGGAAGTCTGGGCCTCTCTGCTTAAGCTGCTGCCCAGCGACCCGACCTCGGATAAGCGGAAGAGGATGGATGGATGGATGGATGGATGGGAAAACAGCTTCCAGTTATGACCAATTACAGCGTAGAATTTGATATAAAACCTGCCCAACTTTTGTAAGGAAGCTGTAAGGAATGAACCTGCCAAATTTCAGCCTTCCACCCACACAGGAAGTTGGAGAATTAGTGATGAGTGAGTGAGTGACTGAGGGCTTTGCCTTTTATTAGTATAGACTAGCAGAATACCAGGCCATGTGGGAGAAGTAGTGTGTTAAAGAAGTTATGAAAAAAGAAAAGCAAACATTTTAAAAATAGCGATAAGATGATTGTTAATGTAATTGTTTTGTCATTGATATGAGTGTTGTTGTCATATCTATCTATTTATATTATATATATATATATATATATATATATATATATATATATATATATATATATATATATATAGCAAAATACCTCAGATTGGCAGCGGAAAGTAAAAGAAAAGGGAAACATTTTAATAATAGCGTAACATGATTGACAATGTAATTGTTTTGTCATTGTCATGAGTGTTGCTGGCATATATATATATATATATATATATATATATATATATATATACACATACGATCTATACACATACATATATACAGTTATATATATATATATATATACACACAAACATATATATACATATACATATATACACATACTGTATATATACACACACACACATATATACATACTGTATATACAACATATACATATCTACATATATACTGTATATACACATATATATACAAATCTACATATATATCTACATATATATATTAGGGGTGGGACTCGATTAAAAAAAATTAATCCAATTAATTAGAGGCTGTGTAAGAATTAATCTTGATTAATGGTATGTAATGTCCTTGCGAAATTTGCCCCAAATGCAAATGTTTTTTTTAATTTAAAACAGTTTTAGTGGGCTACAGAATCAAATAATGAACATGGACATGAATATTGTAAAGCTGAAGCTGTTTTAATTTCTGAAAAAAAAAAGCTTTTTAAACTGCATTTGAATTCAAAACAGAAACAAAAATATCATCCCTGGTTAAAATTGGGCAGACTTAAAAATAAAGTGGTAGTTTAAGTACTTTAAGTACATTTTCAGAATAGTATTGTCTTTAAATAATAATAACCAAAATTTCAACATAAAGTGCAGTTTTTCTTCTTAAAAAAATAAGTCAGAAATATAAAAGGTAATTTGACCTGCTTACTCTTTAAACTCTGAGTAACATTAGCCAAAATTATTTTGTACATTAGGCTAAAACAGTGTGATCATTGAACATTTTGTAATTAGATGTAATCAGAATTACTAACGGTCACGGAAGTCCAATGATCCCAGTAAGAGCAACAAAGTCTGCTTTCTGTAATGCATCTAATTTTGCTTGCTTTTCAGTGTGCACAAAACCATGCTTTTATCAAGGCTTACATTTCGGGTAGTTAGAAATGATCAGTCGTGGGCACGCGCTTTATTCCGACTCTAACATTTTTGTAGCTGTGATGTGTGCATCAGTGTAATGGATGTACCAGGAAATCATGCATTGACAAAAGTTCCCATTTGCTTGGAATTGAAAGTGTGATTAAATCGTTATTTTTAGCGTTATGGAGTACATGCATGAAGCTTCTCAGCTGTGCTTGTGCTAAGAAAGGGAAAATTTTAAAATAGCGTAACATGATTCTGCGTTAACCTAATATTTTTTCATACGTCCCAAACCAAGGAGATGCGAAGGTAAAATGAATCAGGTAGCGTGCATACATAGTCAGTACATCCCCCTCTCAGGAATCGAACCTCGGCATTAGAAGAAGACTCTACAATTCGCATACAGCGTGTGGCTTGTCTATGCTAAAGTATGTATTGTAGATCGGGGTATATATATACATTTATATATATATACCCGTGTACCGCAGTGGAGAAAGTAGAAGTTATGAAAAAGAAAAGGGAACATTTTAAAAATAACGTAACATGATTGTCAATATACAGTAATTGTTTTGTGAGTGTTATTGAATGTTGCTGTCGCTCATAAGGATTTGATTATCATTATTTCTTTCAATCAGGCTCGTATTTGTAGGATGTGTTCAAGTTACATTCCGTGTTTGTCAATCGTTATGAAGATAAGAGGTTTCATTCATGCGATTAGTTCTTACTGCATCAATAAACAGCTCGTCTTCCTCTTTTGCTCGGAGCGTGGCCAAACTGCATGCACGTTTTTTTTTGTTTTTTTACGCTGTCTTCCTTTAGCAGGACATTGTGACGATGTGGGTTCTGGCTCCACGCTCCCATTAATGTTTGGGAACCCTTGAACCCAACACCGTCGATAATGTTACCGAGTGAGCTAGTCAGTGGAGGCAAATAAACACTTGAGCAAGTTGTGTGCAAAATCGAGTAGTGCTTTTTTTTAATTAACCAAAAAACAGTGTTCCATAAATAGTGCAGTTCTTGACAGTTCTTCATTAAATAAATAATCCATAAAAGAACATTGGAGAGCTAAAACCAATAAATAGAAAAAAAATCCTTAAAACCAGAGGTTAAATCTTCTCTTGAGCAGTCTTAAAACAAAACAAATCCGATTGCATCCTCTTTGGCTTAAAGCGACTCACAAACTACATATCCCGTTTGGTAGAGAACGGCAAGGCTCAGTGCCCTCCTACATCACATTGAGACGGACTGCCCTCTTCACCACCAGTCCGGAGCGGTTTCACCGCCGGTGCTCAGACTGGAGGATCCCACCAATTCCTTCCGCGACCTTCAAGACTGCTGCCCAGTCTGTCTTCCTGGTCACCGCCACCAATGATCGCCAGGAGCCCACGCTCTGAAATATGGCCACACCCAGTTCAGCTAAGTGTCCACGAGCTGCTGCGCACCACATTTCAGCACTGGCTTTCTGCACCCAGCATTCACTTTTTCCAGTAGGCTTTGTTTCCGCTTGCTGCAGCTATGAAATGTTGTGAGTCATCAACGCCATATTTTGTGCCTTCTCAATTAGATGTAATCAGGTTTGATTCAGCAAGCGTGAACTGTTTTTTATGTCATGCGCTCGCCAGTTCCGGGAAGCAGCTTGGTCTTCTAAGCCAGTAGTCTGGTCCACTCTATGTCGCTAGACCGGCACTAAAAGTCTCGGTTTAATGAGTTTGCCACACCCTGCTCTTTTCCCTGATAGCTGGTCCTTCACCCGTGAACTTACCGGCTTGTTGTATTGATGGCGCTGATGGACGGCTTATATGGCAGGACACTAAATTCGAACGCTAGTGGCAGCCTGTCTGAACTTAATTCCGAAAAAACTTACGTTCCGCCGAACTTTTGTTTGCTAGGATGCTGCTCTTAGTGTAATGCGTGTAGCAGATCATTATGCTTGCATAAGTTCATTTGCCTTCGTCAATTTGAAACGCTTTGTGCAACTGTAGAATACCTGTTTACTTCACCATGTAGTAAGGATGATGGTGCCAAATACATTTAACTAAGACTCCATTACATTATAGGGGAATTGCTTGCAGTTAAGGACACTTATGAATTGAAATAACCTGCAACTTTTTAGTAAGCTGTAATACTAGCATATATTTCACGTCTACCATAACGGGAAGTTGGATGAATTTGATAGTAGTATCATGAGTAGTCAGTGTATAGCATAGCTTTGTTTATTATATAATATACACATCAATACACTCCTTTACCGGGTCGAGGACCTTTGCTGTCGAACATTGAGCAAGAAAACTTTAAAACATTATTTGTACAAATCAATTTATCTACATTAATAATTAGAATGGGAGCTATTTCAATTAATTGCTGTGTAAACGGATACTATGCTCTCACTTGTACATTGGGGTATATATGAATATCATTTTTCAATTCTATTTAACCATTTGAAATTACATACTTTATTTGGTAACAGATAATATGTTTAAGATAAAGTTAAATTATATCATATATGCAACAGTTTCTTCACAGAAATTAAAGTATCAACTCAAATTACTACCAAAATATTTGCATGATACAATATGAACTTTATTATATCAAATTAGCTTTAGCTGTCAGCTCCTTCATAGGCACTTCTGAATTCCAGTTCTTTTCCCTTATTTGTAGTCAAATATGTAAACATGAAGGAGGATTACACTATCGCTTACCAAAAACATTTTAGCTTCGAATAGCATCTATGAGTTCAAAGCTTAAATTCATGCTGGTTTTCTGTGTTAACCTCATTTTTTCATATGAGGGTAAAATGACGTAAGCTGATCATAGGCTATGATATATTGAATATGTTGAAATGTTTTACTATCAAATAATGCAAAAATCGCATAGCACGTGCATTCTCTCAATTAGGCTGGAGCTCACTCTTGCATGGGAGTGGGTATTAACATAAAAATCTAGCATCAATGGAAAGAAAACATGCCTTAAAGAGCTAATCTATTTTGCAGCTAATGGTTTGGATTTATTGAATATGTTGGTATAGTATACATATATTACTTTTCAGTGAGCTTAAGTTTTGTCAAATAGTTGAAAGTACTTGTGAGTAGTCGCTCAATGATGACTTCATTTAACTTGTATTAGGTACGAATTGCATTTCCCGTTAAAAGGATAATCCGTAAATGTGCATGTATGATTCAGTCGGTGTGAGCGCCGCATAAATATTTGTAGCAGTTTGGTTGTAAAAATAAGCTAGTAGCTTTGATGGTCAACTGAAACAGGTTTATGTAGGAATAAAGATCTTCAGAATCTATGCACTTTCATTCAGTTCTTCCATAGAATTACTTAAATCACCGCATTTAAAAGTTTCGGTACTGCACTTAAATAGAATCAATGCTATAAGACTCAGAGGCTTTGAGAATCATTAGTGATAGGTCTTAGAGACAAGCAAACTTCTGGATATGGTCTTGCGTTTTTTGGCAGTCTCCTGGCTATGTCCGCTGAGTTCTGGACATTGCAGCATGGAAATGGGAGATTCCAGCTAGCGTCCTCACAAACAACATTAATTGACTGGGAGAAACCTCCTGACCTGCATATCTTGTTGTGATCCGTTTTCCCGTGTGTAATTTGGTTTCAGCCACTGCTGAGACCAGGTAATGGAGTACGTTACGATTCCACACGCTTATAGTTACTTCGCTTTAATTGTAGCCTTCATAATGAATACAGTCTTGCCTTTAGCTCCGCTACTTTGTATCTAGTTCAGCGTGATGCAGAACTCGCCTAAGCAGCCTCTCAATAACTATGCAGGAATAGACTTGTTCTGCCAACCCTTCATGTTAGCAGCTAGCTCATGCAACTGTCCAGGTCCGCATCGCATTCTCTCACAGATAGCAGTAATTCATAGGATATATTCCACGGTTTCCTATGTAGTTTCAGCCAGAAGTCTGCACTTTAGAATTATGTCATGTGTAAAATATTATTGCAGAGAAATCAGCTTCATAGATATTATGTGTTTCAATTGTGATCCGATCAAGGTTTGTGTAGATCTGTAGGACTGTTTGCATTTCATGTCTCTAGCATTCCGCGTGATCGCTTTGGTGGTATCTGCAGTGGAAGTTGATGTATGAGTGACCTCTTCAGTGTAGATTCAGCATAGATGCCCTGCTATTCAACGTTTCTTCTCAGCAGTTTAATGGGATTGTATGACCTAAGAGTCACCATCCGACATGATCATGCTCATCTTCCGTCTAGCAATGAAGACCTGGCTTCAGTTCACCAGTGTTGAAAAGCATTTCCTATCATGGCCAGTTTTGTTCAATGTGAGAGTTACGTCATTCACAGTGACCTTACATAGGGAAGGCCTAAGCTCACCAAGCATAAAGGCCGCTGTAGCTCAATGATTATGTAACTCTCACAGCAGGTGTCACGCCGTCTTCTGTTTCGTAGCTGTCTGGTCTGTATGAAATGCTTGGATCATGTTCAATTTTCGTCCAATGCAAATGGCGTTTCGTGCTCCCACATGTATTCAATTCCGGTAGGTCCTCGGCACTTTTTGGGTGATGATTTACACAGATCAGTACAAGCTTTATGCTCCTGCATATGGGAAATAGCTGCTTGCGTATTTGAAAGAGCTTTTTGTGCTTAAATAATTCCTTTTGAAGTTGTTTGGGGGCAGTGGCGTGTAGGTTGCATATTAAAACGGGAGTTGTAATTTGAAAATACATTTTTGTACTGTCACATTTATAATATGGCCTATAGTGCATACTTAAAACTTATAATCGATTTCTTATTTAATATCTATTTGTCAAAGTTCTTGTTAAAGTAATTAGTCACTTTTTTAGTAAAAGAATCAGCATACTTTAATAATTGAAATACTATTATTATGACCTTTACAAAGATGACGAGCTGCTATTCAGTCCTCTCATTAAACTTGTAGCGACAGCCTGTCTATTAACTTAATTTAAAGTTTACGTTTACACCGTGCTTTCTTTACGAAGCAGCAGCACTCATGAATATGGTAGTATATGTCACTTGCTCGCCTCTTATTGTTTCGCTGCCTTCTCAATTATATAATGCATGTTTTCTTCAGCACGTTTTTGAGCTCTTCCTGGTTTTCTACGTAGTGCGTTGACAGTCAGTTCACGTGATTACGTGGGAGGCGTGATGATGTCACACGAAACTCCGCCCCCCACGGCTTTCCAGCTCAGCTCCATTACAGTTTATGCAGAAAAATAGCTTCCGGTTCTGACCATTACATGTAGAATTTCGAAATGAAACCTGACCAATTTTTGTAAGGAAGCTGTAAGGAATGAGCCTGCCAAATTTCAGCCTTCTAGCAATACGGGAAGTTGGAGAATTAGTGATGAGGGAGTGAGTGAGTGAGTGAGTGAGTGAGTGAGTGAGGGCTTTGCCTTTTATTAGTATAGATACTCAGCCAAAAAAGAAATGCCCTCTGACTTTCAACTGTTTTTACTTTCAGTAAACTTAATGTGTAAATATTTGTATGAACAGTAAAAGAGTCAACACCATAAGACATAAACTAAAAATGTTTCACAATGTGTCCGTGAATGAAGGGAGGCTCAAAATCAAAAGTACCAGTCAGTATCTGGTGTGGCCACCAGCTGCTTGAAGTACTGCAGTGCATCTCCTCCTCATGGACTGGACCAGATTTGTCAGTTCTTGCTGTGAGATGTTACCCCACTCTTCCACCAAGGCACCTGCAAGTTCCTGGACATTTCTGGGGGGAATGGCCCTAGCCCTCACCCTGCGATCCAACAGGTCCCAGACGTGCTCAATGGGATTGAGATCCGGGCTCTTCCACTGCGAGGATGATCAGCTGTCCTTCCTGTCTCCCTGTAGCTGTCTTAGGGCGTCTCACAGTGTGGACATGGCAATTTATTGCCCTAGCCACATCAGCAGTCCTCATGCCTCCCTGCAGCATGCCTAATGCACATTCACGCAGATGAGCAGGGACCCTGGGCATCTTTCTTTGGGTGTTTTTCACAGTCGGTAGACAAGTCTCTTTAGTGTCCTGCGTTTTTAGAACTGTGACCTTAAATGCCTACTTTCTGTAAGCTGTTAAGGTCTTAACGACCATTCCACAGGTGCATGTTAATTAATTGATTATGGTTAATTGAACATGCATGGAAAACATTGTTTAAACCCTTTACAATGAAGATCTGTTAAGTTATTTGGATTTTTAAACATTATTGTTGAAATACACAGTCCTGAAAAAGGGACGTTTCTTTTTTTGCGAGTATATATATGTGTGTATATATATTTATATGTGTATATGTAGATATGTATATATCTATACTAATAAAAGGCAAAGCCCTCACTGACTCACTGACTCACTCACTCACTGACTCACTGACTCATCACTAATTCTCCAAGTTCCCATGTGGGTAAAAGGCTGAAATTTGGCAGGCTCATTCCTTATAGCTTACTAAACAAAAGTTAGGCAGGTTTCATTTCGAAATTCTACGCGTAATGGTCATAACTGGAAGGTATTTTTCTCCATTTACTGTAAAGGAGTTGAGCTCGAAAGCCGTGGGGGGCGGAGTTTCATGTGACATCATCACGCCTCCCACGTAATCATGTGAACTGACTGTCAACGCAGTGCGTAGAAAATCAGGAAGACCTCCAAAAAGCGCTGAATAAAACATGCATTATATAATTGAGAAGGCAGCGAAACAATAAGAAGCGGCGAAAGTGACATATACTACCATATTCATGGGTGCTGCTACTTCGGAAAGAAAGCAAGGTGTAAACGTAAACTTTAAATTAAGTTAATAGACAGGCTGCTGCTGGCGTTTCTTATGCCCACGGGTAATGCGGGATACAAGTTTAATGAGAGGACGTAGGATATAAACGAGAGTTTTGATCACTTTGTAACTAAGTTAAAATTGCAGATGAAGGGGTGTGCTTATGCAAATTCCGAGAGACTGTGTTTGTGGGGGATTGACAGTTAAAGCGGGTGGGGGAGTCACGTCATCATCTCCCTCCCATTTACCTCATTTGCTCTGAGCTGAGCTCAGCTAACGCCTTTCGAAGCAACTTCGTCACACTGCCACCAAATACTCGCAGAAAAATCCACAAGTTAATACACACGCTGTCTCTAGAGTTTTTCCATACTGAATCCTCCAGGCACTACTTACAAAAGGTTACATTGACAATCGTGTTATGTTATTTTTAAAATCTTTCCTTTTCTTAGCACAAGCACAGCTGAGAAGCTTTGATGCATGTGCTCTATAACGCGTTAAAAAATAATGCATTTAATCACACTTTGCATTACAAGCAAAGGGGAACTTTTGTCAATGCATGATTTCCTGGTACACCGATTACATTGATCAGTGCATCCCGATTCATTTTACCCTCGCACCACCTTGGTTTGAGAAGAAGTATGAAAAAATATGAGGTTAACACAGAAAAACAGATCACCAATTCAAGCTTTATGAATAATCGATTCACCATCAATAATTGTTTTGGTAAAGCCATGTAATCCTCCTTCCATTTTATAATTTTTCCGCCACTAGCCATGATTAAATGAACGGTAAAAAAGTAAGAGCGAAGCGAGGGTGACTTATTTAGGCAGGCATATATATGACAGCAACACTCATGACAATGTCAATCATGTTACGTTATTAAAATGTTTCTTTTTCTTTTTCATTACTTCTTTAACACATTACTTCTCTGCTGCGAGGCGCGGGTATTTTGCTATATATATATATATATATATATGAATGACCTCCAAAGAGCACTGAGACTATTGATATCATGAGCGTGTCTGCAAAACTGGGGTCTCCTGCCCAGCAAAGTCGAGCAGCCGGCGCGCGCATAGCTGTGCCGCCTTTGAGACGCTGACTGCACTTCTGCCTTAAGTCAAAGTGAGCACTTTTAATTTTTTTCATCCTCCCCCTGAGCTATAGCCCAGACAAGTGCAAACACGGGACCCCTTTTCTACACCGCGGCGAACTAATATTAAGTCGATTCGCACTTTCTATTTTGCACGCATACGATTATGAGGTCATTAGCTCGGATTATGAAGACACACGCAGGAGTGGAGGACTGACAGTGCCATCACAAACGATTAATGGCAGGGACATCTCACCAGTCTACACAAGACCCCCCGCGACTGTCTCCAAAAGGCGATCATATCGCCAGCTTAACACATCTATCTATACTATATAAAAGAAAAAGGCAGCTTTCCTTTCTTTACACCTTGTTTCCTTTTTTCCCAAACCAAAGCCTTTCTCTCTTAACACTGCAGAGGACACAAAACTAATTTTCTTTAATTGCTGGTAATGCCGGTAAGGCACATTACCAGAGGCAGAAATTTAAACGTTCAAATAGAAAATGTAATTTCTATACCACAGCCATCGTGTAGTGCCTTTCAAAAGGGATCAACTACCGAGAGATGATCCATATACATTTTAGCTGCTGTTAGTACTACTTACCTGTTGTGTTACACAGTCTTTAAAATGTAGTTTACCCGCAACCACTCCAATAGTGCTCAATGTACCTGTACTTCTTAGAACGTTAATGTTGTACTGTTTAATAACTTATAGACTATATTTTATTATTTTTCCCTTGCACTCAGTGACCAAAGCTATACACACACATATAGACACATACATATATATACACATATATATACCTGTGTGTATGTTTGTATGTATGTGTATATATATATACACACACACACACACACACACCTACACACCCTACACACACATACACACACACACACACACACACCTATCTACATTATATATATATATTGTAAAGGACGAGTAGAGACAGTAATAAATGTTGGGGTTTTGCCGGCCCCGTATATTATACACAACAAAACAACAGGTCAAAATCATAAACTAATAGTTCATAACGCGACGCCGAGTCCTGGCGTCACTACCATTTTATTGGGGAGGAGCCGGAAGTGGAGGAATGCTGGGAAGGACCGTGAGGGAGGATGGGAAGGATGACATCAGGGCAAGATGGCGGAGGAAGGGCGAAGTGCACGCGCGGTCAAACCCGGCTATGGAGGAGGGAGGTCTTTTTTCCTACAAGGAAGCAGAGGGAGAAAGTTAATACCCCGCCATTCCCTGCCAGCGAATGTTTTCCCAGGTGCTTTCGAATCCGTCCGCGGCCTCCTACTCGCGCGTGCGTGACAATATATACACACACACATACATATATCATACATCATTAACACACTACTTCTCCACTGCGAAGTGCAGGTATTCTGCTATATATATATATATATATATATATATATATATATATATATATATATATATATATATATATATATATATATATATATTAAAATATTTTCTTTTTCATAACCAGCAAAACTCATGACAATGACAAAACAATTACATTATAATATATATGTATATATGTATGTTTATATATATATACACTCACCTAAAGGATTATTAGGAACACCTGTTCAATTTCTCATTAATGCAATTATCTAATCAACCAATCACATGGCAGTTGCTTCAATGCATTTAGGGGTGTGGTCCTGGTTAAGACAATCTCCTGAACTCCAAACTGAATGTCAGAATGGGAAAGAAAGGTGATATAAGCAATTTTGAGTGTGGCATGGTTGTTGGTGCCAGACGGGCTGGTTTTTCACAATCTGCTCAGTTACTGGGATTTTCACGCACAACCATTTCTAGGGTTTACAAAGAATGGTGTGAAAAGGAAAAACATCCAGTATGCGGCAGTCCTGTGGGTGAAAATGCCTTGTTGATGCTAGAGGTCAGAGGAGAATGGGCCGACTGATTCAAGCTGATAGAAGAGCAACTTTGACTGAAATAACCACTCGTTACAACCGAGGTATGCAGCAAAGCATTTGTGAAGCCACAACTCGCACAACCTTGAGGCCGATGGGCTACAACAGCAGAAGACCCCACCGGGTACCACTCATCTCCACTACAAATAGGAAAAAGAGGCTACAATTTGCACGAGCTCACCAAAATTGGATATTTGAAGACTGGAAAAATGTTGCCTGGTCTGATGAGTCTCGATTTCTGTTGAGACATTCAAATGGTAGAGTCAGAATTTGGCGTAAACAGAATGAGAACATGGATCCATCATGCCTTGTTACCACTGTGCAGCTGGTGGTGTAATGGTGTGGGGGATGATTTCTTGGCACACTTTTGGCCCTTTAGTGCCAATTGGGCATTGTTTAAATGCCCCGGGCTACCTGAGCATTGTTTCTGACCATGTCCATCACTTCATGACCACCATGTACCCATCCTCTGATGGCTACTTCCAGCAGGATAATTCACCATGTCACAAAGCTCGAATCATTTCAGATTGGTTTCTTGAACATGACAATGAGTTCACTGTACTAAAATGCCCCCCACAGTCACCAGATCTCAACCCAATAGAGCATCTTTGGGATGTGGTGGAACGGGAGCTTCGTGCCCTGGATGTGCATCCCTCAAATCTCCATTAACTGCAAGATGCTATCTTATCAATATGGGCCAACATTTCTAAAGAATGCTTTCAGCACCTTGTTGGATCAATGCCATGTAGAATTAATGCAGTTCTGAAGGTGAAAGGGGGTCAAAAACCGTATTAGTATGGTGTTCCTAATAATCCTTTAGGTGAGTGTATATATATATATATATATATATATATATATATATATATATATATATATATATATATATATATATATATATATATATATATATATATATATATATATATACTGTATACACTGCTCACAAAAATTAAAGGAACACTTTTTTTTATTGGGCCTAGCATGAAATCAATTAAACCTGTCTGATAATTTTCTGGTTGGTTAAGCAGCTGAGGTCATTGTTAATCACTTTCAGCTGTATTGATGTTCATGGACTTAATGACAGGTGCACTAAAGTGGCAACAATTAGAAAACCCTCAAAACAGGACTGGTTTTACATGTGGAGGTCATTTCAAGTTTCTCCCTCTTGATCTTTTTTGGCTGGTTTTCCACTTGTGCTAGTTTTGGCTTGAGTAATTATCTCTACTGGCAGTATGAGGCGATTCCTTAACCCTACAGAAGTTGCACAGGTTGTCCAACTTCTCCAGGATGGCACATCCACACGTGCTGCAGCACGAAGGTTTAATGTGTCTCCCAGCACAATCTCCAGAACATGGAGGAGATTTCAGGAGACTGGCTGTTATTCTCGGAGAGCTGGACAGGGCCGTAGAAGGTCCTCAACCCATCAGCAGGACCGATACCTGCTCCTTTGTGCAAGGCGGAACAGGCTGAGCACTGCTCGTGCCCTACAGAATGACCTCCAGAGGGCCACTGGTGTGAATGTCTCTACCCAAACAATCAGGAACAGACTTCATGAAGATGGCCTGGGGGCCCGACGTCCTGTAGTGGGCCCTGTGCTCACTGCCCAGCACTGTGGAGCTCGACTGGCATTTGCTCAAGAACACCATAATTGGCAAGTCCGCCACTGGCGCCCTGTACTTTTTACAGACGAGAGCAGGTTCACCCTGAGCAGCTGTGATAGACGGAAAGAGTCTGGAGAAGACAAGGAGAACGATATGCTGCCTGCAACGCCGCTCAACATGACAGGTTTGGTGGTGGGTCAGTGATGGTCTGGGGAGGCATATCCATGGAGGGACGCACAGACATGTACTGCGTAGGAAATGGTGCTGTGACTGCCATAAGGTATCGAGATGAAATCCTTGAACCCATTGTCAGACCCTACGCTGGTGCAGTAGGTCCTGGTTTCCTCCTAATGCACGACAATGCCCGGCTTCATGTGGCAAGAGTATGCAGGCAGTACCTGGAGGATGAAGGAATTGAAACAATTGAATGGCCTTCATGATCCCCTGACTTAAACCCAATAGAACATCTGTGGGACATTATGTTTCGGTCCATTAGGCGCCGCCATATTGCTCCTCAGACTGTACAACAGCTCAGGGATGCCCTCATACAGATCTGGGAGGAAATGCCACAAGACACCATCCGTCGTCTCATTAGGAGCATGCCCCGACGTTGTCAAGCATGCATACAAGCTCGTGGGGGCCACACAAGATACTGAAAAGTATTTTTAGTAGCAGAAGTTAAGTTTTTGAAAAAATGGACTAGCCTGCCACATCTTCATTTCACTCTGATTTTAGGGTGTCTACACAATTGAGCCCTCTGTAGGCAGAAAACTTTTATTTCCATTAAAAGACTTGGCATCCTTTTGTTCCTAAGACATTGCCCTGTCGTTATTTGTATAGATATCCAACTTCAAATTGAGATCTGATGTATCTAATGTGTTTCTTTAAAGTGTTCCTTTAATTTTTGTGAGCAGTATATATATATATACTCAGCAAAAAAAGAAACGTCCCTTTTTCAGGACTGTGTTTTTCAACAATAATGTTTTAAAAATCCAAATAACTTTACAGATCTTTATTGTAAAGGGTTTAAACAATGTTTTCCATGCATGTTCAATTAACCATAATCAATTAATTAACATGCACCTGTTGAATGGTCGTTAAGACCTTAACAGCTTACAGAAAGTAGGCATTTAAGGTCACAGTTCTAAAAACACAGGGCACTAAAGAGACTTGTCTACCGACTGTGAAAAATACCCAAAGAAAGATGCCCAGGGTCCCTGCTCATCTGCGTGAACGTGCATTAGGCATGCTGCAGGGAGGCATGAGGACTGCTGATGTGGCTAGGGCAATAAATTGCCATGTCCGCACTGTGAGACACCTAAGACAGCGCTACAGGGAGACAGGAAGGACAGCTGATCATCCTCGCAGTGGAAGAGCCTGGATCTCAATCCCATTGAGCACGTCTGGGACCTGTTGGATCGCAGGGTGAGGGCTAGGGCCATTCCCCCAGAAATGTCCAGGAACTTGCAGGTGCCTTGGTGGAAGAGTGGGGTAACATCTCACAGCAAGAACTGACAAATCTGGTCCAGTCCATGAGGAGGAGATGCACTGCAGTACTTCAAGCAACTGGTGGCCACACCAGATACTGACTGGTACTTTTGATTTTGTGCCTCCCTTCATTCAGGGACACATTGTGAAACATTTTTAGTTTATGTCTTATGGTGTTGACTCTTTTACTGTTCATACAAATATTTACACATTAAGTTTACTGAAAGTAAAACAGTTGAAAGTCAGAGGGCGTTTCTTTTTGCTGAGTATATATATATATATACATATATATATATATATATATATATATATATATATATATATATATATATATAGTCACGCGCTTGCCAGTAGGAGAACGCGGATGGATCTTAAACCACATCGGAAGACGTCGCAGGCAGGGAGTGGCGGGTACTAACCTTTCTCCTTTTTCCAGGACCAAGGACGCGCCGCCATAACTCTTTCCCCGCAGTACGCCTACTTCCGCCTTCCTCCGCCATCTTCGATGACGTCAGCAGTCCCATCATCCCTCACGTCTCCTTCCCAGCATTCCTCCACTTCCGGCTCCTCCCGCTTAAATGGCGCCGACGCCCAATATGGCGTCGCGCATATGAACTGTTTAGTTTATATTTTTTGACCTGCATATTTTTTTGCTATTGTGGATCGTCTACAATATACGGGGCCGGAAAACCCCAAACCTTTATGCTGCTTGGTGTTGCATCTTTACAATATATATATATATATATATATATATATATATGTAGACTCAAACTGATTATGACAGCAGCAATCCAAGCTGTGAGAAAACACTAAAAAGGAGGCGTGTCAGACATCGTGGTACATTTTCTGATGCAGCTAGACGAAAAAAACTTTGTGACTCTGCCGCCAAATACACAAAACAATTACTTTGACAATCATGTTACGTTATTTTTAAAATGTTTCCTTTTCTTTTTCATAACTTCTTTAATACACAACCTCTCCACTGCAAAGCAAGGGTATTTTGCTATATATATATATATATATATATATATATATATATATATATATATATATATATATATATATGACAGCAACCCTCATAACAGTGACAAAACAATTACATTGACAATCATGTTATGTTATTTTCAAAATGTTTCCTTTTCTTTTTCTTTACTTCTTTAACACACTACTTCTCCGCTGCGAAGCGCGGGTATTTTGCTAGTGTTACTTATATGGGAGGAATTGCTTAATAATAATAATAATAATAATAATAATAATTGTTATTATAATTATTATTTAATAATTGCCATTATTACTGTATAAATGGATATAAATAATTGCATTTAAACAATTCGCCAAAATCTGTTGTATGTAAACGATACTGTAATTTGAGAGTATTCAGTCTAGCAATACGGTGCAGCCTTAGTTTGTGGAAGACAGATACAACTGAAGACGTGTAAAAAAAATGGTTGTCAGTTTCAAACTGTGTTTCCACAATGTGCTCATTGAGAAAAAACACATCATCTGAACCAGTTTCAGCCCAAACAAACTGATTGATCAAAGATACACTGACAGCTTGCCCTAATGTCGACTGTTGGATAACACGCTCAGCTACTTTGACCACCTTGACTGTACCCTCAGAAGGAATCATCAAATCTCCTTTGTTTTTAATGTGAGCAAGTGGTAGCTTTGATCATATGATTCCGACCGGTAGAGCATCTGTTACCAAACTAGCACGGCACACATCACAGGACAGCTTTCTCAAAATCCCATCTAAGGGCTACCTCCCACTGCTTCCTGAGGTGGATTTCTTTGGGAAACCTTCAAAGTTTGAGAAATGTTAACAGCTAAAACGTTGTTTGGAGGCTCACTTGAGCACATAAATGCATAACTTTGCTAGCTTAGCCTGGTGTAGCTAAAGTTAAGATTACAAAACTAAACTGATTTTCTAATGGCCAACTATAACTATAACCAGAACAATTGTTCAGCCTTACCTATGTAATCCCCAGGGATCTAGTTTAGAGCGTACAGCGGTTTGTACAATCCCAAGCAGCACATGCGTGCGGCATCTTTATCCATTACTTCACTCCACAGTAGTGCCACTCGCAATATGGCGGCAACATTGATGTACGATGCTGCTGCTCATGTGGCATCTAGTAATTATATGTCTATGTTCTCAACCTTTATTCCTCCAAGGACCCCAGTGTTAGTGTACCACGTCAGGGCCCATGATATTCCCTTGCTCTTCTTCTGTTGCAAATGTGTCTTAACAAATGTGCTTGTTTTTGAACTTAAATTTATAGTTATTAAAAAATGCATTTTTGCTTCCAGTGCTATTGCACTGCCTGTATTTTTAAAGCATTTTAAAAATAGCCTGTGTGATTTTATTAGGTAAAAGCAATTTTTTACTGGTGCTTTAATTTCTTACACGTAGTTGGTATTTAGGGTGGCGCAGTGGTAGTGCTGCTGCCTCGCAGTTAGGAGACCTGGGTTCGCTTCCCGGGTCCTCCCTGTTTGCATGTTCTCCCCGTGTCTGCGTGGGTTTCCTCCCACAGTCCAAAGACATGCAGGTTAGGTGGATTGGTGGTTCTAAATTGGCCCTAGTGTGTGCTTGGTGTGTTTGTGTGTGTGTTCTGCGGTGGGTTGGCACCCTGCCTGGGATTGGTTCCTGCCCTGTGTTGGCTGGGATTGGCTCCAGCAGACCCCTGTGACCCTATGTTCGGATTTCAGCAGGTTGGAAAATGGATAGTTGGTATCTTGTAGGATTAATAATAACCAGTAATTACCAAAATACAGAATTTGCAGACATTTTCCCCTACATACTGACTTAAGTAGTATTTGTTAATTCATGCATAAAATAATTACATATTTCTGAAAAAAAGTAAATTGAAAGCTATTTTCAAATACTTTTTTCATAATTTAATTGAAGAAGCTACTTTGTTATACTATGGATTTAGAATTGGAGGGTTTCCTTCAGCAATAATGCAAGGTGGAATGCAGCAATCAAATTGGTTATGGTGACATGGCGTGTGATTTTCAGTCATGTAATTTGACATGGTGCAGAGACAAGATCAGCAGGTGCAGTCAGCAAACCTTACATACTGCATGACAAAATGTTATTTAATATGATATTGACTAAAGCTGCTGAAAGGTGGCCAGCCCAACTCCTGTGTAGCTTTAAAAAGTGGGGCAGTGTGTTGGGGTGCAGCTCCTTCATCTGACTCTTGTGTCTTTGGCATCATTTTCAAACAAAAATATTTCTTTATGGCAGTGTGGCATGCCATGCTTTTTTCAGTTTTGTTTTTTGGGTGCTGTTCCCATTCTACCTACAGGTTAATAGATGTAGTGCGCTGTGTGGCACAGATAAACACAAGCAGAAACAAGACACCTTTTAATACCAAGTGACCATGTAATATTTTGAGTTGCATTGGAGAGATATTCGAGTGCATTTAATATGCAGTATATAAAAAGGAACAATGTAGTTAGGATATAGCGGGTTGGATAATGGATGGATGGATGTATCATTTCAAGGTGTCTTGAAAGTTTTTTTGAGATATCTTAAAATGCATTTCAGATATTTTGAAATGTAAAGTACATATTTTTATAATATCTAATTCATTTTAAGAAACCATGAATACATTTCTAGATATCCTAATATGCATTTTGAGATATTTCTAAATTTTCATTCAGCTTGGCAGAGTTTTTAAAGCTGTAGTGGATAATTTCACAGTACCTAGGTTATGTTCTAGTCTCTTAGAAATATGATACTGTGTTATTCTAATCATTTTTAACCAGTGCGATATTGTATCTAAAGCCTTTGTAATACATATGGCAACAGTACTCACCTTGTTATTTTATGCTTAAGTTCAAGTCTATTGTTGTTTACACAGTACAATGACATTCTTATATGCATATTCTCATAGTCTAGTGACAGCAGTAAAATACCAACAATATATGAATGCAACATATATATATACTGTATAATACATATGCGGGAAACAAAAAAACACTTGTCAGTTTGAGTGGTTGTAACCTTATGACCCTGAATATCATGGAATGTCATGTCATGGTACAAATTCTAATAGTCTTTACTGTTTGCCAGAATGGAAGAGAGAGAAAAGTGACTATATTGGAGTCCTTAATAATAATTTGTGTGCTTCTAATGTAGCATATAGAGTATATGTATTGTGGAATACCGGAGGTGTACAGCTCCCCAATCCCGAACACAGACAGGCACATAGACACAAGTCCAAGGCAGCAAACGTTTATTTTACAGTCAGGGAGCGCTTTTCCCCGCTCTACACTACAGAGTACAGTACAAAAGCACCAGCAGTAATGGTCAGTTCCTTCTTTCTTTTTCTTCTTCTTTCTCCGTTTTTCTGTTGCCTCCACTCTTTTCCCAGCAAGCTTTGTCCTCCACCTCCTGATTCTGGCTCCTAATATGCAGTGAGACTGCTCCTGGGAGTGCTCCAGGTAATTTATCAGGATTATCTGGAATCACTCTCAGGTGTGGTGGAAGTCCATTATAGGGCTCTGCAGCTCCTTCTGGCTGCCCCCACGGAGTCCAACATGGCTGCACCAAACTCCAGCTCCCAGCATGCCCTGCAGGAATCTGTGGTGCCACAGCCGCCCAGGAGGGCTGCTCTCTAGCATCCCAAGGGAGGCATTGCCTCATCAATCCTCTATTCCCCAGTCATTCCATTCGATTGGCGTCTCAGCCAGGTAATGGCTGTGGCTGCCCGTCAAGTACATATGCGTATAAGTAGGGTCTTGAAACCTGAAAAATCAATCATAAAATCAGACCCCGACTTATACTCCCATTCAAAAATATGACACTTATTATTGTTTATTTTTTACATCTTCTTGCTTCCTCCCATCACGCATCGGTTTCTCAGACACATCAAATTTTGTTGCAGCAGCGCAGTTACCAGTTTCTTTCACCACTTCAACGATGTTTAATTTAAAACCAGCTTCAAATTTACTTCTGATCGAACGCTCCACCATAGATAAGGGATGCTCTTATGATAAATATATATTGCGGCCTTGTGCCCTGTGTTGGCTGGGATTGGTTCCAGCAGACCCCTGTGACCCTGTAATTAGGATATAGCGGGTTGGGAAATGGGTGGATGGATGGAATATATATTGTCACGCATTGGACATCTGAGAATCTTCTACTGGGCCTGACCAAGATATGCAATAACCCACCGAAATGGGAGGGACACTATCTTTAACACTATCCTTTTTCTTTTCTCCAGCAGCAACGCAATGCTGGCCAGTGAGGGAACTTGACTCCAGCCCTTTCAGTGTGTCGCCTATAAAAACCAGAAGAGAGTGTCACTCCTGAAGCATTAACAAACCTCTAAATAAATGTTGTTCTCTTTTTCCTCATTTATTCTCTTGCTTTTCATTAGCCCTAGCCTAAGTCAAACACACCAAGACTAGCAGTTAGGTTTATTTGTTTTGGACACATATTAAACAGGATGACCCAGTTAGCTCCCCAGATATTGAACAGTTCACCTGTCTTTCCTGCACTCAATCACTATATACCAAAATAAACACTGGGGTGCCAGCCAGGCAACCACATTTAATGTTAGCAAAACAAACTTATTTCTAGCTAAACAAAGGCAATTTAGCCAATTCAGCCTCTAGGTTTACACAAAAAAAGTTGTAGGAGTAAAAAATTTGCTTCAGGCAGCTCGGGAACTCATTCTGTGTCCACATCTGGGGTTAGTGTAAAACCTGACACTCTGGGCATGCCTCCTTTTTTTTGATCATCACCAGAAGTGAAGAGGCATTCTATAAGCTCTGCAGGTGGACATCATTTGTTGCCACCAGGGTTCTTCTTGGTACTTCAGAAGGAACAGAAAAGATATTTAGTGACAGCACATCCTCCCTGTCTAAGATGGTATCACTTATTTTACTTAAGACCTGAAGTTAATCCCTAGGCACACCGGCCACTTTATTACCACACCTGATCAACCGCTTTTTAGTGCAAATATCTAACCAGCCAATCACATGGCAGCACCTCAATACATCAAGGCATGTAGACATTGTCAAGACTACCTGCTAAAGTTCAAGTCGAGCATCAGAATTAGGGAAGAAAGGTGATTTAATTGACTTTGAACATGGCATGGTTGTTGGTGCCAGACCGGCTGATCTGAGTATTTCAGAAACTGTTGATCTACCGAGAATTTTTCATGCATAACCATCTATAGGGCTTACAGAAAGATAGAGGTTAGGAGCATGCGCTGATACAGTGTGTTGCCGCACCCACCACACAACAAACTACCTGTTTACAGAAAATGGTCTTAAAAAGTGAAAATATCCAGTTAGCGGCAGTTCTCTGGGCAAAAATGCCTTGTTGATCTCATAGGTCTGAGGAGAATGGCTAGACTGGTTTGAGTTGATAGAAAGACAACAGTAACTCAAATAACTACTTGTTACAACTGAGGTATGCAGAAAGAGCATCTCTGAAATGCACACCACGTCAAATCTTGAAGCAGACAGGCTACAGCAGCAGAGGACCACACCGGGTGCCACTCCTGTCAGATAAAAACAGGCAACAGAGGCTACAATTCATAAGAGCTCACCCAAATTGGACAATAGAAGATTGGAAAAATGTTGCCTTGTCTGATGAGTCTCGATTTCTGCTGTAACATTCAGATGGTAGGGTCAGAATTTGTTATTAATAACATGAAAGCATGGATCTATCCAGCCTTGTATCAAAAAAACGGTTTAGGCTCATGGTGGTGGTGAAATGGTTTGGGGGATATTTTCATGGTGCATTTGGCCCCTTTAGTACCAATTGAGCATCATTTAAATGCCACAGCCTATCTGAGTATTGCTGCTGACCATGTCCATTACTCTATGACCACAATGTACCCATCTTCTGATGGCTACTTCAAGCAGAATAACGCTCCATGTCACAAAATCATCTCATCAAGATCATCTCAGGCTGGTTTCTTAAGCATGACAATAAGTTCACTGTACTGAAATGACCCTCACAGTCACAAGGGGCCTCATGTATAAAACTGTTTGTAAAATTCATACTAAAACAGACAAAAACAGATACACGAGTACGCACAAAAAAATTCAGATGCATAAAACTGTGTGTAAGCAAAGTTTCACAGACTTCCCTTTTATAAATCTCAATTTTTGTAAAAATTATCTATTTGTATGTAATGTTGTGTGATTACAATAAAATCAATAAAATTAAAAAAAAATCTCAATCATCTTGAATTTTAATGCACATGCACATGCCTATAGCTCCTCCCTGACTCCTCCCAGAATTTTGTACATTTGATTATGCAAATCAATATAAATAGCACCTTCAGTTCAGTGTTTTGTTAAAAGGCAATGGAAAAAGCACTTGTAAAAAAGAAGAGTTTTATCAAATGTGAAGTTGAGGTCCTATTCAGTGTGGAACTGGACCCGGACACAAACAGACGGACATTGTTTGTTCACCCAACACACTTTATTTACAGTACTATTTACATAAAGTTCAGTGCACATCCCAGTGACTCCAGCACCGATCCCCCAAAGTCCAGGCCTCACAGTCTCTGGTGCCTTTCCTAGCCGCATCCACTCCTCTCTCCGAGCTCCGTCCTCTTCCACCCAACTCTTGATCCTGAATGAAGCCCCTTATATAACAGCCCGGATGGGCTCCAGCTGCCTCCCAGCAATCTTCTGCGGACACACCCCCGTGTGGCGGAAGTGACAGGCTGCGCACCCAGAAGCCCTCCGGGTGTCCCCAGTCTTCTTTCCCCCAGCACTTCCTGGTGTGGCAGAAGTGCTGAGGTCCAGGGTTGTTCAGGCACCGGGGCGCCACCTGGCGGTGCCCACGGGCCCCTACAGGGTTGGGCTTCCAAGCCCTCTACCCGTGGCTCCCAACACAACCAGGCCGGTCGCCCCCTCGTGGTCTGGAGGAGGCACAAGCCCTCCCCCGGTCCTCCTGGGTGTCCCGGCTGGGCTCCACCCCCAGCCGCATGCCACAGTGTCCCACTGCCAGCGAAGACACGTCGGTCTGAGCGACAAATCCCGAGAGGGCAGTTCGTCCCCGGAGTGGGTCCTACTATGTATCCAGGGTCCAACACGCCACCCCGGAACGCACCACTTCGGCACCCCTTCCGAGGTTGTTGCACCCCTCCGGCCTGTACCACTCTCGCCTCCATAGTCCCTGCCAGCCAGGGCACCACCCGTTCTAGAAGGGCAGGTCCACAATGGGGCAGGTCCTACAGCACGTCAGGGCTCCAGTCCTGTAAAGAAAGAAAAGGGAGGGCCAGAAGCACTGCCTGGACACCCGCACCAGGCGTCCCTCCGATTTCAGTACAGGCAGCGCTCTCCCCCCCCCTACCGGCACCCCACAACTTGCCTGGTTGGCACCTCCGCCGCAGGTTCCATGCCCGTCCATTTGCTACTAACGGGGCTGCTCTCGCAGGCAGCTCTTCCACCCGCCCAGGGGTTTCCCTCTGCTTCCGCAGAGGACGGCCCTTCACTGGACGTGCGCACCCAGCGACACGTCCCTTCCTATCGCAGAAACCGGCATTCACCCCTCGATTCCTCCTTTTCCTCTTGGACGCATTGAAGGTCTGGGTCTGAGCATGGTGAACGCTCTATTCCAGTCCCATCTGCGCACCTGCAGAGCAACGGGAGACTGCCGCGGGCTTGGAGCACAGGTTACTAGGACCCAGGGCACTCATCAGCCCTTGTCCTGCCAGCCCTTGCGATCTCACTCTCCTTGCTCCACGCACAGCCTGCACCGCCGCGTCCGCTGTCGGAGAATCGCTTACTTGCTGCCGGTCATTAACATCACGGCCGATGTCGGCAAATTCTCCCTCATGCTATACGGGGAGGGCTGTACTCACCTTACTCGCCCTGCTCCTCCGGCCAAAGGTTCCAGCACCACGTCATTCCTCTGCAGCATGCAGCATCTCGGATGACGCGATTGCCGTCCCCCTCAGCTTCTCCAGCTCCACGGAAAGAGGATGTAGCACCGGCAACAAAGGTGACTCTACGGGCTGAAGGCACTCCTCCGGCTCACACAGAGCCACCAGCAAGAACAGGGAGACAGGCGTTGGTGGTTCCCTCTGGTCCAATCGGGTATCTCTCTGGCCCGGAATGGACATGCCTTGGTCCCGCCTCCAACCAATCATCGGCGGGCACACAAGACACACCGCCCAATCCCGTGCCTTACCAGCGGGTGGAACAGTCAGCATGAAAAGGTGAGTGTATGAATGTCATATGAAAGCATATTAGGGCCATAGAGAAGAAGAAATAATAGGGATACTTTGAATAAAAAAGGTCTATATCGAGACTAAAGTTGAAATGTCAACATTAATTTATTGCAACAGTGCTGTCTCTGTCAAACATACCAACACCCAATTTCTGCCATTCCATTTTCTTTTTCCAGGTAACCAATCGCCGCACAATAGGCATCTGTAATAAATGTAAAATCAGCGGTAAGTTTGGACTGCCTATTCTTCAAAACGTTTAAGGAACATTGAAAAATCTTCATTATATGTATTTAATTGTTCCATCTATCCACCCATTCATCCAGGGTCACTTCAGTCCCAGCAAGCCCAGAGCATGAAGCAGGAACAATTCATGAACAGGGCACCAGCTCATCGCTACCACTGTGGCTCTGTGCCCCCACTTTAATTATTAACAGTATATATTATTTAAATGAAGTTAACATTTTATCTGTAAAATGGAATGTAGACCTTGCTTTGTGCACTGGTGTGCAGTCATGCTGGAACAAGTAGGGGCCATCCCTAAACTGTTCCCACAAAGTTGGGAGCATGAAATTGTCCAAAATATCTTTGTATGCTGAAGCACTAAGAGTTCCTTTCACTGGAACTTGGGGACCAAGCCCAACCCCTAAAAAACAACCCAACACCATAATCCACCCTCCATCAAACTTTACACTGGGCACAATGCAATCAGGCAAGTACTGTTCTCCTGGCAACCGCCAAACCCAGACTCGTCCATCAGATTGCCAGACAGTGAAGCGTGATTCGTCACTCCAGAGGACATGTCTTCACAACACTAGAGTCCAGTGACGGTGTGCTTTACACCACTGCATCCAATGCTTTGCATTGCACTTGGTGATGTAAGGCTTGGATACAGCTGCTAGGCCATAAAAACCCATTTACTGAAGCTCTCTATGCATTGTAGGTCTGTAGCTATTGACTCTGCAGAAAGTTGACGACTTCCACACACTGTGCGCCTTAGCATGTGCTGTCTCCATTCTGTGATATTACATGGCCTACCACTTTGTGGCTGAGTTTCTGTTGTTCGCAATTATTTCTACTTTGTCATAACACCACTAACAGTTAATCATGGAATATTTAGTAGCAAGGAAATTTCACAGGTGGACTTATCTATTGCACAGGTGGCATCCTATCATGGTACCACGCTTGAATTCGCTGAGCTCCTGAGAGCAACTCATTTTTTCACAAATGTTTGTAGAAACAGTCTGCATCAGTGATGGGCTGCTCGATAATGAGGTTTCAACACTGTGTCGAGCTTTTGAAGCACTGAAGCTCGAAGCACAGCTTCGAGGCTTATGTCAAATGCGCCCGTCACATAATTTTGAGACACGCTAGCGTCATGATGTTATTGATATCTGCGCAGTCAGCTGTCGATTTTGTCACAAACTTGTCTGCTGAACTGCTTTGGCTCAAAGTGTAAAAGCAGTTGTCCTTGCTACAGCAGTTAGATGTGCTGATGTGAGTTTAAATCCTAATTGGGGCTCACGTATGTTAAAATAAGGACTTTGTATAAAGCAGTTATGCAGTACTTGTCTGTAAGTTAACAAATATATTTTGGAGGCATTATGAACGGTTTACATGGGACACCTTTTTCCTTGGTGTGGAATCGTGTCCACCTATAATCTGTAACAAATTGATGAGCATATTTTGCGTAAGGTAGCACATATTTATAACAATCCAGAATCTATTCTACCCCATGTCGATCATATCAGAGAGGCTAAGAAATGCTTCACTAAAGCCGACGTGGTCATTACACCAGTATATGCGCAAGACACTCCTCATTAAATGTTTTTACTATTCAGTGATTCCCAGATCTGTAGCTGATTTGCATTATTGATTTCCAAAAAGCATTGTGAGTAAAAGCGAGCTCTGCATAACTAATCACAACTGTCTTTCAGCACCATCAACAGTGTCTTATACAATTTAAGGAAAGCCTCGGGATTTCTGCGTCAATGAGACAAAAATATTGAAAAGAAACTTTGCAAATTCATCCAGAGGTGGACATAAAGATCACTCAAGTACTGACAAGAATGAACAGCTGGATAAACACATCTGCAGCCAAACTTTCAAAAAAGCACCTGACTTTGTCAGCAACATCCTTTCCTTGTGAATGCATCTTAATCAAAGGCTGCATCGAGGGGGTAAATAAGTAATCTTCCGAACTGCAGCACAACAAAGTGAATCATTGATGTAAATAGAATTATTGAAAGACTAAGCTTTTGTCATTTCTGTATTCTTAAACCATTTTTAGTCCCACAATCCCCCGCAGTCACTGACACATTTAACGTTCCCTGCTCCTTAACCTGTCTTGTTACCCAAAGCATCAAAACTGAGTTTCATTCAAGGCTTTACTGTCCTTACTTTCATAGACATAAAATAAGACATACATTTCCTCTACATACGTGTCCAATAATAATAGTAAACTGGCAGGAATGAGAAAAAGCACAAGATGGGAATATTCATGACAAGAGCCTGGGCACCAGGGTGAGGATGTGCCTTGTCACCCATTACGTGAGCTTGTTTGCCACCCCTTAGTTACACTGGCACAAGTTACACTGGGGGCAAATGCGATGGAGAATACCAACAATGTACACCTTCAGAAGTGGAATAAATCGACTATACACTGAAGCATTCCGTTGTCAAATATAAAAATACAAAGGAGAACATTTCAGATAAACGATGAATTTTGTTAATCATAAACAATGCAACATAACTATTATATGTGTTGTTACTTTTGTATTTATTCTCACCAAACGTTACATATCTACTGTACATGGGAAAAGAACATGGGTAATATGTTAATAATCATTCTCACTAAAATACACTGTCAAAATATATTAATGAGCAAATTGAGACACATTGGCCTTTAGGAAATATAAAAAAGCATGTGCACTGTCATTTAGGACAGAATGCATTGTTAACGTGATGCACTCTACTGACGTGGTGTCACGAAAACAAACAAACAGCACAGTCCATGCAAACTCGTATCCGCCTTGATTTTTGACCTTGACCTTTTGACCTTTTGTCAATATCAAATCAATAAAGTCATTTTAAGAAGATAACAAGTCTGTTATAGTCGGTTCAATTAATATAAAACAGAATCTCGATGCGGGACTTGCGAGTAGTAACGAATAATATGTGACACTGAGAAATTATAATTCATAATAATGGGAACAAGTTAAAACTACAACTTCCTAAAACGGACACTGTAAACATAGGCATTTCAATAAATAATTTAGGAGACTTGTGTGTGCATTTCAATATCAATTTAAGAGCTGGGCAGGCCACCTGTTGTACTATAAACAGTAGCTCAAGCAGCACTTAATAGTAAATAGTCTAATAGGAAAATGACTGACTGAAACGATGATGCTGCACCGCTACAATAAAGGTTCACACTGTCATTCTGCATGTTTAGAAGGCACTGATTGCCGTATAGCAATCAGAAATGAAAAGACACATTTAGGCATACTGGACAGTAGTTTGTTTTTCTACAATACAAATTCAGTATGACACCAGGGTCTAAAAACACACAAATATGAAGCTTATTACGTTTTACAGTGAAACTCTTTACATACACAATATAATTAGGGACGTGTGCCCCCTGCCCGACTAGAGCGGCCCAACCTTCCCTTTATAGCTCGATTCGCTCGCTATCCATCCAAGTTCGAAAATTTTGTTAAATGGAGGAATTGAAAAAAAAATACCTTTCACAAGAGGAGGATCAACTATACGAACCCCTGGTGTTTTTATTGAGAGACAGTTGCAATACCTTTGAGCCACCTAATCGGGATAATTAACGAGCTCTGCAGAACTGAACTACTACTACTGGTATTACTACGGCGGATGTAGACATAGGTTGTTTGACATATGCACGTTAAATTGGTTTAATTGACGCAAGAGTATCATTGCTGTATTCTCCTAATGAAGACGAAAAAATTATATTTATAGATGTATACTATATGACGTACGGTTTTGAACAAAATTAAGCGTTCCATAAAAGGTTGCACGATTTATCTAATCTTTTTATATATATAAAGTTGATATATGACAATATATCTTTGACACTATGTATCAGGCAAAGGAAATCACAGCAATCCACAAGAACAATAATGAATTCTCAGCAACTACCTGAATTGTAGTTTCAGGCCATCACTTAACTATATCAACTGAAGTGTGTAATGTCAATATGAATTGCAAAATATAACTAGAGAGTTAAGTGTCAGATAGACTCTCAAAAATATGAGGCTTCACAAAGATTCAGTAACCAGTGCGCATGTCTGCTCGAGGCTTCGAAGCCCTGTCATGATGCAATCCCAGTATGTATGTCTCCTCAAGGCTAATAACCAAGCTTGACAATTCCAGTGCGCATGTCTGCTTAGTGCTTCGAATCATTATTCATTGAGCTCCCGTTTGAAGTACATATGGCATCAACAGAGTTCAAAAACTCAACAGAATTCCCATTGAAATTAATGTTTGTGGATGATCAATACATTTTAAATGATTGTGCCCGATAAAACTTTGTGGCAAAAAATAAAATTATAAAATAATTACTAATAATAATTTAATAAATAATTAAAATAAAATTACATAATAAGGCATGCGTGGGTTTCGGATCCCACGTCCATCCACTGTGAGTTGTGACTCAAAAGAGTCTGTTTTTCTTTTTTTTTTCATTTAGCAGCAAATTTCATCGTGGATCGAGAGCGAGAACACTAGTAAAGATATGTCAAATGGAAATGGGCATCTTGTTTTATGTCTATAACAAAAAAAATTATTTGAGTGACGACTTCACCTGTTATTGTAGTTGTTGATGGCAGGTTTAGCCGTTTAAATTTTTAAATATTAAATTAATAAGGTGGAATGTGTTCTTACTTTGAGTGTTGGGGGTTACATGGTAAATGTGTTAGTAACTGGGATTGCACCTCTATAACTGGAAGATTGCTTAGGAATGATACAGACTGGAAAACTATATGTTTTAGGTAATGTTTAATTATTGCACTGTGCTGTGACTAAGACATTTTTTTACTGATTGCCTGTCTGGACCTTGAAGATGTGTTCACGAGGGAGGGATGCTGCTGTTAAAAGCAAATGCTTTTTCAACAGCAGGTCCAGATGTGTTTATCCCGCTGCTTTTTGTTGCCTCAGCACTCAAGAGGATCTTTAATGCCGACATTGATACGTGCAATACTCACTTGATTACATGCACTGCTCACCTTGGAGTGTCCCGTGTGTGTCTGTGTGTCGGTGTGCCGGTGACTGATCTGCGCCGTGTCTCTCAGCCTCTCTGATGTGCTCCGGATTGACAACTTTGAATGTTTGGTGCAGCAGAGCGAATTCAACCTGATCTACCATAGTGGGTTTGTTATCACTTTATTCAATGGTGGGGTTCATGGACGTCAAATGGCAATGAATAGAAGATGAATTAATGTAAATACGTGAGCTGCCTTACACAATTAGTCATCGCATTTTGATGGTGATGGGATGATTCCCGAACAGATCTCTTATGCGATCCTTCCACAGTATCTCTCAAAATTATTTACAGTAGTTCAAATTGGTTATAAAGATTTCACTCCTGATCATTTTTTTTTACTATTAATTTTGATGAGTCTTTAAGTCGGAGCAAACTCAGGTCAGCACTTCACTCAGAATTTGAAAAGCAACCACCTTAGTTAGTTGAGCCACTGACGGCGTCTTTTCTTCGTACCAAACTCGTTACTTTTGTGCTCCACAAAATATTGTAAAGTATTAATAAATGAAATTTATTTACTTGATCTGTGATTTAAGGATTTCACCTTTTCTTTCTCAAATTTGCTTACCTATATCATGGCAAAGTACAGGGCTAAACCTTTATTTTCCGTCTACTCCGTTTTAATTAAGTCAGACCAAAGAAAACATTTAAGGCTATTAAATGTGATTTTAAGAAAAGATGAGGGTTAATTATAATACTAATAACAGGAGCGATTATAATGATACAGTGCAAAAGTAAATACTAATTGAAAGAGCCGGGAATCCATGAGTGAGGCGTCTTATTTGTCTAACTCTTGCTATCGTATAGTGCATTCTGCCTGTCGGCAATAGTTATATATATATTGTGGAGATTGTTCTGGTCCAAAATAAATCTTCACAAACAAAAACAAAGTTTTGGGGACCATCCCCGTATATTGTCATCCAGACAAATAAAGAAATAAATGATGTAGAGTCTTAATCAAACAGTGAACAGTTTACTTTCAGAAAAATGGCGGATTTATAGTGAAAAGGATGATGGGACAGGAAATGGTTGGCATGAAGTGATGTTGTAACAGGAACCGGAACCAACATCATAATGATGAGACGGAAGTGAAGTGTTTTGATGGAGCCGGAAGTGACGTCATCAGGGTTGGCCGGAAGTGACGTCATCGCGGCCATTTTGGAACCCAGAAGTGGAGGAATTATTTTTCTTCAGGTTTTCTGTTGACCAAAAGAGATTAAGGTAAGTACCATGTGACAACCCTCTATCTTGTGATGTTTCACTCACCTTTAGGCTCTTTGACTGCCTCCTAATCGCACATGTGTGACATGACCCCCCCCTCATCCCAGACCCATCGGGTCGGGTGACCTGCACCGAGAGGTCATGGACACGAGAAAGAGCATCTGCGTTGGCCTGTAAGGAAACCCTATGATAAATGACACTGAAACGATAAGGCTGAAGATCCAAAAACCACCTAGTGATGCGAGGGTTAGACTCCCGATGAAGGGACATCCACTGTAAAGCAGCATGATCCGTCACCAGAGTAAACTCCCACCCCAATAGGTAGTACCTTAAAGACGTGACAGCCCATTTAATCGCCAAGGCCTCTCGCTCCACCGCAGCATACTTGGTCTCCCGGTCCAGCAGTTTCCAGCTAAGGAACATAACAGGGTGTTCAGCACCATCAACGCACTGACTCAGCATGGCACCCAATCCTGTGGCCGATGCGTCGGTCTGGAGGATGAAAGGAATAGAAAAATCAGGAGATCTTAAAACAGGTGCTGATGTAAGGGCCAATTTTAAGTCACTGAATGCTTTATCCACCGAATCATCCCATACCACTTTTAAAGGTGCTCGTTTGTTAAATTAGATAAGGGCGTAGCAATTTCCGAGAAATGCGGAACAAAACGGCGATAATAACCCGCCAATCCCAAAAATGCTTGTACCTGCCGCTTATTTATCGGACGGGGCCAATTCAAAATGGCATCAATTTTAGAGCATTGTGGTTTAACAACACCCCCTCCTACTAGGTAGCCTAAATATTTGGCTTCTCTCAACCCAAAAAAACATTTCTTTGGATTAATACGAAGACCTGCTGACGCTAGCTTGGAGAGTATTGTTTTAACCTGCCATACATGATCCTTCCACGTGCTGGAATAAATGACAACATCATCTAGGTAGGCAGCACTATATGAATTGGGGGGCCGTAGCAGTGTGTCTACCAGACGTTGGAAGGTAGCTGGTGCCCCGTGCAATCCAAAAGGAAGGACCCTGTATTGCCAATGTCCACTGGGTGTACTAAAAGCAGTTTTTTCTTTGGCGGAGTCCGTTAAGGGAATTTGCCAATACCCTTTCGTCATGTCAAGAGTAGTTAGGAATTGTGCATTCCCTAACCGATCAAGTAAATCAGTAAAGTAAGTAAATTAAGTAATCGAAAGTCATTACAGAACCTCCACGACCCATCAGGTTTAGAAACTAAGACAATTGGACTAGACCAAGGGCTATAGCTTTCCTCAATAACCCCCAGTTCTAACATTCGTCTAATTTCCAACTCTACTTCGCTTTGCCTCCGGGAGCCTATAAGGTCTTTCTCTGACAATCACTCCAGGGTTAGTAATAATGTCGTGAACAATCAACGTAGTACGTCCAGGTATCTCGTCCACAACTTTGGGGACAGACAAGATAGCCGCCTCGAGATCTTGTCGTTGTTCAGATGTCAATTCGGGGCCAAAATTAAGGTGGGCACATGACATAAAAAGAGAACGAGGCTGATTGGAAGAGGGATCAGGTTACCTGTCCTTCCATGGTTTCAGCAAATTAATATGATACACTCGTTCACTCGGTCGACGATTAGATTGTTTACCCAAATAATCAACGAGTCCTTTTCTCTCCTTAATTTCATAAGGGCCTTGCCAATGTGCTAACAACTTTGAATGAGAAGTTGGGACGAGTACCATCACACGATCACCCGGGACAAATTCCCGAATGGTGGTGTTTCGGTTATAATAACGGGACTGTGCTGCTTGTGCTTTTTCCAAATTTTCTTTTAGAATAGGCCTGATTTTCTCTAGTCTATCTCGTAATTGTGCGATATATTCAAGAATATTTGAAGTAGGGAGGACCTCCTCTTCCCATCCTTCTTATAGCATGTCCAAAAGTCCTCTGGGTTGTCTTCCATATAACAATTCAAAAGGAGAAAAACCAGTAGAGGTCTGAGGGACTTCCCGATAAGCAAACAAAACGAGAGGAAGCAAATGATTCCAGTTTCTTCCATCCTCGTAACCTACCTTACGTAACATCTGTTTTAAAGTTTGATTGAAACGCTCCACCAACCCGTCAGTTTGGGGATGATAGACAGACATTTTCAGATGTTTTATTCGGAGTAATTTGGCTACTTCCCTGAACGTCTCCGAAGTGAAAGGAGTCCCTTGGTCCGTTAAAACCTCTTTGGGGATCCCAACACAAGCAAATATCCGTACTAATTCCCGTGCGATGTTTTTTGTATTGGCTGAGCGCAACAGAACAGCTTCCGGAAAACGAGTGGCATAATCTACTAGTACCAAAATATATTTAAAGCCTTTTAACGAGGGCTCCAGTGGTCCTACGAGATCGACTCCGACTCGTTCAAAAGGGATATCAATAAGGGGAAGAGGAACGAGAGGAGCTCGAGTCCTTCTTGGAATCTGGTGAAGTTGACACTCTGGACAGGATTCAGACGTCTAAAGTCATTACAGAACCTCCAAGAGCCGTCTGGCTTGGAAATGAGGACGATAGAACTGGACCAAGGACTATGGCTTTCCTCAACAATGTCCATATCCAACATTCGTTGCACCTCCAGTTCCACTTTGGCGCGTTTTGCCTTCAGGAGTCTATAGGGCCTCTCCCGGACGACTACTCCGGGGTCCGTGACTATATCGTGCGCAATCACCTGTGTTAACTCCTGCCGCTGTAAGGGTGTCAGCTTGTCACCGAGGTTAAGGGCAGACGTGCTAGCGAATAGGGAGAGGGATCTACGAGTGTCGGGAGACTCCTCCCTGACCTTCCAAGGTTTTAACAAATTGACATGGTAGATCCTCTCGCTCGGCCGACGATTAGGTTGTTTAAACATGCACACGTACCGGTCCCGGTACATAACGACGATTTTACAATGTCACAATCATCTCACAGCCATGTGTGCATGCCCCTCTGTCATGCACCTCGACACACTACACATTAAATGAAAATTCAGAGTCTCGTCTTTCCGATGATATAAACCATTTTGACACACAACAACCACAGCACTGACACTAAACCCTTTTTTACAGAGAAGTAAATACTTTTTAAGAGCTGACTTTTTCTACCTTTGACTATCTTTGAAGGCTCTCTGCAAGTCAAAATCAATATTTCCGAGCAATATTGATCTCATTCTGTCCGTAAGGCTCCAGGGAATATAATCCAGTAAAACGATTAGGTCCAAAACACACGATAGATCCTCAAAGGGACAAAAACTCCAGAAAACGTTTTTTAACTCGAGGCTAGCTCCGACATTTTTTTTCATTTCTATTGATCATATCAGAAGTAATTTGTTTCTGTCGGCAATAACCATGCTAGCTTCTGATTGACACCTAAGTTGGCCAATTACAATGGGTCTGGGGGGGTGACTGGCACCTCGTATAGCCAGCGAGTGTCACAGACAGCTGAACGATGACGCACAACTCCAAACCATGGTAGAATCTACCAGTTTGACTGGAGGCTGTGAGTGTCACTCCAAACTTACAGCCAATGAGCAGCTGAGCATTTTCGATATGTAACTTGCCATACCAACTTGTAAACAAAACCGATCGCAGCTGCGTGAAGCTGGCATTTGTGCCAGTCTGCAGACTTGGTGCGTGGTTGTTTATTGTGATTTCACCTAGTTTTTTTCGCATTTTAAATATGGAAATAGTACAGATAAACGTAAATACACTCTTGATTAAATAATAGATGCATGTACGCGGCCTGAGAGTGATCAATCGGACCAGGTGACGTCTAATGGCAGAGAGCGACATGTGACACGCCCTTGTGCTTTCTGTCTGCTAACGATTGCTACAATCAGTGGCACGTGGAAAAACGCTGAGCTGTATTGTAACAGTTTGTAACAAAATGTATATAGTTTGTGTGCATTTTATTAAAAAAGTAAAAAATAATATATATATATATTTTTAGCCCATAAGACTTGTTTTGACTATTTTTATATTGAAATGTGTATTTTTTATTGTTTTTATTATGGAATATGAATTTCCATAACTAATAGAGTGACACTGTATGTAGATATAGATTCCTTTAGGTGTAAGCTTTCAGTAGAGCCCTCATTGATATATGTGGGTTGAAGCATTCAAAAGTTATTACACTTTTTCCATACGTTCCAAAATGTGGATAATGGATAAAACATAGGTCCCACTAAAAAGCACCTGGACATGCCCACATAAAAACTGGTGTAAAAATGCCATTTTTACAGGTATTCTTTTCAAATTTGAAATGTGAGTAGTCAACAAGTTATTCTGTTGGTACATAGTGTGTTTCTGTCCCCACCTACCTACTGCAGCTATAGAGGCCTTTATTTTCACAAAAAAACATTTTTTTCTGTGAGTTCTAATGTGCATACCTTTTGATCAGTCACACCTACAGTGATTCTGACTACTAAGGGTGAAACTAGAGAATGTTACCTTTACAAAGAGACCAAACATGTGTTTATACTCCAGATAGTTCAATAACAGCAATGATTCTAATTTGGAGAGGTCAAATTACAGGCGATTTAGCAAAAATGACCCCGCTTGATAAGGGGTTAACTAAATAATCGACGAGCCCCTTTCTTTCCTTAACCTCGTATGGCCCCTGCCAGTGAGCTAGCAACTTGGAATGGGAGGTAGGAACGAGCACCATCACTCGATCCCCCGGGCGGAACTCGGAGGACGGAGTTGCGGTTGTAACACTGGGCCTGTGCTGCCTGCGCACGAGTCACGTGGTCATTTAGGAGTGGCCTGATTTTAGCTAGTTTGTCGCACAGTTGCGCCACATACTCCAATATATAGGAGGAGGGAAGGGCCTCAGCCTCCCAGCCCTCTTTTAGTATGTCTAAAAGTCCTTGAGGTTGTCGCCCGTACAATAATTCAAAAGGGGAGAAGCCCATAGAGGCCTGGGGCACTTCCCGGTAAGCAAAAAGCACGAGCAGTAGGAGCTGGTCCCAATTCCTGCCATCGCGTTGACTACCTTGCGGAGCATCTGTTTAAGTGTCTGATTAAATCGCTCCACCAGCCCGTCTGTTTGAGGGTGGTGGCATCCCCCGACGTGCCTGCGCCATTAGGGCTTGCCCCAGAGCACGGCGTGGAGACCGCGGGAGGGGCGCCTCATCCCCTCATAGCCAGACCCAGTGAGGCCCCGGGAGCGGTGTGTGTCTTACCGCTGTTTCTGTGTGACCAGTCTTGTCCCAAAATCACTGGATAGGGGGGTTCGGGCAACACAGCAACCACCATATTAGACAACTGCCCCTTCCAGGAGATGTAACAGCAAGCAGAACGGTATGACTTGGTCTCCCCATGCACACAAGTGACTTGCAAATGTTGCTTAAGCCACTGTCGCGGTAATACATAACGGCGAACGACAATGGTAATGTTGCTGCCGGAGTCAAACAGAGCCACCACCGAGTGCCCATTCAATAACACCACTCCCGTGTTTGGACTTGCCAGCGGGTGCGACGGAGTACAGTACCTTTCCGCGGTGGCCCAGGTGCAGTCCATCGGTTCCGAGGTGGCGTTGAGGGGACAGATCGGCAGTAGATGGCCGGTCTCACCGCACTTGTAACAGCGCAGAAAGGCCGGCTTTTCTTTGGGCCTTTGCAGCGCTTCTGCAGCGCGTCGAGAGGGCCCGGGGGTGGCCATCCGTCCCTGTCGGTTCCCACGAGTGTGCCTTTCTGACCCCCCGGCTTGGTAGACCGCGAGCTGACGCTCCAGGACTTCCAGGAGGCCTGGCATATCGTTATAGGGGTGGCGCCGGACCTGCTGGGCGAGGGAGCTTGGCATGGTGTTCACCAGGCCCTCACAGGCCACCTGCTCCACGACCTTTTTGGCTTGGGGACCTTTGGGCCGTAGCCAGCGTCCCATTTTCCCCCAGAAGTCGAAGGCCTGTGCTCGGGCCGGCTTCTCCAGGTCAAACTGCCAGCTCCGCCATTCGGTCGCCTGCTGGCCCGGCGTGATGCCGTAGCATGCCAGGATCTCCCATTTTAGGAAGTCATAACTCGCGGCCTCCTCCTCTGGGAGGTCGTAATAAGCCCGCTGCGCTGGTCCCTTCAGGTAGGGTGCCAGAATGGACGCCCACTCAGACCGCTGCCACTTGTTCCGGGTGGCCGTCCGTTCGAATATGCCCAGGTAAGATTCAATATTGTCCTCCTCTGTAGGCACCAGAGGCGGGGGCGTTGGACGAGGCGGATCGAGTCTTACCCTCTGGGCTTCTGCCAACCTGGTCTTCATTTCCTCCAACTCCCGGGTGGTAGCGGCTTGCGGTTGCTGCAGGGCCAGGATCTGGGCGTTCATCCCCTGCAGCACTGTGTTGAGGTCTTGTCCTTCTGTCATATTATTTGGACTTGTATCCTGCCGGCTATGCCACTGTAAAAGACTTAACAAAAGACAACATAAAGGTTTGGGGTTTCCGGCCCCGTATATTGCAGACAAATCCACAATTCAGATCTGGTCAAAAATATAAACAAAACAGTTCATATGCACGACCCCATTAGAGGATCCCATTTATAAGGAAGGAGCCGGAAGTGGAGGAATGCTGGGAAGGAACCGTGAGGGAGGATGGGACTGATGACGTCAGGAAAGATGGCGGAGGAAGGGCGGAAGTAAACGTACTGCGGGAAGGCTTATGATGGCTGAACATCTTTTTTCCTGGAAGAAATCAAAGGAGAAAGGTTAGTACCCCACCACTCCCTGCCGGCGAACATCTTTCGAAGCGGTTTAAGGTCCGTCCGCGGTCTCCTAATCGCGCATGCGTGACAATATATATATATACTGTATATATATATATATTTTAGACATCAGACACTAGAAGCTGCTGACGAACCCTTATCTTCATTGTCAGTCTGTAGCAGCAAAAAAATAAAAGCAATAGAGTTTTAACAGACGTCATTGAAGTGGATCATGAGTTTGTGTAATGTTAATGAAAATGGCCAGGAAGTGTCAGTAGAGTGGTGATTGTCAAATGCTTCGCAGCTTCGATACGATTTCAGACACAATTGCTTCAAACGTTTTGATGCTTCGTGAGGTTTCACTCCGCCCATCACTAGTCTGCATGCCTAGGTGCTTGATTTTATACACCTGTGGCCATGGAGGTGATTGGAACACCTGAATTCAATGATTTGGAGGGGTGTTGCAAAACTTTTGGCAATATAGTGTACTTTAATGCATTTCATCATAAAAATGATAACAAGCTGTAAGATATGGCCGGCCATGTACCCCGGCCAATACCTCCAGGCCGCCAGATGGAGCCCTCCTTGTAGCGTAGAGGTGCCCCAATTGCCAGCAGGGAATTATGGACAGTGGTCTTTAAATGCACAGCCCTACTGGATACCATGGGGGCCGCCAGGAGTCGCTGCAGGGAGGCCCAGGGACTATTTTCCCTACACTCCGGAAGTACGGCCAACTCACATGGACAGAAGAAATGACGTGCTTCTGGGATGAAGAAAAAGAGAAGTTTTTCCCTGACCCGGAAGTGATAGAAAGTCACATGGATCAAGGGACAAATACTTCCGGGTCAAAGCGTATAAATGACTCTGGGAGATCCCAGACAGACGAGCTGAGTTGGGAGGCAGGGTGGCTAAGCGTCTGGGAGTTGGAAGAATTGCTATTGTTTTTGTTTGAGTATTGTGGAGAGGAGTGTGCTTTGTGCACATTATTATTGTAATAAATATCATTATTGGACTTTTACCTGGTGTCTGATGTGTAGTCTGAGGGTACAAGGGTTCGAGCAAACCCTTAAGCTGTCACAGTTAGCGTAGCCTCGGCAGGATTCTCTGGCCGTCAGTTTGGCAGAGGACCTGGGAAAAATTTTACTGTGGACAGAATACCCCGGGAAGACAGCGTCACGAGACACACAGGAAAAATCGCCAGAAACCTCACCTTTTTCAGGTCCGTAATGGGGAAGAAGACAAAACAGAACGCCAGCAACAGCGGAGGTCTAGCACTCGACATTGCCTGCGCTCAAGACGAGCCATGGAGCGGCTATGCGTTTCGGGAGAGATTTCCGGAGGAGGACGTCTCCGACGAGGTATGTGCGGGAAATGTACTTGAGAATCTTTTTAAATTAAAACCTGTTGTCCCGTGTACATACCTCCCAGATGTTCATCCGAAGGCTCTGCGGGAGGCAGAAGACAAACCCGAAGGTGATGGCGTGCTCTTGTTCAGGCAAACGAGTAACCCGAAGGACTTCCGCATTACGGGTGCCGGCGAGGGACATGTGACCTACTACGAGGGATTCCAGGAAGGTGACATTCCGTGTCCAGCTGTTTGTGGCTTTGCCCAAGAAAAGACGTACTTGGGTTTTCCGAAGGGGAAAGGCGAGGCGAGCGAAGCACCGTTCTCCCTACAAAAAGGTAAGGAGGTCCGGGAAATGACTGATTGGTCTGTCGATAAATTGATACAGACGGATTGCAGTCAGCCAAAAGCGGCACCGCGGTCCTCGTCCAAAGAGAACTCCAAATCCGAGGCTCCCTTGCGGAACCCGTCAGAGCACGTGCCGACAGCGGGCATGTTCATTGGCTCCTGGCCGGACGGTAAGGTGAACCAGGAAGTAACCCTATCTCCGGCCGAATTAACTAACTGTTTTGACGTGCGGGAGCTCGAAAATTTAATAGAGCCGTGCGGAGTATTTTGCAGACATTGGAGGCGATTAAGAAGATCGTTGGAGATCTGGGAGCAGCGGCCATAGCGCCTTTAAGAAAAGTACAGGAGTACCTGCGGTGATTAGACCAAAACCCTCCCGTGTTATATGATTTGGCGGTACAGACAGGTAATGTTGGTACCGTATATAATGTAATAGGGACGCAGTGTGATCCGGGCCCGCTTTTAATAAATAGCGGGTGCCAAATCACTGCGTGCCCTACAAGAGAGGCCGAAACGTTTACAGAGTGGCCGGGGGAAGGGCCGGTTGAGCCGGAGCAGCTGGATGGTGCTGTCTCTCGGAGCGATTCGCTCCTAAAGACCCCGACCCATGTTATTTATAAATCAAAGGGCGTGCAGACAGTAAAAGGGCTCTCTTTCACTAATAGAGAGACCCAAACTGTGGACAAGCCCCAGAGTAAACCAGAGATCCCAAGAATAAAGAGGGGGTCTCCTGACAAAGTTGAGCAGCGAGCTGAGAGCTCAGGGGCGGCCGTGGAACCCTCCTCAGTGGACAAAGGGGCAGAGTGAAAGTTTCCAGACTGTTTCCAGACTCGCAGAGGGATACACACTGGAGGAAGGCGGCTGTGCTATGAATGCCGCCGACCGGGACATGGATGGCGAAGTTGTCCTGGGAGGACGTGGAATACAAATCCTTTTTTATTTAATATTCCCCCAAGGTTCTCCCGGAAATTTTCTGGACTTCGCCAGGACCCGAACAACAACTCCTCCTGGAGGAAGACATCCCTCTTGGGGCTGGCCGCTGCAAATCATGATTCGTCACTGGGGGGAGGGTACTGTAAGATATGGCCGGCCATGTACCCCGGCCAATACCTCCAGGCCACCAGATGGAGCCCTCCTTGCAGCGTAGAGGTGCCCCAAATGCCAGCAGGGAATTATGGACAGTGGTCTTTAAATGCACAGCCCTACTGAATACCATGGGGGCCACCAGGAGTCGCTGCAGGGAGGCCCAGGGACTATTTTCCCTACACTCCGGAAGTATGTCCAACTCACATGGACAGAAGAAATGACGTGCTTCCGGGATGAAGAAAAAGAGAAGTTTTTACCTTACCCGGAAGTGATAGAAAGTCACATGGACTGAGGGACAAACACTTCCAGGTCAAGGAGTATAAAGGACTCTGGGAGATCCCAGACAGACGAGCTGAGTTGGGAGGCAGGGTGGCTAAGCGTCTGGGAGTTGGAGGAAATGCTATTGTTTTTGTTTATTTGAGTATTGTGGAGAGGAGCGTGGTTTGTGCACATTATTATTGTAATAAATATCATTATTGGACTTTTACCTGGTGTCTGACGTGTAGTCTGAGGGTACAAGGGTGCGAGCAAACCCTTAAGCTGTCACAAAGTATACATCCTAGCATTCTAACAGCACACAGCTTCAAGAGGATAGCTCTTGGAAATCTAAATCGACTTAGAAGCCAGTCATAGTCATCTGTATGCACTCTCTTCCATTAAATTGAATTCCTTTATTGTCATTGTATGGTACAATGAGATTCAAAATGTAATTCCTCCATAAATTTATTTTCCTATAATAAAAAAAATAATAATGATACAATAAAAAAACAATGATAAATATATTATATGAAAGCATAAGTACAATATACATGTACATATAATGCAGATAGTGCAAATGGATCATAAAGTGGCTCAGGGTGTACAATATTACATTTAAAGAGCATGTTTACAGTGAGATAATTGTAATTACAAGTACAAACCATTCTACCGGGAGCACTTGATGGACTGATTTGAGTACATTTATAGCTGTTGCAATGAAACTGTTTCTGAGCCTTGAGATTTGTACAGGAAAGGCTCTGAAGCGTTTGCCAGATGGAAGAATTTCAAGTAGACTGTGGCATGGGTTAGTGGAATCCATGCAGATGCTGGTGGCTTTCCTGAGGCAGCGAGCCGGAAGCTGTATCCCAAATATCCTCTTTGCTCTTAACACAACCTGCTGTAGAGCTTTCCAATCAGCTGCTGTGCAGCTGTGAAACCACACAAAGATACTACGGGTAAAAATACTCTCAGTGGTGCACTAAGAGTAGCAACTCTAAAGCAGCTGTGGTATTTGGATCAGTTTGGCCATTCCATGCACTATTATATTGTTACAGAATGATTACAATCAAGTGCCTTAAATTTGAAAATGATATGCAATTAATTTTCAGTGTATTTGATAAAGCCTGAGTCATAGATGTAAATCTAAAAAAGAAAGGGATACAGCACAGAAACAGTAGCACTACTTTGACACTGGGTGTTGCCAGTCTGCAAAGCCAAGCAGAAAAGTACATACGTATGATGTGAGGCTGCCATGAAAATCTGTGGTGCTTTATGCCAAATTTAATTTTTATATATCTCAAAGTGAGAGTTATTTAGTCATTTGCTATTTGGTTTTCATTTCAGTTACTTATCCTTGTACCCTTCTGAAGTTTCTTGAACTTGCTTTTAATACCATTTTTTTACTTGAGCAATACTACAAAAATGCTTGTCTAAGCTTTATTAACATTTTTTCAGTTTCTCTTGGAAACTTTTGAATGCTCTGTGGTGGGCTGTTACCCTGCCCAGGGTTTGTTTCCTGCCTTGCGTCCTGTGTTGGCTGGGATTGGCTCCAGCAGACCCCCATTGACCCTGTAGTTAGGATATAGCGGGTTGGATGATGGATGGATGGATGAAGTAATATGAAAATACAGCAAATACAGTTTTGAAAACATAATAAGAGATGTGATATTCATAAATATAAAATAACTTTAATGACAGCTTTTTTGGTAATATTTTGATCATTTTATATTTTTGTTATATTGCAAAATTTTATAATCATTGGTACAATTCATATTACTGTGGTGGGCTGGCACCCTGCCCAGGGTTTGTTTCCTGCCTTGCACCCTGTGTTTCCTGGGATTGGCTCCAGCAGACCACTGTGACCCTGTAGTTAGGATCTGGCGGATTGGATAATGGATGGATGGATGGATGGACAATTCTTATTATTTTAATGGTAAAAATTATGTCTAAGTAGAAAAACCCAAGTCGGTTGTAAAATCATAAATTAAAGGGATCTTCACCATCCTTTCTATGTTTATATAAATATATAAATGTCTCTGTAAAAATTAAAAACTTGTTTATTTTTTCTATCATTTTTAACAGTGAATTTCTGTTTTTTTTTTCATTTTAGAAATTGTTTAACGTACCTAAATTCTCGAATTGCCCCCCTAAAAAATCAAATTGCCCTCCAGTGGGGTGTGCGCCCCACATTGGGAATCACTATACTAGATGATAAATGCCTACTTGGAGGAGGCAGTATTGGGGAATTAGTCCTAATACATGATCAGAGTGGCTAATTGGGTAATCTGTGTGCTCATTTTCCCTTTGTTTGTAGCTGCAGATAATCACTTTTCTTTTTCTTGAATATACTAAGAAGAAAGAAAGACAATAAGGGTTTCTTTTTTGAAAATATTTGTTTTGATTTTTCTTTTCTGTTACTATTCTTTTCCTAATTGTCATCAGGACCGTGTACATTATTGTTGATGCCACTGCAATAATATATTTTGAATATGTCTTTTTTTGATTGCATATTTTTGTTGACCTTTCACCGTAAATAAAGAAGCACTATTTTTTCACTTTTCACAGGGTTAATCATTCATTCTGTGGAAGACATAAAGAAAATTTTAAATGATATCAATGTCCATAAGACATCCCATTTGGAAGGGATTTAAAGGAGCATTTTAAAATCCTGTAGCAACCAATTAGGTGGAACTTTCAATTACATATTTAATATCACACTGAGAGACTTTGGAGTCCACTCCTGTCTCAAAAAGACAAGAAATATCATTGTGCCAAGTGAAACACATGTGGACTGTCTAAATAACTTCAGATTAGTAACATTCACTCCCATTGCAATAAAATGCTTTGAGAGACTGGTGCCTGGACATGTTCCAGATAGTTTGTACAGCCAGCCGCCTACAGAGGTTGGCATATCCCTTTTATTTCATACCATCCCGGCACACCTTAATGTTAAAAACTGTTATGCCAGAGTACTGGTTACTGTCTGTTTCTTATCATTCAATACAGTTGTACCAACAAGGCTAACTACCACTGCCTAGTGTTTTAATTCCCTGTAACTGCATATTGAATTCTGTAACTGGCAGACCTGATTGTAAGCATCACTTCCTCCATAACACAGGTACCCCTGAGAGCCACATTTCTTATTCACCTATGGAGAAACACAACACCAGCTTTATCACTGCTGATGGCACTACCATTATAAGCCATCATAATGACAAAGTGGCTTACAGAGACAATATTTGTCTTGTGATGCTTGGTTTCCAGGAAAGCAATATCTTCTTTAATGTCAGTAAAACCAAATAGCTGGTCATAGATTTCGGGAAGCAGAAGGCATACCATACTCTCATTTTCCTTGAAGAGCAGATTTAAATTTCTTGCCATGACTATCACTGATCTAACCTTGACAAAGTATGCCCTGGCTATAGTCACAATGGATCACTAGCTTCTTTACTTTATTTGATGTATGAAGAGAGCCCAGATATCCCAATATATATCCTCTAACTTCTACAGGTGCACATTATTAGTTATGCAGTCAGTGAGTCCACATTCATTGGCTGTATAACATCCTGTTATGGCACCTCCTTAGCCCAGGCCAGCAAGATGCTGTAGATGGCTATGAATTCTGAATAGAATATTACTGCCACACAACTGCTTTTAATTTCATGATATACATGTACGGCGATCAGCCACAATATTAAAACCACTGACAAGTGAAGTAAATAACATTATCTTATTACAATGGCACCAGTCAAGGTGTGGGATATATTAGGCAGCAAGTGAACAGTCAATTTTTGAAGGTGGTATGATGTGTTAAACGCAGGAAAAATGGGCAAGCATAAGGATTTGAATAACTTTGACAAGGGCCAAATTGTGATGACTAGATGACTGGGTATTCCCAGTATGCAATGGTTTGTACCAATCAATAACTGTTTAAGGAAGGACAGCTCGTGAACTGGTGACAGGGTCATGGGCACACAAGACTCATTGATGCACTTGGGTAGTGAAGGCTACCATGTCTCATACAATCAGAACAGCTACTGTGACAGAAATTGCTGAAAAACTTAATGTTGGCCATGAGAGAAAAGTATCAGAACTCACAGTGCATCACATCTTACTGGGTATGGGTGTATATAGCCACAGACCGGTCAGAGTGCCTATGCTATCCCTTTTCCACCACTGAAAACGCTTACAATGGGAATGTGAGCATCAGAACTGGATATATTGAACAGACTGTAGAAGGAGGCCTGGTCTGATGAATCATGTATTATTTTACATCACTTGGACAGCCAGGTGCATGTGCATCATTTACCTGGGGAAGCGATTGCAACAGGATACACTATGGGAAGAAAGCAAGTCATTGGAGGCAGTGTGATGCTATGGGCAATGTTCTGTTAGGAAACTTTGGGTCTGGGCATTCATGTAGATGTTACTTTGATAAGTGCCATCTACCTAATTATTTTTTCAGACCACTTACACTACTTCATGGCAACGATATTTCCTGATAGGGTGGCACGGTGGTGCAGTGGTAGTGCTGCTGCCTCACAGTTAGGAGACCTGGGTTCGCTTCCCGGGTCCTCCCTGCCTGGAGTTTGCATGTTCTCCCCATAGTCCAAAGACTTTTTTGTCCTGTGGGTCTCTGAAGGCAGCTGATATTTACCGGCAGGCCAAGCGGAAAGTGGCTTCGGTGGTTGCTGAGGCAAAAACTCGGGCATGGGAGGAGTTTGGGGAGGCCATGGAGGACGACTTTCAGACGGCTTCGAGGAGATTCTGGTCCACCGTCCGGCGTCTTAGGAGGGGGAAGCAGTGCAGTGTCAACACCATATATGGTGGGGATGGTACGCTGCTGACCTCGACTCGGACGCTGGGTCGGTGGGGAGTACTTCAACACCTCCTCAATCCCACTAATATGCCTTCCAATGAGGAAGCAGAGCCTGGGAACTCTGAGGTAAGCTCTCCCATCTCTGGGACTGAGGTCACCGAGGTAGTCAAAAAACTCCTTGGTGGCAGGGACCCGGGGTTGGATGAGATACGCCTGGAGTTCCTCAAGGCTCTGGATGTTGTAGGACTGTCTTGGTTGACATGTCTCTGCAACATTGCATGGACATCGGGGACAGTGCCTCTGGATTGGCAGACCGGGGGTGGTGGTCCCCCTCTTTAAAAAGGGTGTGTTCCAACTACAGAGGGATCATACTCCTCAGCATCCCTGGAAAAGTCTATTCAGGGGTTCTGGAAAGGAGGGTCCATCGGATAGTCGAACCTCGGATTCAGGAGGAACAGTGTGGTTTTCGTCCTGGTCACGGAACAGTGGACCAGCTCTACACCCTTAGCAGAGTCCTGGAGGGTGAATGGGAGTTTGCCCAACCAGTCTACATGTGTTTTGTGGACTTGGAGTATGGGGTACCGGACCCCCTGATAAGAGCTGTTCGGTCCCTGTACAATCGGTGTCAGAGCTTGGTCCGCATTGCCGGCAGTAAGTCGAGCCCGTTTCCAGTGATAGTTGGACTCCGCCAGGGCTGCCCTATCTCACCGATTCTGTTTATAACTTTTATGGACAAAATTTCTAGGCGCAGCCAGGGTGTTGAGGGGGTCCGGTTTGGTGGACTCAGGATTGGGTCACTGCTTTTTGCAGATGATGTTGTCCTGTTGCTTCATCAGGCCGTGCTCTTCAGCTGTCTCTGGATCGGTTCGCAGCTGAGTGTGAAGCGGCTGGGATGAGAATTAGCACCTCCAAATCCGACACCATGGTCCTCAGCCGGAAAAGGGTGGAGTGCCCTCTCAGAGTTGGGGGAGAGATCCTGCCCCAAGTGGAAGAGTTCAAGTATCTTGGGGTCTTGTTCACAAGTGAGGGAAGAATGGAGCGTGAGATCGACAGGCGGATCGGTGCGGCATCCGCAGTGATGCGGGCTCTGCATCGGTCTGTCGTGGTGAAAAAAAGATCTGAGCCGTAAGGCAAAGATCTCAATTTACCAGTTGATCTACGTTCCTACCCTCACCTATGGTCATGAGCTATGGGTAGTGACCGAAAGAACGAGATCGCGAATACAAGCTGCTGAAATGAGTTTCCTCCGCAGGGTGTCTGGGCTTTCCCTTAAAGATAGGGTGAGAAGCTCAGTCATCCGGGAGGGTCTCAGAGTAGAGCCGCTACTCCGCATCGAGAGGAGTCAGATGAGGTGGCTCTGGCATCTGATCAGGATGCCTCCTGGACACCTCCCTGGTGCGGTGTGGATGGATATATATAAATATATGTATATATATACACACACACAGTTTACTCTACCTCTAGTAAGTTGAATGTGTGACCAAACCCTGACCCTCCTTTATCAGTTTGTTGATTCAGTGGGCCTCTCATGAAGAGATGTTACTGACCTACCACACCACAGTGTAGAAAATCACACTGCACTTGTAGCACTGCATCCCTTTAACATCTTCTCCCTGAATAGTGACCAAGCGCAGAGGTTCTTTGGTGTGGTAAACGTAAATAACCAGCTCTTTGTTTTTTCTAATGCTGAGTTGCAGACAATGCTCAAAGTTCCCACCCTGACTTCTATACACCTCCTTGTCAATACACCCCATTCATACAGAATCATCTAAGAATTTATGCAAGTGCCATGACCTGGGGCCTCATGCATAATGCCGTACGTAGAACTCACACTAAAACATGGCGTGAGGACAAAAGTGGCAATGTGCATACACAACATTTTTGTGCGTGTGTACCGATTATAATTGAGGTCCCTGGTGTTATATACAGTGTAGTTCGATGTGGACACTGTGAACAGAAAAGATGACGGGACTGTTCCTCATGGTACTCTTGTGTTGCTTGCATCAACATCAGAGACACAGTCCTTAAGTTTCACAAACTGTGGTCTGCCTGGAGTTTGGTAAGATGAGTATTATATTTTGTGTTAAAATGCGTGTTTTCAACAAATACTGTATTTTGTCTTCTGGCTGTAAAGATGTTGAATTACAAGTTATGTATGCTTAAAGTAGATAGGGGCTCCAGTAAAGAAAATTGAGTGTTGTCAAGTATGAAAAACAAATCACAAAGAAGCAAGTCCATGTGTGCTTTTTCTATAAAAGCATTAAGGACAAGATCATTTGGTGAACAGCTCCTGATTAGAGATGCACTAAATGACCGTGAAGTAGAATAAGTGAGTATGATAGTGTGTGGACTTCTGTTATCCCATCACAATCACAGTTGGACTTTTTACAGGTTATCATTGTTTCTTCAGACATTTGCACTTGTGATCACAGATATTATCATCCAGATTGCTTTTTTTTTTGGATTTTCCCAAGTAGACAGTTATCACCCCACTTTCTGTTTCTTTATGAGGACCTGCTCATTAGAAATAAATGCACCAAAAAAAAGGATTAATGTTTAGGCAAATCTGCAGTATACATTTTTGGCATATTGATTTTAACATGGTGTTTCAATGTTTTGTGAATTTAGAAATGTAGTAGAAAAACACACTTTGACACGTCATTATGATTTTTGATGTCACCCAAAAGGTAAAATTTGGTTGTAAAGATTAGTGTGAAGATCCTGAATTAATAATTTTGCCAAAATGTAACATTCAGAGTTGTGGAAAAAACGTTTCTCTGTTTTCGAAGAAGTTATTGTCGGAGACCAGATCAAAATGCAGAACAATTCTTTGTTTGTACACAGATATACACAAATCTGTCAGTCCATGGAGTGAGCGTTCAATAAAACAATGTATCTGCTTTTATGCTTTTTTGTTATGCTACCTCATCTAATACATCACATCATCTGACTCTTAATACGCCTAATAAGCAGAGCTTCATCCAATCAGCAAGTGCCACCAGCGCTTTGTAATGCCTTTTGACCCTCCCATTAATCTGAATATTGTTTGTAATTGGGTGATCTGCGGACTCTTCTATTGGTGTGTGTTTGGGCTTTCACATTAGTTTATTCCTGCTTTCTAGAGGTGTGTTTGTTACTCATCTACTTCATTTTAACCTTATCGATTATCTTGGTGGCTCCTCTAAGAAGTGGATAAAGCCTCACATGCCTAAGCTTAAAACAACATTTAGTTAACCCTTTAGTTACATTCAACTCTTATCCTTATGTTTAATAATTCATTGTTATGACTTCTTATAAGTATATACTTGTATTAAATTGTAAAATGATATCATGTATTGATTAAAATATTGATCAAAATTCTATATTAGTCATGGAGGGCACAGTCCAAGTATTATATTTTTTGTCATATCCTTTACTGTAGAAGTGGAATGGGCACTAACTTTCTAATGAATTACTCTCAGAAGTTAGGCAAAATGACACCTTTTATTGGCTAACTAGAAAGATTACAATATGCAAGCTTTCGAAGCAACTCAGGCCCCTTCTTCAGGCAAGATGTAATTACTAATTACTCTAATTATTCTCAGTTAATTTTTATTAAGTGAATTAACACTTATGAGCCCAGTCCACTATATTGTAATTACAAATGGCATAAAAATCTAAATCTGTGAAGTAACACAAGCTAGTTTAAAATTATGAAATGGTTGTAGAAATATTTACAATATCTCAAAGCTCAAATAGAAAAGACATGTGAATATTGTGGCTATACCACCACCTAGTGGCAGTTAAGACCAGTAACATGAGGTTAGTTTCTTAATGAAAATATAATTAAATATTCATTTGAATCCCAAGCTTACCCCAGACTGGGAATTAAAACCTATGGTTGTGTAAAAATGAGGTACAGGTTAATGCAATATTATTGACATTTTCCAACCAATAAAAGTGAGCTTTGCCTCAGATAAGTTAGAGTTGTGCTATATAAAGCAGATGAGATATAAAAGAAAAACCTTGCTGTTTAGTTACATGATCAAAAATATTTTTTAGTATCTGGTGACCTTCATTGAGTTCAATGGAAGTATAAATGTATGGACCAACTTACCAGTTCTACTTAAATTGATGTCATGGAATCCGAATATGGGGTAATAAATACTTGACTAGCTCTTATGATCAGAGCATGGCTAATTCATGTTGCATACCCATTGCAGCTGGGATGGACTCCAGCTCTCCCAGTAATGCTAAACTCATTTGCTAAGTGAAAGGATACCGAAGTCTTGATTACCATTTGCACATTTTATGCAAACAGTTTAAAAGACACACATTAATGGAAAAGAAGCAGACTGGCATCATTCAGTTTCAGAGTAGAAATAAAAACATCTCTATAACAAAAAAATAGAAGTAGCTTTTGGTAGTTGGTAGTTTGGTAGTTTGGTAGTTTTATTGAATAAACGGAGAATAATATGCCAAAATGCATAAATAAGAAACTGTTGAACATGGATGCGATAGCGTGGAATGGTTTAGGAAAATGCATTCAAGACAAATTTTAAAAAAGGCAAAATCAAATACTGTAATGAACAAGAATCATTTTTTTATTTTTAAGGTTTTTCAAAGGGTGATTATGTTGAAATATTTACCATTAACATTATGTAATTTTAAATAATACAATAATTTTTTTCAGTTAGGGAATATGGTTCCTTATGTATGCATTGACCAAATAGGCAGGAGTAGTAGTAATTTTGTTTTTTCAGAATCCAAATATATTATTACTCCATTACCTATTTTTTCTCAATAGAGGGCGCTGTTCAACCAGAGGTTGTATAAGCCTGCAGCTTTCTGTTAGAATTAAAAAAAAAAAATCAACCTTTGGCACAGCACTGGAAATTCACTTAGTCTTTGCTTGTAAAAGCCCAATAAACATGTTTTGGATATAAAAACAAATATTGGATATAATATTTTTATATTCTTCCAAAACTGATTTTTTTAAACATAAAAGCCGAATTTTATAGCATTTACAGTTTCTCTAAAATGGTGCAAAACTCTGCAGTACATTGACATTTCATAACACGTAATGAAAGGAAAATTGTTAAAATGCAATGGTTACCATAAACATTTATCTACAAGTTACTTTTCTGTGTTCTCCAAAACTGCTTAGCATATCAGTTGGATATACACAATGCTTAAAGAAAGAGGAAGCAATATATTCAAGTACGTTACTGAATGGGTACAATTTAAGGAATGTTCCTACTTAGCATTTTGTTGTGCTTTGTGTATTGAACTTCTTTTGTCATCTGAACACACAAGGGTTTGTCCCAAAGCAGCCATCTACTATTTAGGCAAACACAAGGGACACAATTTTAAGAAAATATATCAAATATCAAATTGAACTTTGCATTTCCTAGACTAGATACTGAACTTCTCATTTTTCTAGTCATTTTGCAGAATATTTTTTGGGCAGCCCAAGACTATATATTCTGCATAATGTCTTCACAATTCAAAGGTTTCTCTCTGACTATATTCAGTTTGAACAGCTTAACACAATCACCAGTTGTACATGTGGTCTTTTGAAGGATACATTTTTACAAGCACACACACCTTATGTTTTATAAAGCCTTTCCATAGCCAACACTCATTTTAGTACTAGAGTTGCATTATTTTGGAACAGTACTTTGTTCAGATACAAAACTGAAAAGCATTTCCATGGTCAAGCTTGTTATTATGGATTGCAAGATATGAGCTGGGTCCAGTGCAAACTAAAAAGAGAGAAACAGGGAGAGCACTACAGGAAGGACAGGAGTGGTAAACGCCTGACATGTAGTGGGTGCCCCAAAAGCAAGACACCTGATGGCACCATAGACAAGGACACCAACCAACATAGGTTCAGTGTCAGAAGTACTGCCATGAAATTGTGCATGTAAGGCTAAGGACTGACAGACGTCACTCATTTCCCTCCAGCTCATTAGATGGCAACACATGGTTCCTGACAGGGATTGCTTTTCAGAATTAAGGCAATTAAGTCAGAGGATAACTATTTCTCAGGGATGTAGAAACACTAGGGGCTCATAAAGGAAGAGATAACCACATGTCCCTGACCCCTGAACTTACCCTGTGGCTCAACTGGAAGTGTTCCCAGGAGGGTGATTAAAGCTAGAAGTTAGATTCAGAAGAAGAGTTTGGGGCAGAGGTAAACTGTCATTAGCGACAGCTAAGGGCACTTGTGTCTGAGCGTGCAAGTCATGAAACCTGATAGGCCAAGAGAGGCAGCATTCTCTTGTTTCTTTGTTTTGCATATTGTAATCTTTCTAGTTAGCCAATAAAAGGTGTCATTTTGCTTAACTTCTCACCACAATATTGATCCACCAAATCAAAGTTATCTGATGCATTCTGATTGTAGTTAGATGCCTGGATTTAAGCAGCACTTTTTCTGAAAGAATACCCATTGTTTTGAAAGTTGGTCAGCAACCTTAAATTAACATAACATAACATTACATTGCATAACTTAACATACTGTGCCCTCCATGATGTTTGGACAAAGACACATTTTTTCCTTGATTTATCCCACTCTTCCACAGTTTAAATTACAAATCAGACAATTCAAATGTGATTAAAATATATCTTTCATTTAAGGAGATTTGCATACATTTCTGACACACTACGAAAAAATGACACTTTTTATACATGGTCCTCCCATTTCAAGGCACCATAATGTTTGGGACAATTGGTGTCATGGTGTTTGCGATTCCTCAGGTGTGTTTCATTGCTTCATAAGGTATCTGGCCTGCTTCTAATCTTTGGGTTCTGTAGTTGACACTGTTCAACATGAGGACAAGAGCTGCAACAGTGAAAGTCAAAGAAGTCGTTATGAGGCTGAAAGACAAGAATGAAACCATTGGAGACATCAGTAAAACCTTATAATCACCTAAATCAACTGTGTGGAATATCATTAAGAAGAAAGAATGCACTGGTGAGCTCTGTAATTGCAAAGGGACTGGTAGGCCAAGGAAGACCTCCACTGTCAATGATAAATCATCTTCACTCTGGCAAAAGTCCCAACCATTTTTCCGAAAGATCAGAAACAGTCCACAGAAGGCAGATGTGTGTGTGTCAGAGCCAACTAACGGCAGAGAACTTCATGAACAGAAACAGAGTCCACACTGCAAGATGCCAACCACTAGTTAGTCACAAAAACAGGATGGCCAGATTACAGTTTATGAAAATGTACTTAAAAGGGCCTTCAGAATTTTGCAAAAACATCTCTTGGACAGACAAGACAAAGATGAACATGATCCAGTGTGATGGCAAGTGCAAAGTGTGGAGATAAAAAGGAAATGCCCAAGATCCATATCACCTTCTCTGTTAAACATGGTAGTGGGAGTGTTCTGGCTTTGGTGTGTCCGAAATGTATGCAAGCACTGTATTGTGCACTTTAATCACGTCTGAATTGTTTGATTTGTAATTTATAATTCTGGAGCAGAGGAGTAAATCAAGGAAAAGGTGTCTTTGTCTCAAACAATATGGAGGGCACTGTAACTTTCTCAGGCTTGCTTAGTATATACAAATTGCCTTTCCACTTTGTTTGCAGTTAGCATTATAAATGTCCATTCAGTAACCAGTATAAAATTAAAAGAGCATCAATAATGCTAAGCAATTAAAATAAAATTAATGATTTTGGTTTCATGAAACACTCCACAGTTTCACATCCCAGGTTTTAAGTTTGTTTCTGTATTTTGGAGTTGCATTTTTAAACAAAAAAGAAAATGTATCATAAATAACAGTGCATTCAAAGCAATTTTCTAATACTATCTATCTTTAAAGCAGGGGTCTATCTATCAGAGAACCAATTCCCCAGAGTGAGAGCAAAAAGTGCACTGAACAGTTCACTGAACACCAAACTTTCATTCTTCTTAGTAATAGCTGCGTCGTTCAAAGCCATCATCATCAAAGCAGATTCTATCTTCATAAACCCCAGCTGTATAAAAAGGCAGCTTTTGACTAAGTCATTTACTATACCTGATGCCAAGTTAAACATTCTTTGAGATTTTTTTTTCCTGGCAATAACAGCAAGGGTATGACTTCTGAAACCAGGAAGATAATAACAGCCTAAGGCAGTCATTTTGCAACACCCATGAAAAATTATAATTGAAGATAAAAAAAATCACTGCACATACTTTGATTGACTATACACCAAATAGGTTTTTTTAATCCTAAAAAGTATGTTTGATATACTTTAATGAGGTGAAATCAAAGGATTGATCAAATTAATTCAAACATATGGGTATTTGTTATTCATTTATTTACTGGCTTGCTGTGATCAAGCATTCAACAGAGAGATTAATTTGGATAATCACAAAAATGCTTTAAGGGAAGACATGGCTATGCAGCGGACAGCACAGCTGCCTCTCAGATTTAAGGACACAAGTTCCATTCCTATCCTGGCCATTGTGTGGAGGTTGTGCCTTCACCTTGTGTCAGAAGTATCTGGTTTTCTTTACTATCCCAAACACACACAAGTTAGGTTGACTGGCAGTGTGTGACAGGCAGCTCTCATCATGTCTTGTTTTGTCAGCTGTCATGTGATAGATGTTGCCAGCTTATGATTTGGTATTTCGTGTGTCACAAGGAAAAATAAATAAATAAATAACATACACACTATAATCACAAGGGGGCGTCAGAGAGCCCCAAACCACAGACACAGTAAAGCACCATATGTTGATAGGGTAAAATAAAGGATTGTATTCCTTTCCCAGGCACCTCTTCACAGTCCTCCCAATAATAAGCCACAATTATACAATAAATGAACACCAATCAAACAACTCTTCCTCCTTGTCTCCTTTCCTAAATGTTGCCTTCTGCAACCTGACTCTGACTCCTCCATGTGTGGCAGTGGGCTTCTTTTAATGCCGGTCCTGGGAATGCTTCCTGTGCTATTCTGCCTCCTGTAGCACTTCCAGGCCATAGACAAAGTAGGGTGGACCCCCCTCCCCCAACAGCTCCCTCTACCAATTTCAAGGGACCCCTACATGGGTCTGCTTCCAGACTCCATAGCCCCAGCACCCTTGCACATTTCTTGGCTGGGTTCTCATACAAAGTCCACTGCCACCTACCACATAATGGAACTGCTCTCAAGTTCCAGCTTCAGCTGGTCCATCCAATATTTTATACCACTGAGCAAGGAGTTTTCTTTCCACCCAGCCAGCCATTCTGTCCATTGTTTCTCTCTGGCCTTACGTCCAGGTAATGACTCATTTTCCTCCCTGGCCAGGATACCCATTCTTGTCCCACAACACACACACACTGTACTGATCAGTTTTCATCGCTGATGCACCATGTGACGCTGAGCAAGTCATTTAACCTACTTATGCTCCAATTGTAAAAACATTTGTATGTGAGAGTCAGTAGGCTTTGCGCTCTATGAACCAAGTTACCCAAACTATTCTATAACATTTCAATAATTATTTACCACTCTGATGCTGATAAAACAGGTCATTATGATTGCAATTGACAGGAAGAATTCATAATTAATTGCAGAATTTCAGTATTTGAGGGTTCCTCCAGAGTGTATCTTTCTCTTGCATGATTTGCCTCAAAAAACTAATCAACACATCGTCATCTCATAACAGGTTTAAGTTTCAAGTTTGGTATTTTTCCATCCAGACGTTTTAGCTCTAGACCACCCTGAAGGAACGTCGACACAAAGACACACTCACACAGACAGACACACACCCATCATTGAGATATTGATGTTTTTGATATTGGGGACCCTAAAATGTCAAGATCTGATGAAAACAGGAGTTCAAAAACTAAGTGGAAACAACCTGTAACAAGTTTCTGATCTTGTATGGGATAAAGGCATGTAAAATAATAATGGTAACAGCAATAATAGCATATATTCTTAAATCTGCTTAAACCAGTTCATGGCAGGTTCAAAACCATTACTCATATTAAGGTTATGGTATGTTCTTATAATCACTTTCATTAAATCAACATTTAACAGTATGGCACTACATTTGAAGCGGTCAGTCAGAGCAAGGACATCTTCAACCCACACCCAATACCAATCATCACTTATCCATACATCCCACTCTTAGGAGTTTCATTTACATGGAATAATAAAGAGGCAGCAAAAAGAAAGGAAGGAAAGGGAGAAAGCAGGAAGAATAAATCAAAGTTCAAGCTCCTGAAATGATAAGCGCTGAAGTAAAGCAGTGAAGGCAGCTTCTGCTAACAGCCAGAGGTACAGGGAGCCTGTAGAAGCATCGTTCATTTTGGCAGTGGATAGTTCCAGATGGACTAAATCATAAAAGGACAGAGGTCAGTGCTGAACATTTACTGAATCAGGGAATTTCCACCTAGAGGCTAGTAAGAATTTGGCAGCTACGTAGTTCAACAGAAAGGATATTTGGAAAAAAGCGACAGTGGAGTCATCAGATTGCTATGTTATTTTTTTTTATAATTAAAAGCTTTGTTGTGCCTAAAATGAGTCAACAAAATGCTAGCTTTTTGAGCCATTAAAAGGAAAGTTATGAAAAACTAAAGCAAGTATCTCAGTGGCTCTCAACCTGTGGGGCGGGCCCCCCTAGGGGGGTGCGAAGTAACAAAAAGGGGGGATGCGAAGATGTGAAAAAAAGAAAACAAGAATCAAAAATATGAAAAAGACATCTATTGAAACCAAAACAAATGAACTTAAACTACATTCCGGTACTAGAAAAATAAATTTAGAGTTAGATAAATGTCTATAAAAGTTAAGTAGGTATAATAAAATATGCATCTATGATATTTCATTCATTAAAAAAAGAACAAATTTGTATTAGTGGGCTCCTTTCAAAAAAACATTAGTGGGGCGCGATTAAAACTGTTATGAAAACTCGGGTCGCAAATACTTAAAGGTTGAGAAATGCTGAAGTATCTTGATAAAATAAATCCATCTGAAACAGAGACAATTTCTGACCAAGCACAGACTCAGTGACCACAACTGAGGCATTGAAATCTTCCAGGAGTTTACCCTGTAATGAACTAGCACCCTGTCATGTTTTTAAAAAAGTACAACAGAACCAAATATCCAAAATCCAAAACACAAAGGCCAATAGAAGCCAGCTTTGGAATATATTTCATATCAGTAGTTTAATGGTTAGGCAGTGCTTTAAAAGCCATGACTCAGGACTCTATGATAATGTGTTAAAACCAGAGATCACAGATTATTCATTTTTTTACTATAAAGTGGGTTTAAAGCCCGGTTTTCTACTCTTCAGTGTCCAGGGCTGATATTTTTTTCCCAATGGGTTTCATTAGCAGATTCATAAGCGGCATTCTAGTTGTGATGAAAAGCAAGTTGCCTCAGAATCATGTTTTTCACGTTACATCCAGTATAGCCAGAAAGTGTGCTCCTTAAGCTATTGCCCCTGAGCTCTTTTGGTGGTGTTAATCTCCCTTTTTCCTCTTCTGGTTTTCCTTCATGGTATTGTTTGTCCATTTGAATTTCTAGTGCACAATGGACAATGTAGACAGGTCCTGAATTTTTGGGCTTCTTAGATCATTGTATAATGTTATTCCCTGTGCCTTCAAAGCATTTTAATTGTCACAAACACTGGCACTCATATCTGTTGATTTAGTGTCAAGGGAAATTATGAACACTGTGTGTGTGTATATATATATATATATATATATATATATATATATATATATATATATATATATATATATATATATAGAGAGAGAGAGAGAGAGAGTACACAACAGGTGCATGTACTTTTGCATCTCCATACGGGGATCGAATTTCGGACGTCAGCACATGAGACATTGCACCATGGTAGCTGGTTCACTTATTCGACAGGGTGAAGAACTGATGTGTTATGTCTGAAATGCAGACACTGGCTTTGGATTGGTGCTAAATTTTTGACTTTGTCATTGATACCAGCTTTTGGACCACAGCTCTGGAGCCAAAATGTTTCCAAAGCAAATAACACATAACTTCACTATGCACCACTTCCCTCTTAAGAGCATAAAGTGTGCATTGAAACAATAAGGGGTAAGGACCCTCGTGAGATCCTGATCGTATCAACGCAAAAAGGGTAGTAGGTCCCTGTGAAATTTCGATTGAGATGAAGCCTGTGATTTCATGATGCCTCCAGCGTGTCTAAGCTCATTTTTCCAAATTCAATGTGAAGATTCAATGGAAAGCTGACTTTTACTTCTGGTATGGAAAAATCCCCAAATCCTGACACCATTTTACCATTTTAAAATCTGAGTTTTACCATTATACTGTGAACCCCTAGCCTAACATCAAAGTAATCATTATTATTTCCAGTATCAAAGGATTAATCAGGAGGGCTCTTTGAAAATATAGTGATTTATTACAAAGAATAAATACATACAAATATATCAAAAGAAGGGTACCAAAGAAGTGCCTAAAAAGACCAGAAACAAAACAAAGCCAATCCATAATCCTGAAGTCAATAACCACAAAACAAAGCAATAAGAACTTTAAAAGCTTAAAAAACCATTCACACACACACAAATCCACCACAATTCTTACAAAAAAATGTTTTAACTGCAACAGTTAATGCTGTGGAACCTAATACTCTGCCTGAGAATATACAAGTAGAGGGTGGTCCTGCAAATTCACGTCTTGGTGGTTACAATCCCAGACACTTTACCTGGCAGAGGCAAGGCCCATAACTAAATCCTTTGACACAATAAATAACCAAAGCAATATTCAAAACATAAAGATAAAAATAATAATAAAAATAAAAGTAATATATAACAAAACATAAAAAACACATCAAATAAAAGTTTATTTGATCGAGGGATAAAACGCTGACTATGTTATGATTGTTCTAGCAGTACAAAACAACAAAGAGATGAAACCTCCGAAATAGCAAATAAACCAAATATCACCCCAAGGCAAGTCTGACCCAAGGAAAACAGGCCTTAGAAGGTAGTTAAGGTTTTAATAATAACAAAGAATCTTAAAAAAAAAAAACTCAAAAGAGGGAGAACCATGAAAACTACAGCTGGATAGAGACAAGTCCACAAATAGTCTTTATAAAAGAGGATGTTGTTTAAAAAAAGAGACTTTAATGGGCAAAACAGAAGTGACCAAAGGCAATCCAAAATCATACACATGCAATTGGGAGACAACCACAGGGCTTGGCTGATGTAATTGCACTCCAAACCAGGGGTTGGCACTGTCACTTAATATCCTTTCTCTTCATCCCTCTGCAGAAAGGATGATCAACAGACTGACCATTGATGGCGTCACGTCCGGTTTCTGGTCTCCTGAACCCACCTCTTCCGCTTCTTAGCCCAGGGATGATTTCGGTGCCCCAAATCTTTATGCTCTTTTTGCATTGTTATTACACCAGGTAAACAAAATCCTAAAACACAATCTGAAAGAACATCGTTAATAAAAACCACAAGAAGTCAAATATTGAGATTAAGTAGTCACAAATATAACAAAATGGTCTGAGGCCTCCTGAAAGGCCCATAAAGGCAGAGGCACAAATTAAACATTCTGCCCAAAGACAAGTACCCCAAATCAAGCTAGCCTCAAAACTGCTAACTGCAGTCTTCCAACGAAGCAGACCTTAAAAATGTGAACCTGGATTAAATAATTAGAAAAGCCCCAAAATATGACCAGAAGGGGGAGAACGGTTGCCACACATGCAACATCGGAGGATCTCCTCACAGGCTCGATAGAGGTATGTGATAACCTGGCGAGATGAGAGGGGGCACTGGCACTAACATTCTCTTCTCCTTCTCTCCCCACTGCATCAAGAAACCACTCATTGAGCACACTTAGCCACACCCCTTCCAGTTTACACACTATAGGGAAGACCATTTGCCTAGGAGGAGGCATCATTCACCACTTAGAGCTCCAAGGAATGAACCTTCCCTTAAAAGCCAAAGAGCTTAACCCCTTGTTGTTTTTGTGCCCAAGCAGCCCTTTTTCCTTTTTGCCTTCAGGTGTATCGCATTGCATTAAACGGGACATCCCGGTTGGTGTCCCAAATTTTCACTGTTGGCCATCCTGTCATTACTGCACCCAGCCACACTGCAAACCTTCAGCTTGTATGAACAGGGCAAACAAAGAATTCTTAAAAATAAAGGATTTAGTCAATCAGTCATTTTTCAACCCGCTATATCCTAACACAGGGTCATGGGTATTAGAAATAAAATGAAAATACCAGCAAAATGTTCAAAAGAAAAAAATAGGCAGAATGGTGTTGCCAAAAGGCAATCCTAAGCAAACAAGTCCAGAATCCAGAAGTGAAAATCAGAGACTGAAGCAAAAATAATGTAGAAAAACATTAGATTAGCCACACTTTACAAAACTCTTTTACACAACCCAAATGATCTCCTGATCAGAGATACTCTGCTGAGTCAGAGTGAGGGCTCAGAAGGAGTGATGTCAGGGTGGTCCTGCCTCTTGGGGCTCCACTGCCAAAGCACAACTAATCAAAGTGCAGTAAAAGTGACAATACATAATAAATAAATGATAAATGAAGCTAGCAGAAATAACATAAAAGCATGAAAAATAACTCAGAAATAACCAAAATAACAATAAAACAAAAAATGCATATACTGTATATTCAAACTGATACATAACATTTCACAAAAAGTACAATATTTACAATTTCACCAACCACCAGAGTGCAATTGAAATGAGTTGCCTAGACATCAATTGCCAGCTTTCTTTTCTAGGGCTAAGGATGTCCTTTTAATGGTGATGGACGGGAGGCCATTCCCCCTTAGGGGTTCACCCACAAAATACAAGGAACATAAGAAAACCACAAAACACACATAGATACTACATAATAAATAAAAAGAATAAAATTATTAGAAAGTACATTGTCAGACAAATAATAAATAAAGAGGTCAATGTAACAAATAATAATGGAAAACAATGAACAATAATAAAAATAACACAAAGAAGACAAAAGGAAGCACTTTAAACAAGAGCCAGCATATCGTGGTTAGACCCTAACAGACCAAACTTCAACACAGGTCAGTGCCAGTGGCTAATGGGGCTCCTTGTGTAACTGGCACCATGCTAGACTCGCTGTTTCCAAGGCTGACAAACTCCTGCCGATCACTGAAGTAGGTGCTGATTCAGTGATGCACAGGAGTGGAGATGCTAAAAAGCAGGGTCCTGGAGGATCGCAGTGGCTGCAGGTTTTCATTCTAACCCTTTTTCTAATTAGTGACCTGGTTTTGCTGCTAATTAACTTCTTTTCAATTAATTTTAATTGACTTGTTGTTTAAGACTTGCTTCCCTGAATTTCTCCATTGTTTATCTGAATTGCTTCATTTATTTCCTTAAATGGCACCCAAACAGAAATGAAATGAGAAGTGAGTGAGACAAAAGAAGACCAACTAAGGGCCTCAAACTCCAACCAATTTCACTCCAAGCACTTGCTTAATTAGGGTCTAATTTTTGTTGCTAATTAAAACTGATCTTTAATTTGATGGATTGTTGCTGCTCTCACTATGCAATAGCATATATTTCTGAAACTGTTGATTTTCTCTTTTCTAAGAGCACTGTTAAAATGCTTTGTGAACCTGAGGAGAGAAACATTCCCGAGACCTTCATCTTTCTTTATTTTCGGATAATGCATGATGGACACAGTTCGCTGGTCATGTTTTGATTCATTTTATATCTCATTATTGTTTAGCAGCTAATTAAGGAAAAAACGATTAAGGGGTCTGAGTCTTCAAGAGCAAGTCAATTACAATTAATTCAAAAGAAGTTAATTAGCAGCAAAAACAGTTCACTATTTAAGAAAAGGATTACAATGAAAACCTTCAGCCACTGTGGCCCACCAGGACCAGAGTTTGAGAACCTTGCTGTCGATGCTATGCCTGTGTTTTATAGATTTAATATGCTAGGTAACCTAGAGCTGGTTGCCATAAATGCTGTAAATCATTAGTTACTCTGATTAGCAACAGTCAAAAACTATGCTGCCACCATTGCAGAGTAGAAATAACTTCATCAGGTTATTAGGGGTTAAGAATTTGTTAAGCTTGGATGCCCACAACACATGCAAGACCTTTGAAAAGAAAGGGAAAGGAAAGTTGGAGATTGGATGAGCATTGTTAAAATTTTCAGGATCAAGGTCAAACAGTTTTAAAGCTAGGGCTACAGAAACAATTTTCAAATCCACCTGGCACAGAACCAGCAGCTAGGGACATATTTATTATTGTAGTGACAGCTGGGACTGTTATATGGACACAAATGTTGATGAGTACAGTGGGAATGTGATCCACTGCACAAATGCCAGGCCTCACAGAGACCAATTCATTGATATCTGAAGAGGAAATTGGAAAAAAATGGTAGGCAAGGAAGTCAGCTAGGAATATAAAAGAATGGAAGACTTTGATTGATGGAATTATTTAACATACATTTTAACATTCTCAAGTCTGCTTAATCCAATTCAGGGTCACTCAGTTGGGGTGGAGGGGAGATTGAAGTCTATTCTTCAGCATTGGAATTATTTCGATTTTTAAAATTATCATGGAAAAAATTGAAGGAATTTATCACATTCTTCAGGGATAAATATGTATGAGAGTTGGGTGCAGGTTAAAGTAGATGATTTATTACCTAAACGAGAGCAGAATCTTTGTGTTCCCTTGGCCACTTTCAATCACATTCTTGGCTGAAATTAGCACCTGCACTGCGATGCCAGTTTTCTGCCATTGTCTCTCCAGGCTGATTTCATAGACCATATAGGGTGAAGTTATATAATGGAGCAGTACACCTAAAGGAGAATTTTATCATTTAAAGGTGACGGAGAGAAACTGTAGTTAGCATTTGGCAAAGAAATGTGGGGGACACTTTTCCAGGGTACACACATGGAGAGGTGGAATCAACCCGTGCAGCTGTAGGATCAGTGTTTTATCATCCTGTAAATATGTGTGTCACTCTTATTCCAACAAACTTGTTTTGTTTCTTTAAGTCTTTTAAGCAAAGGTCACACAACACTAGTTTTCCATTCAGTTTCAGTCACAGTCTTCCCTCAGATAATCTTAAGAAAGTCGTAGAGAATCAGGGACAATTGAAGCATGTAACCATAAGGCTTGTAGTGGGAGACCTCCAAGTACCATGTGACTTAATACAATACAATCAGACTTGTCTGATTTTATTATAATGAGCTGCCAGTGGTATGGGTCAATTGTGTGAGAATTGGCAGCCAATGACCACTCAGCTAAAAGTGCAATGCATGTAATGCTCCCAAACAATGAACAACAAAAACAGCCTAAAGAAAAGAGTGAAAACAAGTGTTTTACATGGGAAATGTAGGACAGACTTGTTGAATGCTGGAGCCAGCACCTACATCTGTTCATTTGCAAAAAGAAAACAGGCAGACCAAGACTGTAGCAGAACTCTGAATATTCAGTAAATGCTTGTTCAGTTGCTAGGCTAACTAAAGAAGTCCATGATAATTGGATATGATACATTTGCTGCATTATGGGGGACCTAAAACTGTGATAAGGGAAATGTGTAATCAGTCACCCTTTGTATTTCTTAGTCATATAATTTGAAATCCTCAAAGACAGAGCAGCATGGTCTCCAAGAATAACTCTAGTCATGTACAGTCATGGCCAAAAGTTTTGAGAGTGACACAGCTTTTAATTTTCACAAAGTTTGCTGCCTCATGTTTTATGATGGCAACTTGCATGTACTCCAAAGTGTTATGAAGAGTGATGAATTGCAATTAATTGCAAATTCCATAGTTTGGCATGAAAATTAACTTAATCCCAAAAAAACCATTTCCATTGGTGTTGTGAAGAAGGCTTCAGGGCACCCACAAAAGTCCAGCAAGCACTAGGACTTTCTCCTAAAGTTGATTCAGCTGCAGGCAGCAACAGTGCAGAGCTTGCTCAGAAAAGGAAGCAGGAAATTGTGAGTGTATCTGCACACAAAGAGAGGAGAAGACATTTGGAGGATGGCCTGGTATCAAGAAGGACAGCAAAGAAGCCACTTCTCTCCAAAAAAAAAACATCAGGGACAGACTGATATTCTGCAAAGGATACTGGGATTAGACTGCTGAGGACTGCTGAGGTAAAGTCATTTTCTCTGATGAATCCCCTTTCCAATTGTTTGGGGCATCTGGACAAAAGATTGTCCAGAGAAGAAAAGGTGAGCGCTACCATCAGTCCTGTGTCATGCCAACAGTAAAACATCCTGAGACCATTCATGTGTAGGGTTGCTTCTCAGCCAATGCTCACTCACAATTTTACCTAAGAAAACCGTCATGAATAAAGAATGGTACCAAAACATTCTCTGAGACCAATTTCTCCCAACCATCCAAGAACAGTTTGGTGATGAACAAATCCTTTTTCAGCATGATGGAGCACCGTGCCATAAGACAAAAGTGATAACTAAGTGGTTTGGGGAGCAAAACATCAAAATTTTGTGTCCATGGCCAGGAAACTCCCCAGCCCTTAATCCCATTGAGAACTTCCGGTGAATCCTCAAGAAGTGTGTTGACAAAAAAACCCCACAAATTCTAACAAACTCTAAGCATTGATTATGTAAGAATGGGCTGCCATCAGTTAGGATTTGGCCAATAAGTTGATTGACAGCATGCCAGGGCAAATCACAGAGGTCTTGAAAAAGAAGGGCTAATATTGTAAATATTGGCTCTTTGCATACACGTAATGTAATTGTCAATAAAAGCCTTTGAAACTTATGGAATTCTTGTAATTATACTTCAGTATATTATAGAAACATCTGACAAAAAGATCTAAAAACAATGAAGCAGCAAACTTTGTGAAAACCAATATTTGCGTCTTTCTCAAAACTTTTGGCCATGACCATAGTGTTACGCCAGCTTTAAGCTTATCCACAGCAGAGTAATAGAAAATGGTATTTTAAATTAGCACTTTTTGATTCAGTGGCTTTGGCAGATCGCTGTTTCCTCACAGTGTTAACTATAGAATTGTCAAAATCATTTTTAAACATATTGTCACAATCTGTTTCTTTCTCTCGCAAGAGCTGAGCCTTGGGACACATGGAGAATTTTTGTGGGGAAAAGAGAAACTCTGAAAGCTGAACAATAGAAAGATCAAAAGAGAGAAAGGTGTACACATCATCAGTTCACATCTGGTCCACATCAAGAGGGAAACATCACTTCAGCCAGGCCATGTTTCATTGAAAAAGTGTAGCCCAAAATTGAAAAATAACACTGACCACCAGGGGAGGACCACATATCAGCTTTTTCTGTGGTGACTGAATGTGCAGGTTATTAACAGATTGGCTTAGACCCTGTCTATGCACTGTGAAACTTTTTATTAATTAGACGATAGATAGATAGATAGATAGATAGATAGATAGATAGATAGATAGATAGATAGATAGATAGATAGATAACTTTTATTTTATTTGTCCCAACAGGGAAATTTAAACTTGTTAAAAGTAATTAATTACAAACATACCCATATTCAAATAAATATACCCATTCCATGGGCCAAGGATGGACAAACTAATATTTAAGGCGTGGTCTTATCTGGCTGGATCTGTATGCTTCACCATATCGAATGTTGAATGCAAAAGTGATTTCCAGGTCACATTTACAGTTAACACATAGAGGTCTACCTACACTTACCCGATTTTTGTAAACTTAATGAACAGAATGTTCCTTTATTTCATTTTTGAAGATGAGCATTGATGGATTCTTTGAATCATAGTAAATATAAGCAGTTCTTAATCTTCTGTTTCAACTTTCATTTTCACAATTTTCAACTCTCATGTTTATATTTTGGTCTTTTTATTTGGTCTTATTGAAGTTAAAAGCTTTTTTATGGGTCAGGTTAATCTAGTACATTTCAATGACTAATAGATGGCTGTAGATATGTTCAGATATATACTTGTCACCTTCACCAATTTTTATTGCTCTCAAGGGTTCTGACACTTTTACTTCTTGAGTTTTTATTGATCTGTTCTTGACTCTCTGGATTCAGATCATCATTAATTTCAGCCTCTATCGATTTAGTTCTGCGCTTCTACTCTGTGTCCCCTGTCTTCCATCTTATGTTACTTTTTCTCAAAAGATTATTGAAGCATGCACTGGTATGGAGTGTTTTTCTGTTATTTCAGTATTTTAATGTGTTTCGGTTTTGATATCCCTAGGAAACTATGCAAACTTGAGAGCTGACTACCTGCATATGTCATGTTAAAAAAAGATGGAAAACTAGTGAGGTGAAGATCTTACAGTGTCTATGAAAAGCATTCAACCCCCCCATGGAACTTTCATATTTTAATGTTACATAACGTTGAATCACAATGAATTGAATTTGGCCTTTTTGACACTGATCCACAGAGTTTTTAATGCCAAAGTGATAACACATCTTTGCAAAGTAATAGTAATAGTCTAAAGTAATTACAATTATGAACCAAAGAAACTGGGCAACCAATTGGTTTTAGAAGTCACAGAATTAGTTCAATGGAAATCACCTCTCTGGAGTTTCACTTAATTGCATTAATACTCCTGTATCTGGAATGTCCAGATTGTGGTGAGTCAGTATGATGACTTAATCTACTGTACACAATGAAGACAAAAGAAAACTCCAAGCATCTCTGTGACAAAATAATTGAAAAGTACAAGTCAGGGATAGAGACAAAAAAATATCTAAGTCGCTGAATACCCAGTTAATTCAATTGTTAAAAAATAGAAAGAGCGTCACATAACTGTTAATCTGCCTAGAGCACGTAATTCACAAGAACTGAGTGATCAAGAGAGAGGAAGACTAGAAAGGGAGGCCAACGAGATACCTATGATAACCCCAGGTGCTTCACCAGTCACAGTTTTATGGAAGACTGGCAAAGAGAAAACCACTGAAAAAATCAAATGTGACATCTTAACAAGAGTTTCCCAGAAGGCACATGGGAGATTCTGAAGTAAGCTGGAAAGAGCTTCTACGGTCTGATGAGAGCAACATTGAGTTTTTTGGCCATTAAACTAAATGCTATGTTTACTGCACATTTTCAAAAACACACCATCCACACCATGAAGCATCGTGGTGGCAGCATCATGCTATAGGGATGCTTCTTTGCCAAAGAATGGGGGGTACCATGAATGCAGCAAAACTCAGGAAAATCCTGAAAGAAAACATGATGCAATTTGTAAAAACCCCTGTGCCTTGGGCGAAGATTTGATTTCCAACAAGAAAAACACCCCTAAGTGTAAAGCCAAAGCTACACAGGAACAGCTTCAAAATAACGAAGAAGCGAGTCAGAGTCCAGTGCCAGTATTTATTAAGTGTCTCAGAGTAGCAAAACTGTCCTAACTTGCTTAAAAATCTCAGAATTTTGGTCATCCTCTTTCTTCTGAGTACAAGTACAAGCATTTTATCAATTTTTCATAAGTTAGGAAAGTACTCCTAACTTCATTAGGATTTAGGAGAGCTTAAGAGGTGTTGTAACACTCTTAAGAGCTGCCAGAAGATGGCATTCAGGCAGAGATCGGCACACACATCCAGGGAAAGGCTGAAGGTTTTGGAAATGCCAGGTAACAATTAGCTTTTTAAAAGATATTGATCTGACAGAGTTGGGATAGTATTTGTACAAAGTTTGTATGGTACATGATCGCTCCATCTATGTGGTGAAGCGCTGTCAGCCAAAATGAAAATGTTGGTAGCACTGCCTCTTTGTAATAGCGATGATTTGTGTATGTCAACTCCAATCATTTCTTGAATTTTACACCCAATGTTAAACACCTTTGCAATGTGTGAGGTAATGCTAAAGCATGCAAATTGACACACTCATAAAGATCGTTGCCCCAAGTGTTGATGAGCACTCCATGTGCATCTCAAACAATATCAAAAATCAACACATAAGTGGTCATGGATGCAAACTGTATTGTATAGCCAGAAAATTACTTTGAAGATAAGTGGGGCAGAATGATTGGTTGACAGTGGTGTATTACACAGAAACCCTGAGCTTTGCAGTCTACAAATCTGTGGAACATTACCGTTACATTTTAAAGAAGGCAGGTGGAGACTCCCAAAGCACAGAATAAATAAAATCCCGTATAAGAACAGGAGAGGTCATGGAGAGAGGCACAGCATGGCACAGTGGAAAACAGTCAGGACACTGGAAAAATGAATGTAACTTCAGAAATGGTGCAAGAATAGACAATGGCTGGTTTCAGAAAAGTTTTAACCTTATGATGTGTTTTCTATTGACATAATAGTGGGAAGGCAATTCATCTGAAAGTGGATCATCCATCTATCCATTTTGTAATAGTAGAGCCTATCCCAGCAAGTATAAGTCATAAGGCAGGAAAGATCCACGGGACATTCGATGTTAAATCAATGTACCAGTTATCTGGCTTTACTCTCATTCATTGTGTGTGTTTGTGTGTGTCAGTCTTTACATCTCGGTGTTCATTGCAATATTATTCATAATGTTGCAAAGTGGCAACAATTACATACAGTTTAGCACATCTGATTATTCAACCTTAACATCTTTTCCTCCTGCTCCTTCTTCTTCATTGATTACTATTACCCTTCTTCTTCTTCTTTTTCTTCTTCTTCTTCTTGTTATTATTATTATTATTATTATTATTGTTGTTGTCATTGAGGTGAAGCATCTGTGTATGTATGTATGTATGTATGTATGTATGTATGTATCACAAAACTACGTCATCATGCCCTCCAATTTGCTGCCCGGGGTATCTTGAAGTCATGGTGTCATTCACTATCAGATATAACTTCCAGGTTCTCACTGGGAATATGACTGTGACAATTCATAAACACTTCTTATGTCCTACTCTGAGGCAGGACAAATTCTTTTCTTAGGGTGTATTTTAGCACAATTCCTAGGAGTAATTCTGAGACTCTTTTACAAATATGGGCCAGATCTCAATCTAAAAGACTTTATGGCTGGACTTAAAAAAAAGGCTGTTCACTCACCATCCCCTTGCAACCTAACAGATTCTGAGCAGTTTTATAAAGAAGATTGGGCAAAAATGTGGAAATCTTACAGAGACAGAGAAAGAGAAAGGAAGAGGCCTGTGCATACAAACTCGAAGCTGTCATGACTGCCAAAGGAGCATTTACTAAATACTGACTTGAAGGGGGGTGGCACGGTGGCGCAATGGTAGCGCTGCTGCCTCGCAGTTAGGAGACCCGGGTTCACTTCCCAGGTCCTCCCTGCGTGGAGTTTGCATGTTCTCCCCGTGTCTGCGTGGGTTTCCTCCGGGCACTCCGGTTTCCTCCCACAATCCAAAGACATGCAGGTTAGGTGGATTGGCAATTCTAAATTGGCCCTAGGGTGTGTGGGTGTGTTTGTGTGTGTCCTGCGGTGGGTTGTCACCCTGCCCAGGATTGGTTCCTGCCTTGTGCCCTGTGTTGGCTGGGATTGGCTCCAGCAGACCCCCGTGACCCTATTCGGATTCAGCGGGTTAGAAGATGGATGGATGACTTGAAGGGGGTGAATGATTTTGTGATCAGTTATTTTATATTTCATATCTGTAATTAATTTAGACCATTTTGCAGAGATCTGTCTTTACTTTGACATTACAGTCTGTTTTCTGTTGATCACTGTTTGAAAAGCTAATCTAAATCCACCGTGATTCAATGTTGTATAATAATTCAATGCAACACTTTTTCATTGGCACTGCAAGTGCAGCAGTTATTTTTAAAAAATCAGTATCTGTTTGATTCAGTGTTAGCACCAAAATAAAGTGAAATATTTAAAAGGAGGTTTTTAATGTTGCAAAACAAGCACTCAACATAGAAATACAGCAGTGCATAGCTACTGCAGAGATGCCAAAGCATCTAGTAGATTTCAGTCATTGTATATTATTTATGCACATCACTATATGCATATTTCTAGAACTCTTGAAATGGGGCCACAACATATAAAGGTTGGATTATGTAGAAATTTACAAATGCTTACTCATTGCAGTTTATCAAAGCTGATTGTGGTTACACTTAATTTTTTTACCACCTTTTCCAATGAAGGGATTAACTTTGATTTAAACCTAGAAAGGTTTGAAATGCTCAAAAAAGAACTATTTAAAGTATGCACTTGGTTGTGTTTGATCTTCTAGCAGGCACAGCATGACCCACATTGCAGTGGTCCAATTCATATTAATTGCATCGACTTTTGCTTATTTACTTTGCAACTGTTATTAGATATCCTACAGAATTAGAAATGAGCAAATACGCAGTGTGTTTTTGCTTCCTTGTGGTAATTTGCACCCTAAATGTAAAATGTGTTCTTAGTTTACTGTGATGTGAAGGTTTTAGAGTGCCTCTGTTTTCACATTTACTGAGCCATTTTGGAGGAGTTCTGATTCTGAGGTGTCATTTGTCTTATTCTGGTAGCACTGAATGAAAAGTCATTTCTGCCCACACTCAGACACTGTGACACAGAGACACCAACTAACAACTACACAACTTTGGGATGTGGGAGAAAACCAGAAGAAGCTCATACAGGCATGCAAAAAGTATACAAAGTCCATATAGCTACTCACCAGACCAGCACATACAGTACATCTATGCCAATATCTACAGGAAATAACTGATTGACTCTAGCAGGAGAGACAATATGTATCGGTAATGCAATACTTTTTGTATTCTACTGCCAGCCCTGTCCTGCCATATACTGTGTTATATCTGCTTTTTAATCACAGCAATGGGCCTCACTTTGATTTTGAGGCCATTTGTGAAGGTGGAGGACTTAGAAGTCCTTACAGAATCAAACATGCATTATGGTGAAGAAATGAAACAAAGTTAACAGGCAGAATCTGTAAACAGATAAACATGCTGAAAACAACACACATTAGATTTAGGGCTGGGTGAAAGACTACATGAAAAGGCAGACATTTCCTATATTACTGCAAACCTGAAGTTTGCCAAAGACCATCTTGACACTCCAAAACGACATTGGGAAAATGTTTTGTGGACTGATGAGACTAAGAGTCAGTTTAAGCTTCTTGCTCAGAACTTTTACGTGCATCATGGCTGTCACATGTTCCCACATGTTTTAACGTACCAGCAAAAATTTGGGTGGCGTGTGTATTCAAGTTTCAGTACGTGACTTCAGCATCATTGTTTATTATCAACATGTGACAGCATGACGCAATGCAGCTTCAACACATTTTAGGACCAATAATTGCAGAAAGATGGAGTGGTTGCACTGAGGCTAAGGATCTGTACTGGTATCTGGATGGTTGCTGGTTCAAATTCTGTTAGTAAAAGAAGGGATTCTAATCTGTTAGGCCCTTGAGTAAGGACCTTAACCTGAAAATTGCTCCTTGGGTGTCGTATAATGGCTGACCCTGCACTCTGACCCTGAAAGGTCACATGAAAAGACAATTTCCCCTTGGGGATTAATACTGTGTACCAAAATACCATCTAGATAGTGTGGTTAAGGTTTTGGACTTCAAATAGTGAGATTGTCAATTCATATTCCGCTACTGACACTGTGTGACCATAAGCAAGTTACTTGACCTGCCTGTCCTCAAATGGGAAAAACACAAGAAATGTAACCAAATATATCATAAATGTTATAAGCTGCCTTAGATAAAGGCATCTGCAAAATAAATAAATGTGGAAAGTATGTGAAAAAAACAAAGAGTTCACATACTTTTTCTTACCACTGTAAATCTATCAATTATAGACAGTGACATTTGCTCTCAGTACCTTTCTCACTTACCAGATTTCATCCCAGTTTTCAACATTGAATAACAAGTTCAGTGTAGTTTATCTTGTCTTTTCCTTTCCCCTTTCAGTGACTTTGAGACCACATTCCACCAATGACATGGAAGAGTAACCAATGACAATGGAAAATGTCAGTATACCTTCAAAGGTCTTCCACCTTGTCTAAAGACATGGGAAGAAGAGGTAAACAGACTAGAATAAAAAGAGACTGTGTTAGAGAGACAGTGAGAGAGAGAGAGAGAGAAGGCCCTCTTGGCATATGAGATAAAGTATGTCTGCTATAAAAATATAGGTTACTGGAATCCAATTTTCCAGTCTTTTTTCCACTATCACAATAAATGTGAAAAAGCACTGGCTTTCCAAATCTTTCTCTTTGTTAATTCACTGCTTACTTTACAAATGTCAATGTGCTGTTCTATACACAATATATTGTCTTCAACCAGTCTTTATTGTACATGGTGTCACAATACCGAGTGTCACAATAACGAGACATACTCAAGATAAAGATTTGGGGCAGCCACCTGTAGAATCTGGTATCCCAGCTGCAAAGTCGTTCTTTTTATCAGAATATACAGTACTGAAGTGCATACAAACGAGTCCACAACAAGACTGAGGGAAAAAGGAAAAGGGGCAGGTTTTTAAGGGGGCAGGAAGTGAGGTCATAAGGATCAAGCACGTGGTCTTCAACCATTGGATCACAGCCGGATGTGACGTCAGAGGGGCCGGAGCTGGTGAGGTCGACATCCATTGGCTCGGTCCCGGAAGTGATGTCAATAGAGCCAGGTGGACTCCCCTGGGAATGGTCTACAGGGAAGGGAGAAAAAGAGTCAGTGCACTCTGCCACATCCCGGCATGCCTCCAAACTGCCTTCAGTCAAGCCCTTTAGCTGCCTCCCATGCGCACGTGTGTATCAATGGTTAGCATGGTATGCTAGGGTAGTGGGTTCACAGAGCAAAGAAGGTCGCAATGCACCCCTGCAAGAATTGACCCAGAGTTCAAATTCAGTGATGTTCTAACAGTGTCATCTATAAATATGAACAACCGTATTTAAAATGTATTTTATCACTCTGTTAAAAAATCAGTATGGAAATTAATATTTTGACAAATTACAGAAGAAGGACAGTTATGATATGTTAAGCTAAAATATCAACTTTACACTATTACAGGGAAATGACTAACTCTTGGTTGCTGGAATAAATTCTAGTTCCTGGCCACCCTAAATTGAATTGAGAAAGTTTAATAATGTCATGCTCGTATGTTGTATAGACCAGTGATATTTCAGTTCTGATATTAATTTTATTTTATTTTACTTTATTTTATTTTATAAAATTAATTTTCATTTTTATATCGTTCAAGTTTTTAGTGGAGTCAACATTTTTTATTTTTATCTAGTTCTTTGTTTAAAATTTTTGTTTTTATTTTATTTTGTTCTTTACATAATATTAGTACAATTTTAGTTTTTTTTCTGTTGCAAGACCACAAACGCCAGCCTAAACATATTTCAATGCAAGTTATGTTTCAGTCAGCAAAATACACTCACAGTTCATAATGCCGTTAACCACAGCTGGACTACCAATGATCAAACAGATTAAGTGGCCTTAAAAGAATAGTCAGCAAGATTAAATAAAACCCAACCCAAGAAACCAGTCTGAGCAAGCACGTTGCTGTTAAGCTTTAAACAAGGGCACATTTCAAGAGATGTGTTCATGTTCGAACAACGTCCATGCACAGATAGCCACACAGTGAAAATATTTGCTCAACAAACTCCTGTGATGCAGGTGCACAGACAAGGTCATCAGCAGACTGTATGTTGCTTACCTTCTCTCTTTCTCTTCTCAGCTTTACTCTTGTTTTCTTCATCTAATGCACTTAAAATCATTGGATGATCTCAAGTGAAATGAACCCTCAGATTTGTAGTATTCTTACCACTAACTAAAAGACACACTAATTTTCTTCTTCTTACATGCTACATTTGCTTTTATTATCATCTGCGCTGTAATTAAAGTATTCCTACATGTTACTTTCTCACTTTGTACCTGCAGACATCTGTGCAAAATTTGCCATCGTCAACCACACGTGCTTACTGCTTCAACCTGATGAACCAAATGTGCTCAACAAACAAACAACGGTCCTTTCCGGAAGTTATGCCACATGACTATAGTAGACCCAAGGTACAAGGCCACTGCATAGTAAACAGCTAAACGTAACTGAATGCTCAGGGTTACCGACAAACAACTCCTCTGCATGACTGGACTGGATTGAACAAAAATGTTATTGATGTTTTTTCATTTTTACTCAACTTTCATTCTTGTTTTAGTTTGTTCACATATCACTAATTTTTATTTTTATTTAGTTTTAGTTTCTCTGTTTTTCTTAATTTCAGTTCTTGTGTTTATAAAATGAAAAACAATATTTTTTCTTGTTTTCGTTATGTAAATATCACAGGTATAGACCCTGATTACTAAGGAGGGTGGCAGTAGATGTTTTTAATTTCTTACAAAGCTTGTCATTTAGTTAAACATTTCTGTTTCTTAGTCTCTGAATGAGATATTTATATACAGTAATTAACTGATGATCTAAAAATAATTTTACTTCGGAAAGCTTCATTCTGCATATTCTACATTCCCAAGATTGCAACGTTTCTGAAGGTTGAAAAGCATGTGAAACTAAATGATCCTTAGAGTGACACCATATGGATATACAGTATGTACTCCTGATAGGGTCACACAAGGTGCAATGGTCTAAGTGGAGGGGCTAGACCAAAAACAATGTGCATAAGACCCTTGTGATAGTTCCAATTAAATCAAAGAGCACTTCACCTGACACAGGAATACCAGTGCCAAACCCAAGATTGGTAGTCACTAGTATGTATATGTATGTGATGTTTGAGTGATGGTTGTGTTCATTGTGAAAATCCCAGTGGTGCCACAAAAAGTACTCATCACTCACAAAGTGAGGACCAAATGCAATTTTAAGTGAGATAGATTCAGTTATACAGTACTAGAAAACTGCGTCTTAGGATGTAGAATATAACATCTCTGGTGGGGATGGTGCCATAGCTTGTGCAAGAGAATGAAAAATACTCTCTAGATAATCTCTCTTCGTTTGTCATAACAAGAGCTAGAAAAAGTCTGTGTGGAAGCTCATCTTCGAATTCTTAGGTCAGGTCATTCCATTCCCAGCTCATTCATCTTTGTTTTTTTAAGTAAATGATTTATCAAGGGGTGTTTCATCAAAGAAATGACCACATTTTCTTTAATTTTTGTAGTTACATTTGAATTTGCCATCAAAGTAGTTGTATAACATTAAAGGTGGATGTGAACTGTGAACTACTGACATCAACATGACATGCGTCGACAATTAAATAATCACTTTAGATTAAAAAACTAAAATAACAGTAATTTGCTGCCAATAAATATGGAAGTGTCCGGGGCAGAGAACTGCATCCACAGAAAAATCTGAAAGCAGCCTCTGGTCACCTGGATAACCAAAAGATCAAGGACTTACGACATCCTTCACTCCAGAAAGAGAGGCATTTTTTTATTCACACAGAAATGAAACAAATACAAGCTGGAACCAATTTTTAATTGATGTTGAAATGAGTTGTCACCAGGAACAAATAAACAAATTGACTTCATGATTATTTTACATTATCCACATTACAAACCACCACTAATGGAGATACCTGGAGGGGCATGATTGGGTAGAAATGTATATCCGATTTGAATTTAACCTGTGAATTGTTATAGGATTCATTGCTAATCACAGATTATTCATGGCAAATATAATGATTCAAAACAAGAATGGTGATAGGTATACCTGGTTCCCAACTACTTTAGGCCAAAGGTCAATGGTTGACTTTGCAAGTTGTGTTGTCTAATATGAAACCACATATTCTCAACACTCAGGTAAAATAGTTGATGAAATGTTGATTGATGACCAGTTTACTAAGACAGATGGAGTGCCTGCTGGACAGGTGTGGAAAACCTGAAAAGGTAGTGATGGTGTGCCGGTAATGAGAAGTGGATAGCTTTGTTTGGAACGAATTCAGCTCCCATCTCCAGAGGAGCTTTTATTCCATTTCAAGGGTGGTCAGGGACATAGAGTTTGAATGTACTCTGTTCAATACCTCAGTGGTGAAGACAGCTACAATAAATTACTGAATATCCAAATGGTTGATAATTCTCATGGATCCATTCCTAGGACCTGCAGAAAGAGAATCTGTCATGTTGAAGAAAAGAGGCCTTTTCTAAAGTGTCAGGATTTACAGATTTCACAGAAGGTTTTCCAGATTTCATAACTGGCAAAAAAGACAAAAACTATGTCAGTGGCTGAAGTGAAATTTCTAATATGCATACAATTTGATATGGCCTATTAGAATGACTTTTGGACAGCTGTCAAGTGGTTTTAGAAAGCCATTTGATGACTCTGAAAGGTAGGTGCAGTATTGCTCAGGCTGGGTTAGTTAGGGTGTGAAAATACTGAAATCAACCAAAGATATTGTCATGAGGTTGGAGGGCACTTTGAGGAACTTTAGTGTTCAATGCACTGGTTGAGGTTGGGTTCATCTTTGAGGCACAGGTATTTGGTAATTAAAAACCCCTAGAGCAACAAGCCACAGTGGTAGTAAAATCTTACTGGAAATACTAAAAGCACTCTATATTGCTTTAGTGTTTTTTCTAACATGCTGCTTCAGTGCTGTGTGGGGCAGTGCCATGGGATTGGTAGACTGGAGTGGTGGTACCTATTTTTAAAAATGGAGAACAAGAGAGTGTGTTCTAATTACTGCAGGTTCATCCTCTCTGGGACATGGGGTAACGGTACAGAGACTCCATTCAATAGGTTATATGCTGTCATGCATGCGCGCAAGGGGAGAAGTTTAAGGACCCAACACATACCACGACATGTCATGCCAGGGGACAACGGCAGCGTACTAACGTCTCTCTTCTTATTTCTTCAGAAAGAATGAGGCTCTGCCTCCGTAATACCGCCCAGACGATCCAAAGAGCCGCAGCGCTTCCAGGTTCCTTTCTTCCCTCTGGTCTCCATGTGATGACGTCAGCCATCAATCTAGCACCACGATTTTCCCAGCATCCCACTGTTTAATTTCCGGTCCATCCCCATAAATTGTCCATCTATCTACCCTTCTATGTCTTTGAGTTATTTTGGAACTACTGACCAAATTTTTTTGTTATAGTACACGGGGCTAAAAACCCCAAACCTTTATGCGACTGTGTTTGTTTTATTACAATGCACACTCTTTTCTGGATTCTACGTCAGCCAGCCACTGCGCTTCTGGCACTGATATCAAAATGGGCTGGCTATGGCATTTTTCATCCAATTGTTTCAAGAGGTGCCCAGACTTAATGGTAAATGATGTACTGTAAGTCACATTTTTCAAACATTGTGACATACAACAAGCTAAAAAGGAGAAGGGCTTCAAAGTATACGTTTCAAGCGACATACACAATTATGAAAGCAAGATCCGTACGTATTAAAAATTTGTGTCTACCATGAGCTTACATGACAAATATGTGATTACATTTGCATTCTTTAAATAAACAGAATTTCAATAATTACTCATTCCAATTTATTCTGGGGCAGGTGAATATTTATGTAAGCTTAATACAACAATGGAGCTGGATAAGTTATATCAACCAGGGATGAGTCATGAAAACAAAAACCTGGCATTACATCATCAATAGGAGGAAGGAGGAACACTAATGAAAATAGCAACTCTGTCCTGTCACACATACTTTTTCCAACTAGTACGGAAAAAAGAAAGCAATTCTTTTAAGGACAGTGAACCACATCAAAGAGGCAAGTAAAGAGCAGAGAATAATTCATTGTGGAGCTTAGCGCAGATGTTACAATACATAATAACATGAGTCTGCTGGACTTGTTACCATGTAAAAAGGCAAATGTCTCTGCCTGAGGCAGAAAATTGGAGAATGCCAAATGGCTGCTTCATTGTAAGGGTTTCAATTTGTTTCCTCAGCTGGAGGATCTTTTTTAAGAGATACATGTTTTCATCAATCACTACGTCAACAACTGTTGGATCTGGAGCCAAAGCGTAGCTGTAGTCCTCAGATATTTTATCATCCTCCTCCTCGCACTGATCCTCTATCAGTCGCTTTCTTTTTTCCCAAACCCCTGGTCTTGACTCAAACAATGCAGGAACCACTCCCTTCTTCAACAGTCCTAACCCTAACCCTGTCTCAGACCCTGGCTCGTGAAAATCCTCTTTGTTAAAATTTGGCTATGAGGACTAACTGTAAAGATCCCTCTTTCCGGATAGCGACGATACAATTAGATTGGGTTTACACATTGGAGGGAAATGTATAAAAACTATACCATGTTGTACTTACTGGAAGATCGATATAAAGGTACATAATAATGTTTAGCTGTAGAGCTATCTGTACGCTGAAACTTTTTCTCTCGGACATTTTCGCAACTAAACAAAAATCACAACTGCAGAATGGACAATGAAGGTAACTGAGCTGACTGAGATGTCACCGAAAGTATGTCAGCACTACCATGTGCATATAGCCTATATTCAAACCTTAGATCAAGGAAGCAATGTGGATTCCATTCTTGCAGTGGAACAACAGACCAATTCTTTGTCCTTGCAAAGATACATAAGAGGGTCATGGGAATTTGACAATCTTGTCTCCATTTACTTTGTGGAACTGGAAAACATTATAACCATGAATCGTAGTTATTGTCATGTGTACATAATACAATTAAATGTCTTTTCCAAATAATCACAGTAATACAATACCAACAAAAGACACCAAAAATTATGCAGTGAGAGTTGTGTTTGTTGGCAATAATTTGTGTACAGTCAGTGTAATCATTAGGCTCCACTAAGGGTGTGTCTTGCCTCCTCTCCTGTTTATAATTTTCATGTTCCAGGTTTTAAAGCCTAAGGGTTTTATCTGTGCTTTGTGCAGATGATGTTGTCATTTTGGCCTCATCATTTTGTGATCTTTGGCACCTACTGAATTTTTTTACAGCTGAGTGTGATGCAATAAGGATAAGCATTGGCATGTCCAAATCTGAAGTCTTGTTCCTCTTCTGGAAAACAGTGACTTATAAGGGGTGAGCAGCTACTCCATTTGGTATTTTATTGTGAGGGCAAAGGAAATTGAGAGACACATCAATGAATCATTGCACCAAGAGCAGTTTTGTCAGTACTTTATTGGACTATAGTAGTGTAGTGTAGTGCCTTAGCACTTCACCATAGTACCACCAAAGATTAAGGTTTTTCATTCATAGAGGTTGGTGCACAGGGCATGCATCATATGTCCATAGCGGACTATCCCAGCTCAAACTACCGGGCACGTGGCCATTATCTCAATGAGGCACCACTATGGAAGGTAGGCATGTGTTAAACCTGCTGGCAACTTTGACATGCACTAGCTGCGAAGGTTGCTGGAGGGACAGAGAGAGCTGCAGTGACAGACACTGGTGCAAAGGGCTGGAAAACCTGCAAATGCGGGTGTGGAAACTTTACAAACCCTATAGAAGGTTTCCAGAGAACAATAAAGCGTAGCATGACTAGAATAGTTGGAGAAGCACATGTAGCATCTAGAAAGATTGGTTCCCAAGAACTGGGTGGCAATATAAAATGTTGTCATAGACACTAGAGGGTGTCTAGTCTTCGGAACGATCCAAGCTACAGATCATTCAGAGAATTAGTTTCAGATAGAGAGAAGGTGTTGGAAAGAACCTCCGTTTTATATCAAAGTGGAGGCTTCCTGAGAAGGAGAGACAATGAGCTGAAGGGAGGAATGCTGTTAGTTCACTTTAGTTTGTAAATATTACTTTCCATATTTTTTTTTCCTTTAAGAAAGAGCTTTCTGGACTGAATTAGTTGTGGAAGGAGGAAATCTTTATTCCCTTTTGCATTGTATTTTTGACTGCAGAATGTGTGACTTGTAAACATTTATAAATAGTCCTTTATTTTCTGTCTCTGTTTTTTTTTTTAATATACTTATTTTCGGATGTGTATGTCATTGCAGGACTGTGCAATAAAAATTTTTGCAAGACACCTACTTTTGTTAATTACTGCATTTTCACTTTGCATCATTTTTTTTTGTATTGAAGGACAGTATTCTTTGCACCTTTTCCATGAGTCTGTGCCTCACTCACTGCTGGTTATGTTCAGTTATGAACTATTATCCATCCATCCATTATTCAACCCGCTATATCCTAACCACAGGGGTCTACTGGAATCAATCCCAGCCAACACAGGGCGCACACACACACTAGGGACAGACCTGCATGTCTTTCGACTATGGGAGGAAACCCACGCAGTCACGGGGAGAACATGAAAACTCCACACAGGGACGACCCAGGAAGCGAATCCAGATCTCCTTACTGCGAGGCAGCAGCGCTACTCACTTCACCACCGTGCCTCCCCAATGAACTACTAGAAGCCCAGAATCCCAAATCATGCTAAGAAGCCAAAAACAGAAGGTTCCACAGGTAGTAGAGAGAGAGAGAGCTAAATCCTCTGGTCAGTCTACATCCCTATCTTCAACTATTACCAGAGCTTTGAATGGTGAGATTGGAAGTACAACCGACCACAATGAGTTTCCTGTGTTGAGTGTTATCTATCAACTTCAGTTCATGTGTTTTATTGTTGTAGTTATTTTTGAATAATGATTTTTCATATTGTTATGCCTGTATTTATATACTGTCCTTTTGAATATGCCTCCATTCCCTGTGTTGTTCCTCAAGGGACGGGTTCCACACTCCTTGACTATACATTCTGTCTGGGAAGAGGCCTGAGTAGAGTTTTTATTGACGTTCATTGAGGTTTAAGTATAATACTGTCTTTGCTTGGATTTTCTGGTAATTTTGATCATTTTCTCTGTTTTCAGTGGCTGTTATGATCTATATATTCTTTATTTTTTCATACATGTACTGTAGGTTTACTTTAATGATTTTTTCTTTCCAATCTATGTTTTTTTACTTTTAGAGTGTGATTCCATTATTTCTTTTTTAGGTTTATAACATTTTTAAATATAGTCTTAATTTTACTGTACAAGTAACACCTTTTTGGATGCTACTATTTTGGGTTGTTAACCATTGATTGCTGAAGTCACTGATGTCAGAATATCTTTTGACATAAATATGGTAGAGAGCATCAGGTATCCTTAGTGAATAAAACTCTATGAAAAGAATTTGCATTAGTTAGCATAAGTAATCTAAAGTAGAACTCTATCTGGTTTCAGTCCTGTTTTGCTTTGTTTTTGCCCCTCATCTTGCCTAATCACTTTAAAATTTAGAAATCTCCAGTAGTCTCTTTGTTTTTTTATCTCCCAGTTTTTCAATTCACTCACAAAAATCTTTGGACTGTGCTAGCTTGCCCTAACAATTTCTAGAAAACGTTCTGAGTTTAAGGAGGCTCGATTTGTCCAGCTCAGCATGTCACCATGGATGACTTTTTTATCAATCTGTCTTTATTTTGTTTAGCTTTGTATAGCTACTTTACAGACTAAAACTTATCAAGGCAGTCAAAAGTAAAAGGGAGAAACATCCAATGAAATATTTCAGACCCTGAGCCTTTAAGAGCTGATTCTTCTATTACTCTGTTTTTGGCCCACTTATCCATTACAGGATACTTGGGGGGGATCTCTAAACGAGCCACAAGTCAAGTGAGTAATGTACTCTCATTCTCACTGGGCCTAATAAAAATTGGCAATTAATCTAACCTGTCTATTTTTGGGACAAGGGAGGAAACCTACATAGACAAGAGATGAATATTATAATTTAATTCCAAATGCAAAGGCCAAAATCTAAAACACTTCTGCGAACATCAAACAATCAGTTACTTTTGTGATTCTCCCCCATAATGTTCTGAGAATATTCAGGAATAATGGCAAAATTTTGAGGTAGGGTAGTCTATACTTACTATACTGGAGAGTGGCAACATGTTGCATTTTGACTAGCACATGCAAGAAAGAATTTCACTGTACTCTGTACATGTGTCCATAATGTTCCTTTAAACCTATAAATCCATTAATTAAACGTCAATGAATGTATTGCATTTATCTATAACTTTTAAATTGTGATATCTGTCAGTCATGCAGACAGAACATTGAAAAGTAGACCTTGGTCTCATTTGACAGCTCATGCTGTGACACACACAACACCACCCATTAAATTGACCTTGAGCCCATGGTAGATCTGAAGTTTGGCTCTGAGTTCGTCTCACAGCCACCAAAGATCTAACTGCAACATTTCCATCACAGGACATGCACTGCAGCATAACATAGCCTGCAAGAAAACTACAAGGAAGCCACTTCTTTGCCAGTCAGACAGAACATAAGCACAATGTGAATGCTAACAACTCCATGAACCACATGGCGTCAGTTGTTTTGGGAAATGCAAGGTAACACACTTCAAGTTCAAGACAAACTTCACCTGTGACTTCCACTGACAGTTAAGCACAATCCACAATCCACATGTGTGGAACACAAAATGCAGACATGAAAACACAATGACAGCTACCTATGCAATCTGTACAGGTTTGTTGGTTTTGTACATTACTATGGAATATTTGTCAATAATTCTTTGTTTTGTAATCTCACCTATCTCTACATTGAAAAAGGTATCTTCATAAATTTGAGTAGACTCAAGAGCCTCAAAAATTCTTTGATATCATAAAGGAATTATTCATTGCCACCTCTGATTTGTGTCATCCTGATATTTCATGGCAGTTTGAAGCAGAAATAAATGCTTCAAGTATTGGAGTATAGTAGGTGGAGGGTCCCAGCATTCCCTGACACTAGCAAGTTTCTTCTTTGTGTTTATGTTTGTAGAAAAAATAATAACAAAAAGTGAACAAAATTATTATTTTGCAAATTATGAGCATCTTGAAATCTGACTGGCTTTGGAAGATCGTCTAGACCAACCTGAAAACACTGTAGTTTGTCAGACAAAGATTGGAGTGGAGGATGCAATTTTCTGTCTGCTCCACAAGGCTTATTCTCACCTGGACAAAGCTGGCAGCACTGTGTGGATTCTGCTTTTCGATTTCTCCAGTGCCTTCAATAGCATCTGTCCATCCCTGTTAATGGGTAAACTCAGAGATATGCAGGAAGTAGAGCATATGGTGTGCTGGATAATTGACTTTGGGGCAGACTGCAGTTTGTGAGAGTCAAAGACTAAAAGAGTAACACTGGAGCAGCATAAGGAACAGTCCTGTCTTCTTCGCTCTTTACTCTGTATAACTCAGATGATAAATATAACACCAGGTCATGTTACTTGTAGACATTCTTATATGATTCTGAACTTATGAGGAGTATTGATAAATGGGATTAGACAGAGTAGAGGAGTCAGGTGGAGAAGTTTGTTTCTCTGTGCAAAGAAAATTCTCTGCATCTTCACATCAGCAAAAGCAAGGAACTCGTTATTGACCATACCATATCTTCAGGAATGGATGTAGAGGCGGTTCACCCATACAGGTGCTTGGTGGTCCACATTAATGACAGGTTAAACTGTTAAACTGGTCTTGAAACACAGAGGAACTCTATAAGAAATTGCAGACCATGCTCTTTTTTCTTCGGAGACTGCATTCCTTTAAAATTGGGTAAGCAAAATCCTCCATTTCTAACAATGAGCTAAAATTTGATTATTTTTCAGAAGTGTGTCATGAAACACTACTGGAGCTCCTTCATTCCAACAGTAATATATCTGCATAGTGACTCGCTGGGACTGTGAGAACCAAGTCAGACATTTTCTTTCTGTTTAATTTTCTTTCTTTTTAGTCATTCTGGTGTGTGTTCAGACCATAGTATGTGTACATATCTACAGGGAGATTCACTCGAAAGAAGACCCCAAATATTCAGTTGTAACTCCCGTTAAGGATGAAGCAATCTAAACCAAAAAAAAAAAATATGCTATATACAGTGTAATCGATTGCATTACATGAGATGCTGGAAGTGGTTTCCATTTTCTGCCAGACACATTTTGACGTAGCGCTCCATGTTCCTGAACGTAACGACAAGCGTCTCGGGGGGAATAGCAGCAATTTCACATTGGATGTTTTCCTTCAAATCTTCCACAGTGTGAGGTTTGTTTTTGATAGACTTTTCCTTTGAGCATACCCTCAAACAAATTGGTGACCCAATAGGTTCACACCATGAAGATGTGCTGCTCAATACTGTACACCACCATCCTGATGAGAAGCTGAGTGACTGAGTGAAGGGGTACGGGTGGTATGCACCCAGAAGTTGCAAACAAAGATTAAACAGAGGTTAAACATCACGATGGCTGTCCAGTCTCATCGCTCCAAAGCAGGGGCATCCCGGCTTGTTCAAAGCTCCATATACTGAGGAGCACATTGTATGTTGTTTTGCTCAGATTGCTTCGTCCTAGCGAAAGTTACTACAAAATACACGGGGTATCTTTTCAGTGAATCTCCCTGTATTTATTTATTTAAAGAGCTTATATAAAAAGCAAAATGACTCCTAATGACAAATGAAGTTCATACTATTTATTGATCTATACCAGTGCCTTAAAAGGCCATTATTATGGATACTGAATCATCCTAAAGTGTGGTTAACTCAGATGTCCTGTTGTGTGTTTGCCTTAGTGATATTTAGGGTAAAAACACCAGCTAGCATTTTGATTTTGGCAATTGTGCCAATGTCATCCCACATCTACAGCCACAAAATGTCAGCAACTGAGGTTTTATCTGTGGAGAATTCAGATGCCCAAAGGAATCCACGTACACAAAATGGCAATGTAATGGCATTGTTTGAAGAACAGTATAAAATCAAAACAGTAAAAAATAAAATTGAATAACATCAAAATGACATTAATCAAATTCAAATTGCTCTATTATGATTTAACTATTTCTGTTATTACAGTATAACTGTAAACTCTAAACTCTAAACCTACACATAGTAAAGTACAGTACTGTATACAAAAAGAAATAGAAATTGAAATTGGTGCGACTTTCCAAGTCTTGTGTAATATTACTGTATAAATCATTTGCTAACAGCTAGCAAAAAATCTGTTTCTGGAGCGCAGTAAGTTTTCAAAGTGCTTTGATTTTTGACACACAGTGCCATAATTATTCTCAAAGCAGGTGGAAAATGTGCACCCTTTTGTTTGTCATTCAGTAAAAGATTTAAATGGAAACTGATTTGGCAGTCACAAAATCAACACCACCTGCAGAACAAAGTGTTTTTTTTGGTGTTCGTGGAAACACTTATGTTATTAGCTAGTCGGCAGGCTAAAGAGTTCCTGCCAGGGTAATATTAACAGTTACCACATCAATCGTGAGCAATCTGCCTTTAAGTTGAAATGCAATCAAGGTACAGGTTGAGAAAAAGCAGAGGATAAGGGCTGTCCTTGGCCAAAGCACTAAAATATTAGATAAACACATCATGTCACCAGGAAAAAGTATAAAACATAATGAGCAAATTGCAAATTTCCTGCAAGCAAGATAATTATTGGAAGAGAGTTTATAAAAATTAGGCCATAGCATTTTATATAATTTTAGTAGGCTCAATGTCAGGGATAGTTAAGCGGTTCATGGAGGGACACAGTGAATTATGATTTTTATTTTTTTTTTTTTGTTTCCCCATAATCAAAAATGTTATTTCAGTTTATGTGAAACAGTTGTGTGGTTATAAAGTAATATAAGTCAGCTTCTTTATAGTTTATGTGTTCCATTCAAAATGGTGTAGGTTGAAGGGTCCAGTAGAGGTGGGCTTTCTCTGTATCACTTGAATTGTTTCTTTGGAACTAACATTCAAATACAAATATGAATAGTTGGGGACCCAGCAAGGGTTGTTAATTATGTTAAAGGTTTTAAGTAAAGGAACAAGCTGAAGTTCACTGCTGACACTCTTTTGTTATATCCTGTTTGGTGTTCCATTTTTCCAAATTGAGTCTGTCCCTCCCAAGTTGTCAGGTTGTGGCATATTAGTCTGGTGTTCTTTTTAAAGGGATCTTGCTATGCTGAGGCAGATCTATTGCTTGGAATTTTCCTCTTAGAAGAGTCTGGATTATAGAGAGAACACTACAATCATGTCCTTCTGGTTATGCGGCTCCATCTTTTCCTTTGTCTACCTTGATTCCGTCCCTGTAGAAGGTATTTCATAATCACATTCTTGATTTTATAAATAATCATATTCAAGGGCTGGTGGGCTGGGAAGCCATGTGAACCTTGGTAGCAGAAGAATGTTTGCTTAGGCAGATCACAAAATCATTTGCCTTTTGCCTCTATTATCTCTTTTTAACATTCTAAACTCCTACAAATGATTTGTCCTGAAATTTAACTTACCTTCTGCAATACAATGTGTGGAGATTTTCCCAAGTAATAAACGTCTCACACAAAACAAAGTGTTGGGGACCGTCCCTGTATATAGTCCTGCAAGGACCCCCTATGATAAATAACACTAAAACAATAAGGTTAAAGGTCTTAAAATTACCCATTGACACGGGGATTAGACTCACGGTGAAGTGACATCCAACAACAACAACATTTATTTATATAGCACATTTTCATACAAACAGTAGCTCAAAGTGCTTTACATAATAAAGAATAGAAAAATAAAAGACACAATAAGAAAACAAAATTAATTAACATCGAATAAGAGTAAGGTTCAATGGCCGGGGGGACAGAAAAAACAAAAAACTCCAGACGGCTGGAGAAAAAATAAAATCTGTAGGGATTCCAGACCATTCCATTCCAGTCCACTCTGGGCAAAGTCCACTGTAAAGCGGCGTGATCAGTCACCAGATTGAATTCTCGACCTAGTAGGTAGTACCTTAACTGCCCATTTAAACGGCAAGGCTTCTGGCTCCACTGCGGCATACTTGGTATCCCGGTCCAGCAGTTTCCGGCTGAAGTACATAATGGGGTGTTCAGCGGTCTGGAAAATAAAAGAGAAAGAAAAATCACGTTATTTCAAAACAGGTACTGATGTAAGGGCCAGTTTTAAGTCACTGAATGCCTTATCTGCCAAATCATCCCATACCACTTTTAAAGGTGCTCTTTTCTTTGTCAAATTAGATAAAGATGTAGCAATTTAGGAAAAATGCGGTATAAAACTGTGATAGTAACCCGCCAAACCGAGAAATGCTTGAACTTGCCTCTTAGTCATCGGACGGGGCCAATTAATGATAGCATCGATTTTAGAACATTGGGGTTTGACAGTACCTCCGACCACCAGGTAGCCCAAATATTTGGCTTCAGTTAATCCAAAGAAACATTTCTTGGGATTAATACGAAGCCCTGCTAACGCTAGTGTAGAAAGCACTACAGTAACCTGCATTACATGTTCTTTCCATGTGCTGGAATAAATGACAACATCATCTAGGTAAGCGGCACTATATGAATTGTGGGGCCGTAGCAGTGTATCGACCAGACGTTGGAAGGTTGCTGATGCCCCGTGCAACCCAAATGGAAGAATCCTGTATTGCCAATGTCCACTGGTAGTACTAAATGCGTTTTTTTTTTTTTTTAGCAGAGGCCGTTAAGGGAATTTGTCAATACCCTTTGGTCATGTCAAGAGTAGTTAGAAATTGTGTGCTCCCAAGCCGGTCGAGTAAATTGTCTATACGCGGCATGGGGTACACATCAAACTTAGAGACCTGATTAAGCTTATGAAAGTTGTTACAAAACCTCCATGAGCCATCAGGTTTAGGAACTAAGACAATTGGACTAGACCAGGGGCTATAGCTTTCTTCAATAACCCCCAATTCTAGCATTCGTCTCACTTCCAACTCTACTTCTGTCTTCTTTGCCTGTCTTCTTAGGGTCTTTCACTGACAATAACCCCCGGGTCTGTAATGATATCATGCTCAATTAGGGCAATTAATCTCTGAAATTAAGGTGTGAATGAGACATGAAAAGGGAACGAGGCTGTCTGGAGGAGGGATCAATTTCCCTATCCTTCCACGGTTTCAGCAAATTTATATGATATACTCGTTCACTCTGCCGACGATTTGGTTGTTTAGTCAAATAGTCAACGAGTCCTTTTCTTTCCTTAACTTCATATGGGCCTTGCTAATGGGCAGATAATTTAGAATGCGAAGTTGGAACAAGAACCATTACACAATTACCCGGGACAAATTGCTGAATGGTGGTGTTTCTGTTGTAATATTTGGACTGCGCTGCTTGAGCTTTTTCCAAGTTTTCTTTTAAAATAGGTCTGATTTTTTCTAATCTATCGTGTAATTGTGTGATATATTTCAATATGTTTGAGGTAGGAAGGACCTCTTCTTCCCAACCTTCTTTTAACATATCCAATAGCTCATGGGGCTGTCTTCCATATAAAAGCTCAATAGGGGAAAACCCAGTAGAGGCCTGAGGGACTTCCCGATATGCAAACAAGACCAGAGGAAGCAACTGATCCCAATTTCTCCCGTCCTCATTAACTACCTTGTGTAACATCTGCTTCAAGTTTGATTGAATCGTTCTACCAATCCATCCATTTGGGGATGATAGACCAATGTTTTTAGATGTTTTATTTTGAGTAATTTAGCGACTTCCCTGAATGTCTCCAAAGTGAAGGGAGTCCCTTGGTCCCTTAGGACTTCTTTTGGGATCCCCACATGAGTGAATATACCTACCAATTCCCGTGCAATATTTTTTGAACAGCTTCGGGAAATCAGGTGGCATAATCTACTAAGACTAAAATATATTTAAAGCCTTTTAACAGGGCTCCAGTGGTCCTACGAGGTCAATACTGACTCATTCAAATGGAATATCGATAAGGGGTAACGGAACGAGTGAAGCTCAGTCCCTTCTACGAATCTGACGTAATTGGCATTCGGGACATGAAGCACAAAAACGTCTGACCTCCTCATTAATTCTTGGCCAATAGAATCGGAGCTTTATTCTCTCCAATGTTTTTTCGGAGCCTAAATGGGCTCCCAGAAGGTGAGCATGTGCTAATTCACATACAGTGGAACCTCGGTTTGCGAGCATAATTCGTTCCGGAAACGTGCTCGCAATCCAAAACACTGTATATCAAAGCGAATTTCCCCATAAGAAATAATGGAAACTCAGATGATTCGTTCCACAACCCAAAACTATTCATATAAAAATGATTAATACAAAATATAAAGTAAAATACATAATACAAATTAACCTGCACTTTACCTTTAAAAAGAATCATGGCTGGTGTGAGTTTCTAAACTCATGTGGGATTCCACTCAACGGGGCGACACGCGGAAGAGCGTCCCAAAGCAATCGCAGTCTCCCAGCGCTGTAAGAGTTCACCATATAAGCGCATCCAAAAAGATCGCAGACATGCTATAAGCGCCTGTCATCAATGGGTCATACAAGGAACATTATAAAGATCCCGCTACAATAAATAACAGCGCTGTTGCTGTTTCAAGCTGAATAAAGCTGGTGTTAAAGTACTGAGACTCAGCTTCGTGTTTGGGGAGCAAGATGGGGACTCACACTTCAAAGTACACACACACACAGTCACAATGCTGTAGTAAACAGTATACACTCGTACAGATGTTGACTATATGAGTGAGGCACACAGACTCAGATGGAGAATAGGAGATGATTGCCAGAGAGAGAGAGAGAGAGAGATGCGCTGGGCGAGCGAGAGAGATAGAGAGAGAGAGAGAGACACGCTGGCCAAGCGAGATGAGAGAGAGAGACTCGCTGGGCGAGCGAGCGAGATAAGGAGAGAGAGAGATGCGCTGGGCGAGCGAGCGAGATAAGGAGAGAGCTCAGCTCAGTTGTGATCACATGACGCTCAGCAGAGAAAACTACTCGTATTGCAAGACATCGCTCGTTTATCAAGTCAAAATGTATTAAAAATTTTTGCTCGTCTTGCAAAACACTCGTAAACCAAGTTACTCGTAAACCGAGGTTCCACTGTACTTGTCGCCAAAAAGTATGTGGTATTAGCAGTAATGCTCGCACTTTTCCCCCGTGTTCTGCCACTCTATACGATAATTCATTTTGTATTGCAAAGAAAGGCATCGGTGTAATGGGATCTAAGGCTGTATAACCATCAGTGGATAATATAGCATTTCTCGCAAATTTTAAGGAATCATCTTTCTATTGTTCTGTTTTAAATGATGAGGGAGTAAATAAAAATTAGGCTGTCAATTCTTGTATAGGGTCTCTATTGACCTCAATGGGAGGAGCTTCTGCCACCACATTCTCTACGTTAACTGTACTAGACATCGACTCCTTCACATTGGGTACGTGTATGGGTTCTAGTAACAGTTGTACACGGCGTGGACATTAATATCATTCCAATCCCTTCCTAATATGACTGGAAACGGAGGATCCGGTAAGACAGCCATGGTCATTTTTGTTATATTGTAATCTACTGTGACCACACATTTAGCTGTTTTATAGTACTGGATATCTCTGTGTATACATTTAAGGCTGTTTTTCATTTTTAGCCATTGTTGTGGTAAAACAAAATGGGAAGAAACAATAGAAATGTTACTCCCGGAATCGAACATTGCCCTTACCTTTCTGCCATTTATAATAGCTGCACCTGTATATGGAAGAGACAAAGGGTTAATTACAGTGGCACAATACCTTTCTCCCTTCACCAATGAGCAGTCCATGGGTTCACAGGGGCAGTTAGGTGACAGATGTCCCATATCCCCACACTTGAAACAGCAGGGAAGGTGGAACGGTTTATCTCTTTTACGGACAGCAGGTACAGGAGTCTGTTGGGGGGGCTCAGGAGCTGCCCCACGTACCTGTTGGTTATGGCGAGAGAACCGTTCCGATCGCTCTGATTTGCAAGCCGCCCAATGATGCTCTGCTATTTTGATTAAAGTGTCCATGTTGTCATATAGTTGTTTCCGGACTTGCTGGGCTATATGATCAGGGAGGGCATGTACGAAGGTTTCGCAGGCCAGTAACTCACCCATTATATGGGAGTTGTTTATGTCGGGCCGTAGCCATCGACAAACTTTGTTCCAAGTCTTAAAAACCTGGGTTCTGAGCGGCCGATCGGGATCGAACTGCCACTCCCTCCATTCCTTTGCCTGCTGCTCCAAAGATATGCCGTAGCACTTGAACACCTCACTTTATAGAACATCATAATCATCAGCCTACTCCTCAGTAAAATTATAATAGGCCCTCTGCGCCGGTCCCTTCAGGTAGGGGGCCAGTAGGTACGCCCACTCCAACCTCGGCCATGTGTTCCGCTTAGTGTTCTGCTCGAATACCAAAAAATATGTTTCAACGTCATCGTCCTCTGTCAGGTTGGTTAACTGCGTAGGTAATGACCGAGCTGCCTCCGTCCGTAAAGATGCGTGTAGCCGCTGATATATAAGGCGAAGTCAGGCACGGGTAAGACGCGTGTCAAAGAAATCTCTCAGTCCAAAAGTTCATTTTAAAAATATTTAGTGAAAGTTAAAGGCAAATAATCCATACAAGAATAAAAAGAAAAATAGTTACACACAAAGAATAAAGGCAAAAAAAAGGGAAAAATGTATCTTCTATAAATTTAGTTTTTCTTATGAAGCTTTGGTTACTTCTGTACTTAAAGGTTATTTATTTCTTCTTCTGTATGCTTTAAACATACGGTTCAAAACTTAGATCTTTTAATTTACGAGTTACTTCACACTCAAAAGACCCTTAGGCCGTTGGCACTTAGATATGCGCCAGGCTAAGTGACGTGCATAAGCACGAACGCGAGCACAAAAAAAATTCTTTCAAGGACACGGTTAAAAAACCGTATGCCTCTGTACGTTACACAAGGTAAGGCTATACACTTACTAAAGAACATTGTTTACTCAAAAACTTTTAAGAAATGACAGGAAAATACCAACTCAATTCTATTCACGGGGGTTTTAGGAACCTATCATATTTTATGCATTATCATCTAGTAAATATTCATACATTTTATAGAACTAGGAAAATGGCTCTTACACATTCGGCCCCTAATTGTTTATGCTAGGGCAGAAATCAATTACTTAACTTTACTTAATAAGAGCCTTCATTACTTTACCAAACTTAAAAAAAACCTTAAGAAGCTTAACTTAGTTTCTACTATAAAAACACAAATATTAAGCTTAGGAAACTTTATAGCTTAAACTCTAATATATAAAAACAAGCATTAAATTTAAAAAAGGCTTTAAAATTAGGCATGCAAAAAGAAAATGAGTCATTTTAATTATTTGACGCCTCCTGGATCAGGCACAGTTTGCTCACGGGTCTGTCCAGTATACTGTTCTTGGTTTGCACACAAACTCTTCTGACGGCACCTTTGGCATCCAGCATTGTCTTGGTGACTCGACCCATTACCCATGAATTTCGAGGTGTAGCTTTATCCACAATTAGAACGATGTCTCCTTGTTCAAGGTTTCTTTTTGGTGTAAGCCATTTTTAACGTTCCTGAAGTATTGGCAAATACTCTTTAGTCCATCTTTTCCAAAAACAAATCTGCCATGTATTGAATTTGTTTCCAGCGTCTTCTTGAATATGATTTGTTTTTTGAAACTAGTTCAGGTGTCATATCGGGTTCAGTGTCCAATAACAATAGATGATTGGGTGTGAACGGTTCCAGATCGTTAGGGTCGTTAGATGTCTCTGTAAGGGGTCTATTATTTAGTATTGATTCCACTTCGCACATCAGTGTATGAATATTTTGATCATCGAGTGTTTGTTGGTTTAGTGACGAATTTAAAATCTTTCTTATACTTCTGATTTGTCTTTCCAAAACTCCGCCTTGATGAGAGGCTGACGGTGGGTTAAAAATCCATTTGATTTCTCTTCGCATCATTTCATTGCTGATTTTTTCGTGTTCCAAATTTTTTGTGGCTTCTCGTGGCTCTCTTTCTGCTCCAACAAAATGTGTTCCGTTATCTGACCGCATGATTTTAACCCGGCCCCTTCTACTCTTAAATCTGAGAATCGCTTGGATACAGGAATCCGTGTCTAAATTGTGTGCAATCTCAATGTGCGCAGCTCTAGTTGTTAAACAGGTGAAAATTACTCCATACCTTTTGACTAAGCTTCGTCCTCTTTTGACAAAAAAGGGTCCAAAATAATCGACTCCAACATTAGTGAAAGGCTTTTTGTTGGGTGCTAGGCGATCTTCTGGCAAATCTGCCATTTTTTGCTCACCAGCTTTCGCATTGTATCTTCTGCACGTAGTGCATTTCGAAATAATTTTTCTGATGGCTGCGTTTGCCTGAGGTATTCAGTATTTTTGACGTAGTTCTGCTAGCAAATAATTATGTCCACAGTGTCTGTGTTCTTGGTGAAGGTGTCTGATTAAGAGAGTAGCGATATGCGAGTTTTTATGAACTATTGCAGGATGCTTGGTTTCCTTTGGCATAGCTGATTTGGCGAGTCTTCCTCCGACTCTTAATATTCCTTCTTGCAGGACTGGATCCAGTTTAATGATTTTACTGCTTTTCTTTATAGGCCGATTTTTACTTAGTGCTTTAACTTCTTCTGGGTAAGCTTGTACTTGACTTAGGCGAATAAACTCATTTTCTGCTTTAGACAAGTCATATAGAGACAGAGGCTTTAGTCTCATTGTTGATTTGTATTCTTTCATATGTTTCATCATCAGCGTCTTTTGTTTTTCTGGGCTATGTCCAGATTGGCTAACTGTATATTGAATTGCCTTTCTCTCTTCTTTCAAGCGTATTAGCACTTCTTTAAACTTAAGGAACCAAGCTACTATTTTTTTTTAATTTGTACCATTCTGAGTAGTACTCTATAAGTCTTTTTACCGGTTCAGTTTTTTCTTCTACACATGCAAAATTTGCTACACACCTTTTGATTTCCGGATCGTCGCTAGTAGACAAGTCCACTTCTTCCGGTCTCTTAGGCCATTCGTGCTCTGGCTGTAATTGGAAATTCGGGCTTTGTATCCAAGTCTTACTTTTAATGAAGCTTTCTATTGTCAAACCTCTTGATGCCTGATCTGCAGGATTTTGCGCAGATGAGACGTATCTCCATTGCGAAGGTTGCGTGTGTTCTCTTATCACTGCGATTCTGTTGGCAACAAAGGTTTTGTAGCGTGCACTTTCATTTGCGATGTACCTTAGTACTGTGGTGCTGTCAGTCCAAAAGATTGACTCTTGTAGGGGAATCTGCAGTTCACGTTTTAACATTTTGTCCATTTTGACTGCAATCACTGCTCCTGTAAGTTCTAATCTTGGTATAGTGACAGATTTTAATGGTGCCACTCTTGATTTCCCCATTAGAAATGAACAATGTCTCTCATTTTCTTTGTTAGTCAAAAGGAGGTAGGAAACAGTGCCATACCTGTTTTCTGAAGCATCTCCAAAATGATGCATTTGTGCTGTCATTATTTGATCAAATCCAGGCGGTTTAAAGCACCCGACTACATTAAAATCCACAAGTAGCTGCAAATCGTCCATCCATTTTTTCCATTGCTAAACGTACTGAGCTTCCACTTCTTGATCCCAAGCATATTTTTCTTTACACAGTTCTCTTAGAATAAGCTTGGCAGGCAGTATGACTGGCGCTAGAAATCCAAGTGGGTCATATATTGAACTGACCACTGACAGAATGCTGCTTCTTGTAGCAGGCTTATCTTGCAGCTTTACCTGGAACTTGAAACTGTCAGTCTGTGTGCACCATTGAACACCCAAGGCTCTTTCAACTGGTAACAGATCATGGCTTAAGTCCAAGTCCTTTTGATCCATTGCCCTGTCTTCTTCAGGGATTGACAGCAAAACTGCTCTGCTATTACTTATCCATTTTGTAAGATAAAATCCTCCCTTTAAGCAAAGGGCTTTAAGATCTTTGGCCAATTGTATGGCTTGTTCTTCTGTAGCAACTGACTTTAAACAGTCATCAACATAGAAATTATTTAACACAGTGTTAACTGCTTCCTTTGGAGCTGTGTTCTTTGCATCCTCTGCTGTTCTTCTTAAGGCATAAGAGGCACAACTGGGCGATGAAGTAGCACCTTCGGGCCACCACAGAAAACGAAGAAGATCCATGTCTTTTTCTGGTACTTTTACTTGATAGAACATTGATTTAATGTCCGCCATGAGAGCAATTGGTTCCTCTCTGAATCTTGTAAGAACACCGATGAGTGTATTAGTTAAATCAGGTCCTTTCAACAACTGTTCATTTAGAGAAAAACCTTGATAGGTGGCTGTACAATCAAACACTACTCTTATTTTGTTTTTCTTTGGATGGTATACTCCATGATGAGGGATGTACTATATTTTTTCATTTTCAAGGGTCCACTGTTCAGTGGGTACCTTTATGGAATAACCTTTGTCTAAAATGTCTTTCATGAATGCTTTATAATCCTCATGAAACGTCGGGAACCTTGTAGGTTTCCTTTTAAGTCCTATAGCACATTGTTTTGCAATACAACGATTGTTTGGTACCTTAAGTGTTTCATCTTTAAAGGGCAGATTAATGCAATAATATCCGTTCACTAGACTTGCAGTATCTGAGGCTATGCGCATGAATTTAATGTCTTCCTGTGACATTTCCTCTTTTTCTTCACAGTTGCGTTCTGGAAAGTCTATATTGTATTGCTTGAGTAACATTTGTTCTACTTGCTTTATTGTTACACAATTGACTGTACATCTTTTTTCACTTTCGTTATCTGTTTCTTTTGTATAACAAATAACAGTCCAACCTAGAGGTGTTCTTGTTGCAAAAGGTCCATCTCCTTCGCTATGTATGATTTCCCAAGGCTCTAAGAGTTTGCGAGAGTTTGTACCTATTATTAAACCTACTTCTGCATTTATTTGGGGTAGGTATACATCTTTAAGGTAAGGCCATTTCGAAATATCTTCTTGAGTAGAAATTTTATCCTTATTACCAGGTATAACAGTTGCTGTACGTACCTCTGGTAAATCATAAATCGTGTTTTCTTCTATCCCACTAACTTGTAACTCTGTTAAGATTTTACATTTTAATGGTTTTTCTAGATTGTATAGAGTGTTGCGATACATAAGCGATTTTCTTCCTGAAAGATTTAATTGTTCTTATAGCTGTGTTTTCCCAAAATTACCAAAGTTCTGCAGCTTCAACTCAAAAAAATGGGATTCAACAAAAGCCTGACGCACAGAAATGACTCCACAGACAAAATATCTTGGTTTTTGAAAGTTTAGTTAAGTTTTGAAGTAAAACAGTTCAAACAAAAAAGGAATATTAAAATAACAAAAAAGGAAAAGTTAATGTCAAGAAAAGTTCAGTTCTAAGCTTATTCTTGTTACATCTCAAATCGTTACTTTTACTTAACATATCTGAACCATTTCAAAACGGTCAGAAAACTGTATGCTTATCCCATTTCTAAGCTTAAAATGGGTCTTTCAAGTCTCTCTTTACTGAGACCTGTTCCAAACAAACAGAGCTTATTATTACACTGTTATTCAGTTATAGTAAGAAGGTTCTATCTCTTGTTAACTATAGGGGGAAAAGACTATACCATAAGTTATGACTATGAAAAGAATTTATATTCTATTCAAATTAAGCAAACATTAATAAAAATTTGCTACACACCTTTTGATTTCCGGATCGTCGCTAGTAGACAAGTCCACTTCTTCCGGTCTCTTAGGCCATTCGTGCTCTGGCTGTAATAGGAAATTCGGGCTTTGTATCCAAGTCTTACTTTTAATGAAGCTTTCTATTGTCAAACCTCTTGATGCCTGATCTGCAGGATTTTGCGCAGATGAGACGTATCTCCATTGCGAAGGTTGCGTGTGTTCTCTTATCACTGCGATTCTGTTGGCAACAAAGGTTTTGTAGCGTGCACTTTCATTTGCGATGTACCTTAGTACTGTGGTGCTGTCAGTCCAAAAGATTGACTCTTGTAGGGGAATCTGCAGTTCACGTTTTAACATTTTGTCCATTTTGACTGCAATCACTGCTCCTGTAAGTTCTAATCTTGGTATAGTGACAGATTTTAATGGTGCCACTCTTGATTTCCCCATTAGAAATGAACAATGTCTCTCATTTTCTTTGTTAGTCAAAAGGAGGTAGGAAACAGTGCCATACCTGTTTTCTGAAGCATCTCCAAAATGATGCATTTGTGCTGTCATTATTTGATCAAATCCAGGCGGTTTAAAGCACCTGACTACATTAAAATCCACAAGTAGCTGCAAATCGTCCATCCATTTTTTCCATTGCTAAACGTACTGAGCTTCCACTTCTTGATCCCAAGCATATTTTTCTTTACACAGTTCTCTTAGAATAAGCTTGGCAGGCAGTATGACTGGCGCTAGAAATCCAAGTGGGTCATATATTGAACTGACCACTGACAGAATGCTGCTTCTTGTAGCAGGCTTATCTTGCAGCTTTACCTGGAACTTGAAACTGTCAGTCTGTGTGCACCATTGAACACCCAAGGCTCTTTCAACTGGTAACAGATCATGGCTTAAGTCCAAGTCCTTTTGATCCATTGCCCTGTCTTCTTCAGGGATTGACAGCAAAACTGCTCTGCTATTACTTATCCATTTTGTAAGATAAAATCCTCCCTTTAAGCAAAGGGCTTTAAGATCTTTGGCCAATTGTATGGCTTGTTCTTCTGTAGCAACTAACTTTAAACAGTCATCAACATAGAAATTATTTAACACAGTGTTAACTGCTTCCTTTGGAGCTGTGTTCTTTGCATCCTCTGCTGTTCTTCTTAAGGCATAAGAGGCAATAACTGGCTGATGAAGTAGCACCTTCGGGCCACCACAGAAAACGAAGAAGATCCATGTCTTTTTCTGGTACTTTTACTTGATAGAACATTGATTTAATGTCCGCCATGAGAGCAATTGGTTCCTCTCTGAATTTTGTAAGAACACCGATGAGTGTATTAGTTAAATCAGGTCCTTTCAACAACTGTTCATTTAGAGAAAAACCTTGATAGGTGGCTGTACAATCAAACACTACTCTTATTTTGTTTTTCTTTGGATGGTATACTCCATGATGAGGGATGTACTATATTTTTCATTTTCAAGGGTCCACTGTTCAGTGGGTACCTTTATGGAATAACCTTTGTCTAAAATGTCTTTCATGAATGCTTTATAATCCTCATGAAACGTCGGAACCTTGTAGGTTTCCTTTTAAGTCCTATAGCACATTGTTTTGCAATACAACGATTGTTTGGTACCTTAAGTGTTTCATCTTTAAAGGGCAGATTAATGCAATAATGTCCGTTCACTAGACTTGCAGTATCTGAGGCTATGCGCATGAATTTAATGTCTTCCTGTGACATTTCCTCTTTTTCTTCACAGTTGCGTTCTGGAAAGTCTATATTGTATTGCTTGAGTAACATTTGTTCTACTTGCTTTATTGTTACACAATTGACTGTACATCTTTTTTCACTTTCGTTATCTGTTTCTTTTGTATAACAAATAACAGTCCAACCTAGAGGTGTTCTTGTTGCAAAAGGTCCATCTCCTTCGCTATGTATGATTTCCCAAGGCTCTAAGAGTTTGTAGAGTTTGTACCTATTATTAAACCTACTTCTGCATTTATTTGGGGTAGGTATACATCTTTAAGGTAAGGCCATTTCGAAATATCTTCTTGAGTAGAAATTTTATCCTTATTACCAGGTATAACAGTTGCTGTACGTACCTCTGGTAAATCATAAATCGTGTTTTCTTCTATCCCACTAACTTGTAACTCTGTTAAGATTTTACATTTTAATGGTTTTTCTAGATTGTATAGAGTGTTGCGATACATATTTTCTTCCTGAAAGATTTAATTGTTCTTATAGCTGTGTTTTCCCAAAATTACCAAAGTTCTGCAGCTTCAACTCAAAAAAATGGGATTCAACAAAAGCCTGACGCAGAAATGACTCCACAGACAAAATATCTTGGTTTTTGAAAGTTTAGTTAAGTTTTGAAGTAAAACAGTTCAAACAAAAAAGGAATATTAAAATAACAAAAAAGGAAAAGTTAATGTCAAGAAAAGTTCAGTTCTAAGCTTATTCTTGTTACATCTCAAATCGTTACTTCTTACTTAACATATCTGAACCATTTCAAAACGGTCAGAAAACTGTATGCTTATCCCATTTCTAAGCTTAAAATGGGTCTTTCAAGTCTCTTTACTGAGACCTGTTCCAAACAAACAGAGCTTATTATTACACTGTTATTCAGTTATAGTAAGAAGGTTCTATCTCTTGTTAACTATAGGGGGAAAAGACTATACCATAAGTTATGACTATGAAAAGAATTTATATTCTATTCAAATTAAGCAAACATTAATAGATTCTGTTTGCAACAAAGGTCTTGAATCGAGTGCTTTCATTTGAGATGTATTTTAGCACCGTAGTGCTGTCAGTCCAAAATGTAGATTCTGTAAGGGCATTTGAAGCTCACCTTTAAGCATTTTGTCCATTTTACTGCCATGACGGCTGCTGTCAGCTCCAATCTTGGAATTGTGACCTGTTTTAATGGTGCAACTCTTGACTTACCCATCAGGAATGAACAATGCCTTTTGCTCTCTTCATTTGTTAAAACAAGATAAGTGACAGTGCCATATCCATCTTCACTAGCATCTGCAAAATGGTGCATTTGTGCTGTCTTTATGGTTCCAAACCCAGTAGGTTTGAAGCATCTATTCACTTTATAGTCTATAAGTAACTTCAAATCATCCATCCATTTTTTCCATTTCTGAATGTGTTTGACTTCTACTTCTTCATCCCACCCAAATTTCTTTTTGCATAAGTCTCTTAGAATAAGCTTTGCTGGCAGTAAAGCAGGTGCTAGAAACCAAGTGGATCATAAACTGAGCTAACAACAGACAGGATACCACGCCTTGTAGCGGGCTTGTTTTGCAACTTAATCTGAAATTTGAAACTGTCAGTTTCTGTGCACCACTGGATTCCCAGGGCACGCTCTGTGGGAAGGAGACTGTGGCTCAAATCTAAGTCCTTTTGTTCATGAGCTCTGTCTTCTTCAGGTATGGACAATAAAACTGCTCTGTTGTTACTCACCCACTTAGTCAAATGGAATCCCCCTTTGAGGCATAGAGCTTGGAGGTCCTTTGCCAGCTTTATTGCTTGTTCTTCTGTTGTCACTGACCTTAAACAGTCATCCACGTAGAAGTTGTTGAGAACGGTGTTAACAGCTTCCTCAGGAAATGTATCTCTGGCATCTTCGGCTGTTCTACGCAAGCATAAGAAGCACAACTGGGTGAAGAAGTAGCACCAAAAAGATGTACTGTCATTTTGAATTCTTCTAGGTCTTTACTTAGATTACCTTCAGGCCACCATAGAAAACGTAAAAGATCTGTGTCTTTGTCTGGTATCTTAACTTGGTAGAACATTGATTTAATGTCTGCCATTAAGGCTACTGGCTCCTTTCTGAATCTTGTAAGGACGCCAATGAGTGTGTTAGTTAGGTCAGGGCCTTTTAGTAATTGTTCATTAAGTGAAATCCCCTGGTAGGTGGCTGTGCAGTCAAAGACTACTCGAATCTTATTTTTCTTTGGATGATACACACCGTGATGTGGGATGTACCACACTCTGCCTTCATTGCAATTCAGGCTTTCTTTGGGTACTTTAACAGCATAACAATTGTCTATAATGTCTTTCATGAAGGCTTTATAGTCTTCGTGGAAACCTGAATTTTTGCTCAATTTTCTTTTGAGTCCAATAGCACGCTGTTCAGCAATACAGCTGTTATTCGCATTTTAAGTGTTTCATCCTTCAAAGGCAAATTTAAACAATAGTGGCCACCTACCAGTCTTGCAGATTCTGAAGCTATGCGCATGAACTTGATGTCCTCCGGTGACATCTCCTCCTTTTCTTCACAGTTGCGCTCTGGAAAATCTGTGTTATACTGTTGCAGCAGCATATCTTCAATTTCTGTTATTGATACACGATTGATTGAATGTTTAGACATCTTACCACTTTGTTTTGCGAGGTCGTCTATCTCTTTGTATGGTCCACCAACTACCCATCCAAGTGCAGTCTTCATGGCGTGAGGTCCACCTCCTTGGCTAGGTATGATTCGTGAATGCTCAAAGATTTCTGGATAGTTGATTCCTATTAAAAGATCAACTTCAGAGTCAATATGAGACAGACGTACCTCTTTAAGATATGCCCACTTATCGATATCTTCTTGTAGTGGAATACTTTCTCTGTTCACTGGAATGGAGACCTGTGTGAAGACCTTTGGCAAATCAATATATTCAACATCATTGAGACCACTGACTTGTAAATCTGATAAAATAGAACATTGGGTTAGCATTTTTGAATCATCATCGTAATTACTCATAGTTTTGAGGAATACTTGCGTCCTTCTCCCTTGAAGGCTCAGTTGTCTCTGGAGCCTTTCAGTACAAATTGTTACTGTACTGCCGAGGTCTATAAAGGCATATGTTTCTACATACCTTTCACTTTTCTTGGATTTCACCTTAACAGGAACTACTTGCAGTGCACATTCTTCTCCGGCCCCTGTAAAGGTACAAGTTCCAGTCTCGGTTTCTGTTTCGTAGATGTTGCCACACTAGCCTTAGCTTTAAATACTGCTCCACTGTCCCTTTAATGTGCAGGATATCTGGGTGCTGTAAAGAACATGTCTGACATTTCATTCTCTCTTTACAATTCTTACTTAGATGACCCTGTTTGAGACAGCGAAAACATAAACCTTTAGATTTTAAAAAGTCAATTCTTTCTTTATGTGGCAGTTCTTTGATTTTTCCACATTCGCGAGGATATGCTGGCTACTGCAAAAGGCACAAGGTTTGTTAAACGCACATATATCGTTAACATTTGTTGAGACAGAGACTTCTTGAATCTCCTTTTCAGCAGCATCAGACACATTTGTAGTAAAAATGTTTCCTGATTTTTGTCCGTACTTAAGAGGAGATCTAATTTTGTCGATCTTTTCTTTTTTCTCTATGTCGCCATAAACGGGATGCATACATTTCTTAGCCTGTTTATGTAAAAGACAGTTAAATCGTGAATGTCGATCTCTTTCTTCTTCATCTTCAATTTCATAAGCTGCGTCCCTCCACTTATCTTGTATAGAATATGGGAGCTTCATGAGAATAGTACGGATATTTTCATTGCTATTGAATGCTGCTCGGTTTCTTGTTTTGGTCATGGAATCCATACAGTTATCAAGAAAGGTTGCATAATCTCTCAAGGCTTCCCCGTCATTTTGTTTTATTTGAGGCCACTTCAAAGCTTTGTTTACATATGTATCTATTACGAACGCTTGGTTGCCATAGTAACTTTCTAGCTGTTTTCTAGCCTTTTCATATCCTTCATCTGGTGGCAATCGCACATCCTTCAATCATTTCTTGAGCTGGTCCTCTTGTATATTGAATCAAATAATCTAATTTATCTTGTGGGTCTACTAATATGTCACCTACAGCGTGATCAAAGGTTCTGATAAATTTTGCATAAGTCAGTGGGTCGCCTGAAAATAAAGGGACCTGTCTGTGTGGTACTTCGCCACGCGGCGCCGGAGGTACTATTGGTGTTTGAGCAGGTGTTGTTTTTTGTTCAGTTAACGCTCTAGCCATTTCGGCGAACGCTTTCTGAAATTCAGCTTGATTCTGTGCTAATATGTCTATTATATCATTTTTAGAACTCTGCGTTCCTGTGGCTGCGCTAGTCGAAGGTTGTTCCGATCGTTCCTGTTTTTTTACTATAAACTCAAGCTCATGAAGTTTTTGTAGGATTCCATCGAGTTCGGTCCGCTCAAGTGTGACTGTCGAAGAGGATGCTGATGCTACTGCACCTTTCTGTAATAAAGAATCACATTTAATATCAAGGGCGCGCTTTAACTGAGGAGAAGCCTTTCGTGCCTTTGACTTTGAGTGATCTCGTTCTTGAAATTGCATTTCTTCGAATTGATTAACTAGCTGTTCATTTGCATCTTTCAGCCATGCCGTTGTAGCGGCAGCAAATTCATTCCATTTCTTAGAGCTTTCCGCGAATGTCTTTTTCTGTTTCTTAATCGCTCCTTCTTTATTTAAAATAGCTATTAGCTTTTCGTTTAACTCCTCAATCTCTCTGTGCGTTGCACAAAAATCGTGAAATCTTTCTGCTACAATTAAGCGGTTTCCTGGAATGTCTTTAAGACTTTCTATTTCAGTTATGAACACGGAAAGCTTATTTTTCCTCTGACTTATGTGATCTTTAAGATTCCTAATTATATTTTCTGACTTCGAGTCTGTACTCAGATCACTGCCGATCTCACTTGAGCTCTGTTTAGACATTGCCATGACAACAGTTCAAACAAATGACAGGACGTTTCCTGACAGCAATTCCGTCACAAAAGGGACGTTCCAACAAGGCAGATTACTTTCTTGAAACAAGGATCCAATGACTCAGGCAAGGCACATCCAATCATCCAAAATGTCTTTTTCCAAGACGTCCATTAATAATATCACAGTCTCTCAAATCTTTTTAAGGTACGGCGACCTTGCTTTCATTTATGATCATGCGAAGATAGTAGATAATATCACAGTACCTTCTGAATGATTCAGTTCTTTTCCTTCGTTGACGAGTTCTGTAGCAGAAGTATCTTCTGTTCTCGAATGGTAAATTCCAGTTCACGCCTTAGATAGCAAGTTTTCTGACGAAGTATAGCTGCGTTTTCCCAAAATTACCAAAGTTCTGCAACTTCAACTCAAAAAAATGGGATTCAACAAAAGCCTGACGCGCAGAAATGACTCCACAGACAAAATATCTTGGTTTTTGAAAGTTTAGTTAAGTTTTGAAGTAAAACAGTTCAAACAAAAAAGGAATATTAAAATAACAAAAAAGGAAAAGTTAATGTCAAGAAAAGTTCAGTTCTAAGCTTATTCTTGTTACATCTCAAATCGTTACTTCTTACTTAACATATCTGAACCATTTCAAAACGGTCAGAAAACTGTATGCTTATCCCATTTCTAAGCTTAAAATGGGTCTTTCAAGTCTCTCTTTACTGAGACCTGTTCCAAACAAACAGAGCTTATTATTACACTGTTATTCAGTTATAGTAAGAAGGTTCTATCTCTTATTAACTATAGGGGGAAAAGACTATACCATAAGTTATGACTATGAAAAGAATTTATATTCTATTCAAATTAAGCAAACATTAATATGAGTTTAGCTCAAAACTTTAGCTTTCTAAGATTGGCTCTTACAGTTCTCTTATGTTCTCTGTGCAAAATGTGGCTGAGCTACATGGGTCTATTAGAGCATATGTTTCAATATATTTTTCATTCCCTTTGGATTTGAGTTTAACTGGAACCGCAGCTATGACACTATCTCCGACCTCGGTAGCCATACAAGACTCTTTCGGTGTTAATGGGCGCTTTGGTAGAAGAAGCGCTTTTCTGTTTCGATTTAGAACTCCCTTCTTTAATGGATATAGCTTTATCATCGGAGTCCTTTTCTTTATTTATATGCAAAATAGCTGGATGGAAATGAGAGCATTTACTGCATTTAATTTTTTCTTCACAATCTTTGCTAAGATGTCCTTGTCTTAGACATTTAAAGCATAAGCCTTTGGATTTCAAAAAGTCAATTTTACCTTCATAAGTTAATTTCTTAATTGCGTTGCAGTCATTAAGTTCATGTTTTTTGTCGCAGAAAAAACAGTGCTTACCGTGTATACACTCAGTTGTCTCCTTTTTATTTTCTTTTTCAACAGTAGTGGCAAAATTTGAGATGAAATTGTCCTTTCTCGTTCTGCCTTTCGCAGGATATTTTTCGTAATCAGCCTTTTCTTTCTCTCTTTTGAAGGTATAGTTTGAATAGTAAGCACCATACATTGGATGCAGGGAAGCTATGAGTCGATCTTCCAAGAAACTATATAAGTCAGCTAGACCTGGTTTTCTTCTTTCTTTACTTTCTATCTCTGTTGCTTTATTTTGCCAGAGCTCTCGTAGTTCTTGGGGAAGCTTCAATGACATAATGCGGATATTTAAATTGTTTTCGAATTCATGTCCGTCTTTTAAGCCCGACATAACACTTTTACAATTACCAATGAAGAGCGTGTATGTCTTTAAGCTATCAATATCCCCTGATTTCAAATGTGGCCACTTCCTTACTTTCTTCATGTAAGCATCTCCTATATGAGCGTGGTTTCCGTAAAAATTTTCTAACGTTCTTCTGGTATTTCTATATCCTTCTTCTGGCGGTAAGTATAAGTTATTTAGAGCTATATTTTTGGTTCGCCTTTGGTGAATTGTATCAAATACTCTAGTTTGCTACCAGGATCACTCACTTCTTGGTCGATGATTCGATCAAATGCTCTTATAAAGTTTATATAAGTCAATGGATCGCCTTCAAACACTGGGATCATTTTATGGGGTACATTAGGAACTTGCGTCTTATACTGTTGTTCTTTCTGTTGATCGTAGCGCTTATCATAAAGCGATTGTTGAAGAGGTGCTGGCGCTTTATTTTCCTGCTGATAAAGCGATTGCTGGGGATATTTTATACTTTCATTCGTATTTGTAAAGTTGTAACTGTTCGCATCTGACGACTTTTCAAATTTCACATCTGGTTTCTGACTCAGTCTATTTGGACTGCGATTGCGCCCTTTAAGTGCTTTTAATTTCGCTTCTGATTCTGCAGTAGCTGCCTTCAAGGCCAATTGATCTCTTTTAGCTTTCAGTTGAGCTTTTCTCTGCATTTCCTCAGCTTTTCTCTTAGCTTTCAACTGCATTTCTTCCAAATCTAGAGCTTGTTGCTTTCTTTGGTTTTCCACTTTAGCCAACAGCACAGCGTGTCCTGCCTCTTGAGATCTGATGGCACTCAGGGAGGCTTTGGCTGAATTAGCCGCCGAACTTATATGACTTTTACTTTGAATGGAAACCTGTGAGACACTATCTTCTGGCGAAACGTCAGGAAAGTCATTCGTCATTCTGTAATCCTTGAATTGGCTAGCCGAAAAGTCAAGCTGCTGGTTGAGGCTTATATTTTGACGTACTTCAAATGCCCATTCCATCGTATTTTCCGAAAATGTGCGAAAAGTTTCCATTTTAGCATCAAAGTCTTTTTATAGTATTTTCTGTATATCTTCATTGCTTTGGAGGGATAAGAGCTTGTCAATTAACCTTTTATATTCAATTCTCTGGTTAAAGAACGAGTTCTTGATGATCGATTGTATACTTTCACAGTTAAATTCATTTTTTTAAAATTCCTTCACAGCCTTCATCACACTAGACAATTGTTTGTATTTGCAGTCTATTTCAGATTGAAGTTTAGATGTTAATGAATTGGATGGCTTTATGTCATCATCAAGATGATCTTCCATTGAAACATCCTGATCGTTGTGACTCCCACTCACACCACTGTTACTTTCAATGGGGGTTCAAAATGTTCTCTGGCTCCCGCACTCAGATGCCATGGTGTTGAAAGTGCAGGCTTGCTTTCTTTTATGATCCAAGGCAATTTTAAACTTTCAGTCCTAGGCAGATTCAGATCTTAAGCAGGTTTCAAAACTTCATGCAGGTTTTTTAACTTTAGTGTAGCCGCCGATGTATAAGGCGAAGTCAGGCACGGGTAAGACGCGTGTAAAAGAAATCTCTCAGTCCAAAAGTTCGCTTTAAAAATATTTAGTGAAAGATAAAGGCAAATAATCCATACAAGAATTAAAAGAAAAATAGTTACACACAAAGAATAAAGGCAAAAAAAAGAGAAAAATATATCTTCTATAAATTTAGTTTTTCTTATGAAGCTTTGGTTACTTCTGTACTTAAAGGTTATTTATTTCTTCTTCTGTATGCTTTAAACATACGGTTCAAAACTTAGATCTTTTAATTTACGAGTTACTTCACACTCAAAAGACCCTTAGGCCGTTGGCACTTAGATATGCGCCAGGCTAAGTGACGTGCATAAGCACGAACGCGAGCACAAAAAAAATTCTTTCAAGGACACGGTTAAAAAACCGTATGCCTCTGTACGTTACACAAGGTAAGGCTATACACTTACTAAAGAACATTGTTTACTCAAAAACTGTTAAGAAATGACAGGAAAATACCAACTCAATTCTATTCACGGGGGTTTTAGGAACCTATCATATTTTATGCATTATCATCTAGTAAATATTCATACATTTTATAGAACTAGGAAAATGGCTCTTACAATGCGTTTGCCCGAGCCACGGACTAAGTTAATTGATTCCAGGTTTCTCCCATCTGTATCTTCAGGGTGTTGAGATCTCCCATGATCGTTTTAAGGATCGTGTTGAGGTCCTGCTCTTCGGACATCTTTAAAAAGCAAAATCCTGCCGACTACACCAATTGTGGAGATTTTCCCAAATAATAAATGTCTCACACAAAACAAAGTGTTGGGGACCGTCCCCGTATATTGTCCTGCGGACAAAGTAGCAAAATAAATGATCAAAATGTGACCAAAAAGGTAACAGTTGACAAACTTTGTCATTCAAAATGCCGTTTATATACAGAAATGTATTATAGGAATAGGAAATGGTTGGCAGGAAGTGATGTGACAAATGATGTATTCTTGTTCAAGATATAAAGAAATTGAGAAACACATACCGATCAGTGCCAGTGTATGGTTTTATCATGAAGACATTGTTGGGTGACAAAGTCAATAGTTGCTGAGCAGCTGATAGCTGCGAATGACTTGCAGGCTCAACTCAGTGTCATGCAATACAAATCAAAGGAAGTGAAGGACGACCAAATGAAGTAAGATCTCAATGGTGTTTGGAATTTATCTAAAACCTTAGACAACCATGGAAAACAAAGTCATAAGCTGGAGGGTTGGGTCAAATTCTTGAATAGCAAGGTGACAGAGCTAAAACACACACCTCACCACAATATCGGTTGGAATACTGGGGAATGTTGGGAGCAATGACATCATTGGAAATCTTAAAAAAATGGAAAGATTCACAGGTTGAATTGTAAAGTTCTCCTGTCCAAAGACCACACATTCTAAAATTTGTCAACTGTTCAGAGTAGAAAAATTTCCTCCATGAATGGCAAAAAAATTCCCAATTTATACTATAACTGTCACCACGCTCTTTTTTTCCTGAGTTGAGTGTATCTACAGTTGATGACATCTGAACTGACAAAAGTGCATGAAGCCAGTCTTCATCTGTTTTTTTAATATTCAGATCAGCTTATGCAGATTAAGGCTGCCATAATTATATATCTGCTATCCAGTCCAAAGCAAGTTATGGAGTCCATTGACAAATTGTATTGTATTGGTTGGCCTTTCTGTTAGATAGTCTCTTCTTGGTACAGTGCATTTCTGATTGAGCTAATGCTTTAAAGCTCTACAAACTTTGATTCATCTTACGGTTACTTCAATAGCTTTATGCAAACTGGGACATGTTATTCATTTACCTGATTTGGACTTGTTAAGTAATTTGGCTATTATTTTATTTTTGGTTATATTCTGACCAAACAGTTTGAAAAACAAAGATGGCCCAGCTGCCCTTGCATGACGGATTGGTCTGCGTGCCAGATGGAGTGTGACTTTGATTCTCCTCCTGCACTTCGTGTATCTATAGTCAATCTTTATTGTTATTCATTTTTCCTCTTGGTTGTTTATTGTTCTTTCAACATTGTACTTATTTTTTATTTATAGCCTGTTGGTCTTTTTTGGGATAACTCATGTTGCAGAGTAGGAAGAGTTGTGTAAGAGGGGGGTATGTTTGTATGTGTCTTTTTTGAAAGGACTTGAGGTTCCTTTATTATCTACTATTTCCTTCCACTCTCTTTCTAAACATCCAGACTGCTCCAAACTGTGGTCAGGTATATCCTGTTTGCTTTACATTATCCTTGTAGCATGTGTGGAACTTGTCTGTAGTCCACCTGTGGCAAACTAAAGACACACACCAATGTATATAAGGTCCCACAATACCACATTGTATGTCAGGACTAAAACCAAGCCATGAAGTCCAAAAAACCTATGCACATATCCATGTTAAAAATTATGCTGAGGCATAGATCAAGGCAAGGGACTAAAATCATTTCTAAAGCTTTGGGCATTCCCAGGAGCATAGAGGCATCTATAAATGTGAAATAAAAGATGTTTGGAACCACCAGTACTCTTCCTAGAGTGGGCCATCCAGCCAAACCTAGTAACTAAGCAAGAAGGGTCTTGGTCAGGGAGGTGACCAAGAACACAACAGTGTCTCTAGCAGAGCTTAAGAAGTCCTCTTCTGAGATGGGGGAACCATTTGGAAGGATAATCATCTCAGCAGCACCCATGTGTTTACAGTGTAGTGGCTAGATGAACACTGCTCTTGAGAAAAAAACATATGACAGCTCCCTTTGGGTTTGCCAAATGGCAGTTAAAATAATTTGACATCATGAGAAAAAGGGTTCTATAGTCTGGTGAGACAAGCATTGAACTCTCTGAGCACAATTCCAAGCACAATGTCAGGCAAAGAACAGGTGCTGCTCATCACCTGCCTAATACCTTTCCTACAGTGAAGCATGGTGATGGAGGCATCATGCTAAGGGGGTGCTTTTCAGTTGCAGGGACAGTGGAACTGCTCAGAATTGAGGAAGGATAAATGCAGCCAAACACAAAGAGGTCCTTGATGAAAACCTCCTCCAGAGTTGACACAACATCAGGCTGGGGCCATGTTCACCTTTCAGCATGACACTGACCCGATGCATATGGCCAAGACATCACTGGATTGGCTTCAGGGTAAGAGACTGATTGTCCTTGAGTGGCATTGCCAGTGCCATATCTCTGTGGAGAGACACGAAGATAGCAGTTTACAGATAATAATGGAGCTTGAGAGGCTCTGCCAGGAAGAATGGGATAAGCTGCCAAAATCCAGGTGTGCAGAGCTTGTAGGGAAGACTCAAAGAAAACCCAGAGCTGTAACTGCTGCCAAAGGGACTTCTACAAAGTACTGAGTTAAGAGTCTGAATGCTTATATGAATGAGAGATTTCAGTTTTTGATTGTTAGTACATTTAGAAAAATTCGATTGTTAATACATTTAGAAAAATTTTTGAAAACATATTTTTTCACTTTATTATTATGAGCTATTAGGTGTGCATTGATGGGTGAAAATGGCGATTTATCCATTTAAATGAAATCTGCAACATATTAAAGTCTGAATTCCTTCTGAATCCACTCTTTTATACAAATAGTATCTTTTGAATATAAAACCAATCTCTACTTTATATTTAATGTTATAGATTAAATTATAGTGTTAGTGAAGTATAGGTAGTGTTAGGATTTTTTTGGGCTACCCACATTTATCCTTTTATGTTTATTTCCTTTATATGAAACTTTTAATTGAATTTACTGAAAAAAGAAGTGAGGGCTGGTTTATGCACAACTGTGCTCTGTTTCATTTGATCTTTGTCTTGTGTCTGATGCTACCAGGGTAGGCTCTATCATATCATGATCCTGTAGTGGAGAACAAGAGTTTTGAAAAATATCATATGGAGAACTGATGTACGTAGTGCTAGTCAGTATCTCATCATAACAGAGGTTAGCAGAGACACCTCACAGTTAGAGAAGACCGTGAACAAATTCTAGGCTTGGTTATTGTCTGTGTGTACTTTTCCCATTCTACCTGTGTTTTACATTGGATTTTCTTGATGGACAACAGTTTTTTCCTGTGTCCTACAGACATGTAAGTATGGTTAATGCATGGTCTGGTATGACTAAATCCATTGTAAATAATAGGTGTCTTGTTCCATGGTGGTTGCTACCTTGTTTTTGATTTGATATCCAATATTGATGGAACAAACTCTGCTCCCTTTTTCTCTGAATGGCAGTGAACAGATTGCAAAATAGACAGAAATATCTCATAAAGATGTAGCCATGTGTCAAGTCATCCCAACGTTACTTTGTGCCGTACCAGAGAAGGATGTCCTTGTGGCTGCATGAGTCGCAGTAACTGGCTGAAAATGGAGACAGGTAAGCCAGGAGGGCAGTGCAGTGATAAGAACAAAGTCAAAAAGGAAAAGGAAAAAGGGATGAAAGCAACTTTAGGAAGCTGCTTGAAGTGAGAAGGGTATCACTGCAGCCAGGAGCCAAATGTTAAGTAGGATTAGCATTGTCAAGTAGGAGGGACTACAGTGTCAAGAAGGAGAGGTTTATGAGCTATTAATATCTGACCCACCTACAATCCTAATCTTAACAATAGTGTAATTGGGCATGCAATGGGCATACAAGGTGTGGCAGAAAAGTAATGAGACTGGCAATACTGCAAGCTATCTGGCAACACTGCGCTGTTGTCCTTGATAGAGCATGTGTATCAGTACCCTCCCATAGCTCAGTGCGAGTTTCAACTCCTTCCGTTAACCATGAGATTTTTGTGACTGCTATTAGCGAAGTTGTGTTTTTGGTTGTGCATCACGCAAAATGGAACAGTGGAATTTGGAGCAACGCTGTGCCATTAAATTTTGTGTTAAGCTTGGAGAATCAGCAAGTGTGACGTTTGAAAAGTTAAAACAGGCCTATGGGCAACATTCTTTATCCTTAGCTCAAGTTTTTCAGGGAGGCCTTCAACTTCGAAAACCAATGAAAACATCGAATGTGTGAACACTCTTGTGAGATCAGACCATCGTTTAACATTAAGAATGTTGAGTGAACAATTAAATTTGAACAGATTTACCGTTCCATCAAATTTTGACTGAACATTTGCATATGCGAAAGGTCTGTGCCAAAATGGTGCCGAAAAACCTCACAATTGACCAGAAGGACAATCGAAAAAACGCATTCCTGTGGTTCCCCAGCCCCCTTATTCACCTGACCTCAGTCCATGTGACTTTTTCCTTTTTCCTAAACTGAAAATGTCCTCAAAGGACGTCATTTCGGGACTTTAGAAAACATCCAAAAGAGTGTAACGGACATGCTGAAGACCATACCTGTTGAAGACTTCCAGCGCTGCTACCAACAGTGGGAACAACGTCTCCATCGGTGTGTAGCTGCCCAAGGGAACTACTTTGAAGGGGATAACATTGATGTTTGAAAAAAATAAAAACTTTGGTAAATAAAAAATCCGTCTCATTACTTTTCTGCCACACCTCGTATGTCCCCTCCCACTCAACACTGACCCTCCAATGCAACATTCAGGTCCTGGCTGCAGAAACACATGAAGTTGGAGGCCCTTGCAAATATGTGTGTGTGCGTGCGTGTGTGTGTGTGCCAGAAGCCACACACATGAATGCAATTAAAGGTTCTGAGAGGCCCAGAATATAGGGAGGCTCCCAGCTGGATCGAGGCTATGTGGGATGGATGGTCAAAAGAGGCATTACTGACAGGTTGGTGTTAATGATTGGCCAGGTAGATCGGCTTGGCAGATGAAACTTAGAAGCACCCAGCAGGGGTAGTCTTTTGACTGTATGGCATAGGAGAAAGAAGGTAGCTGGGCAATTTAGATATAGATATCCTAATTCAGCATCTTTGTATCTTGAGTGTTATTTGATTTCTTCACTGATTTTTTTCTGTATGTTGTGATTGTGCTGTTTTGTTCCTATTTTGATTTTTGTCCTGAGAGAAGGAAGAAGAAGATAATTGTCTAATTATGTGTTTCATCATCTTTATTTTTGAGCCAATACTGCACAGATTCACCTTCACTTATTTTTGTTTATTGTTTCGTATATTGTGACGCGTGAGAAACTGTCTTACACCTGAAAGAGGAGGCTCAGTTTCAAGCTTCAGCACGACAACTTTATTAATCAATTTAAAACAGGAACAGCAAGCATATTTATTGAAGCAGGAGCTACCTCTCCACAACACACAGACACAGCAAACAAGCAGTGACTCCATTAGTCATTTTGCCTTGGCTCCCTTATTCATTTCAGGCATTGATAATTTTCCTCATCAGGTTGGTCCCATGGCTGTGGATCAGCGACTGGGACTGGATCATCCTGGAGGAAAGCAGATAAAGAGAAAGGAGGCCAGGTCATTGGCCGAATTAAAGTATTCCATGCATCAGCGATCATTCTAGTGCCAACGGGCTTGTTGTGAGGGGGCTGCAAACTCGTCATTGCAGCAGTGAGTCTTCAATGGCTGACAGATGCATTGTGCAGGCCATGGTGCGTGGCGGGGACATGTAGTTGAGGCAGTGACCCTGCTTCTGTCTTGTGGCTGTTGCGGGTGTGTTACAATATATGTATATACAACCCCAATTCCAATGAAGTTGGGACTTGTGTAAAACGTAAATAAAAACAGAATACAATGATTTGAAAATCCTTTTCAACCTATATTCAATTGAATACACTACGAAGACAAGATATCTAATGTTCAAAATGATAATCTTTATTGTTGTTTTGCAAATCTTCACTCATTTAGAATTTTGCAACACGTTTCCAAAAAAGTTGGGACAGGGGCAGCAAAATACTGGGAAAGTTGAGGAATGTTCAAAAAACACCTGTTTTGAACATTCCACAGGTGAACAGGTTAATTGGAAACAGTTGTTAGTCATGATTGGGTATAAAAAAAGCATCCCCAAAAGGTTCAGTCGTTCACAAGCAAGGATGGAGCGAGGTTCACCACTTTGTGAACAACTGCGTGGGCAAATAGTCCAGCAGTTTAAGAACAATGTTTCTCAACGTACAATTGCAAGGAATCTAGGGATTTCATCATCTGCTGTCCCTTATATCATCAAAAGATTCAGAGAATCTGGAGAAATCTCTGCACGTAAGCGGCAAGGCCGAATACCAACACTGGATGCCCGTGACCTTCGATCCCTCAGGCGGCATTGCATTAAAAACCGACCTCATTCTGTAAAGGATATTACCACATGGGCTCAGGAATACGTCAGAAAACCATTGTCAGTTAACACAGTTCGTCGCTACATCTACAAGTGTAAGTTAAAACTCTACCATGCAAAGCGAAAGCCATATATCAACAACACCCAGAAACGCCACCGGTTTCTCTGGGCCCGAGCTCATCTGAGATGGACTGATGCAAAGTGGAAAAGTGTGCTGTGGTCTGATGAGTCCACATTTCAAATTGTTTTTGGGAATCATGGACTTCTTCTCCTCAGGGCAAAAGAGGAAATGACCATCTGGTTTGTTATCAGCGCAAAGTTCAAAAGCCAGCATCTGTGATGGTATGGGGGTATGTTAGTGCCCATGGCATGGGTAACTTGCACATCTATGAAGGCACCATTAATGCTGAAAGGTACATACAGGTTTTGGAGCAACATATGCTGCCATCCAAGCAACGTTTTTTTCAGGGACGTCCCTGCTTATTTCAGCAGGACAATGCAAAGCCACATTCTGCATGTGTTACAACAGCGTGGCTTCGCAGTAAAGGATTGCAGGTACTAGACTGGCATGCCTACAGTCCAGACCTGTCTCCCATTGAAAATGTGTGGCGCATTATGAAGCGCAAAGTACGACAACGGAGACCCCGGACTGTTGAGCAACTGAAGTTGTACATCAAGCAAGAATGGGAAAGAATTCCACATACACAGCTTCAAAAATTAGTGTCCTCAGCTCCCAAACGCTTATTGAGTTTTGTTAAAAGGAAAGGTGATATAACACAGTGGTAAATATGCCCCTGTCCCAGCTTTTTTGGAACGTGTTGCAGGCATCAAATTCAAAATGAGTGAAAGATTTGCAAAACAACAATAAAGTTTATCAGTTTGAACATTCAATATCTTGTCTTTGTAGTGTATTCAATTGAATATAGGTTGAAAAGGATTTGCAAATCATTGTATTCTGTTTTTATTTACGTTTTACACAACGTCCCAACTTCATTGGAATTGGGGTTGTATATACATATATTGTAACACACCCGCAACTGCCACAAGACAGAAGCAGGGTCACTGCCTCAACTACATGTCCCCGCCACGCACCACGGCCTGCACAATGCATCTGTCAGCCATTGGAATTGGGGTTGAATATATATATATATAAATAGTATATTGTAAAAGAGAGAGCAACAAACAGCATAAAGGTTTGGGGTTTCCGGCTCCGTATATTGTATTATTTTCCAGTTTTCTTATCATCAATATGTACAGAATATAGATTCCAGTGCTTGACACCGAAAGATGGTGTTGGCGGCCATTTTTTGGAGGCGAGACCGGAAGTGGAGGAATGCTGGGAATGAGCCGTGGTGCAAGATGTGATTGATGATGTCAGTAGTAGTGGACGGAGGAAGGGCGGAAGTAACGTAGTGCGGGCAGTTGTAGGAGGGAGTCTCATGGCGGTGGTGCGTCTTTTCTTCTGTAAGAGAAAGGAGAAAGGTTAGTACCCCGCCACTCCCTGCTGGCGTATGTCTTCGCGAACGTATTAAGGTCTGTCCGCAGCCCCCTACTCGCGCGTGCGTGACACGACCCCCCCCTCAGCCCAGAACCGTCAGGTCAGGCGGGCCTAACTGAGAGGTTGTGAATATGAGAGAGGGCATCGGCATTGGCCTGAAGGTTACCCCGACGATAAGTGACGGTGAACTTATCCACTGAAGAGCAGCATGATCAGTCACGAGAGTGAATTCGTGACCCAACAGGTAGTACCGTAGATGTGTCACCGCCCACTTAATGGCCAGGCTTCCCTCTCCACTGCCGCTGCACCTGGTCTCCCGGTCCAACAGTTTCCGGCTTAGGTACATCACGGGGTGCTCAACACCATCGATACGTTAGCTCAGCACCGCGCCTAGGCCTGTGTCCGAAGCATCGGTCTGGAGAAGAGAAAGAAGCCCAAAATCAGGGGTTCTCAATACTGGTGCTGACGTTAGGGCCTTTTTAAAGTCACTGAATGCTCGTTCCGCCTTATCATTCCACACCACGTACAAAGGAGCGCCTTTTTTTGTCAGATCGGTGAAGGGTGCTGCTCTTTCAGAGAAACGGGGCACGAACTGGCGGTAGTACCCCGCTAACCCTAAGAAAGCCTGCACCTGTCTCTTGGTATTCGGACGGGGCCATTCCAGGATATCTTTGATTTTGGAACATTGTGGCCTCACCTGTCCTCGTCCCACTAGGTAGCCTAAATACTTGGCCTCCTTTAGACCAAAGAAGCATTTACGGGGATTTATGTGGAGGCCGGCTTTTGCCAGTGCCGCGAGGACAGCGGAGACCTGCAATAGATGCTCCTTCCAGGTGCCGGAATAGATGACAACGTCATCCAGGTAGGCGGCACTATAGGACTTGTGGGGCTTCAGCACTCTGTCCACCAGACGCTGAAAGGTCGCTGGCGCCCCGTGCAATCCAAATGGGAGGACCTTGTATTGCCAATGTCCGCTAGGGGTGCTAAAGGCGTTTTTCTCCTTGGCAGATGCCGTTAAGGGAATTTGCCAGTACCCTTTTGTCATGTCAAGGGTAGTCAAATATTGAGCGGTACCCAGACGTTCAAGTAGGTCATCTATCCGGGGCATCGAACTTGGAGACCTGATTTAAACGTCTGAAGTCATTACAGAATCTCCAAGAGCCGTCAGGCTTAGAAACGAGGACAATAGGACTGGACCAGGGACTATGGCTCTTCAACAATGTCCATGTCCAACATCCGTTGAACCTCGAGTTCCACCTCGGCGCGTTTTGCCTCCGGGAGTCTATAGGGCCTCTCCCGGACGACAACTCCGGGTGCTGTGACTATATCGTGTTCAATCAGCGAAGTCCAGCCTGGTGACTCGCTCACTACTTTGGGAACAGCCAGGATCGCGTGGGTTAACTCTTGACGCTGCAGGGGTGTCAGCTCATCACCGAGGTTAAGGGCGGCCACGCCCGCGAATAGGGAAAGGGATCTACGAGTGTCGGGAGGCTCCTCCCTGTCCTTCCAAGGTTTTAACAAATTGACGTGGTAGATCCTCTCGCTCGGTCGACGATTTGGTTGTTTAACCAGATAATCGACAAGCCCCTTTCTCTCTTTAACCTCGTAGGATCCTTGCCAATGAGCCAGAAGTTTGGAATGGGAGGTAGGAACGAGTACCATCACTCGATCCCCCGGGTGGAACTCCCGGAGAACCGAGTTGCGGTTGTAACACCGGGCTTGCGCTGCTTGCGCACGAGTCACGTGGTCCTTTAGGAGTGGCCTGATTTTGTTAAGTATGTCGCGTAGTTGCGCCACATACTCCAATATATTGGTGGAGGGTAGGGCCTCGGCCTCCCATTCTTCTTTTATTATATCTAAAAGTCCTCGAGGTTGTCGTCCATATAATAACTCTAAAGGGGAGAAACCCGTAGAGGCCTGGGGTACTTCCTGATAGGCAAACAGCACGAGTGGAAGGAGCTGGTCCCAGTTTCTACCGTCCGCGTTGACTACCTTGCGTAGCATCTGCTTAAGCGTCTGGTTAAAACCCTCTACCGACCCGTCTGTTTGCGGGTGATAAACAGATGTCTTCAGGTGCTTAATACGGAGTAACCTGGCCACTTCCCTGAACGTATCCGAGGTAAAGGGTGTACCTTGGTCCATGAGGACTTCTCTGGGTATACCCACTCTAGAAAATAGGTTAACTAACTCCCGTGCGATGTTCTTTGTGTTAGCGGAGCGCAAGGCAACCGCCTCTAGGTATCGGGTTGCGTAGTCGACCATGACCAATATGTATTTATGGCCACGGTTCGAGGGTTCCAGGGGTCCTACTAGATCCACCCCTATTCTGTCAAAGGGAATGTCGATGAGTGGGATGGGAACGAGAGGAGCGGGGTCCCTCCTGGGTATCTGGCGAATCTGACACTCCAGACAGGACTGGCAGAAACGCTGGACCTCCTCATTGATCCCGGGCCAGTAAAACCGGAGCTTTATCCTCTCCAGCGTTTTTTCGGCCCCGAGGTGGGCGCCTAAGAGGTGAGCGTGAGCTAGTTCACATATCTCCCGCCGGAAGGTACGCGGTACTAGCAGCAACTTCCGCACCTCGCTCTCGTGGGTTGCAACTCGATAAAACAGATCGGTCTCCAATACAAAAAAGGGCTTGCGTGGTGTTAGAACCGTCAGCTTGTGAGCTGCCGGGGACAACGATAGCATTCCGGGCAAACCTCAGAGAATCATCATTCCATTGTTCTCGTTTGAAAGACGGTGGCGTGGATCAAAACTGGTGATCCACACTATGTAAAGGGTCTTGTGGGCTGGCAACAGAAAGAGTTTCCCGGCTCGTGCCCTCCCCGGCGGATACTTCCGGGTCAGGGTCCGTCACCGGAGAAGGATCCCCCTGTGTGCCCGCGTCATTAGGTTCTGCCCGATAGCACGGCGTGGGCACCACCGGAAGGGTGCCTCGTCCCCTCATAACTAGACCCAATGAAGCCCCGGGAGTGGTGTGTGTTTTACTGCTGTTTCTGTGGGACCAGTCTTGTCCCAAAATCACCAGAAAGGGGGGCTCTGGCAACACAGCGACCGACAGACGAGTCAACTCCCCTCTTCAGGCGATGTAGCAAGTGACTTGTACGTGATGGTTTAGCCACTGTCGCGGTAAAACAACGGCGAGCGACAATGGTTATGTTGCTGCCGGAATCAAACAAAGCCACCACCGAGTGCCCATTTATCAACACCACCCCGTATTAGGACCTGCTTGAGGATGCGACGGGGCACAGTACCTTTCCGTAGTAGCCCAGGTGCAGTCCATCGGCTCGGGGTTTAGCGGGCAGGCAGGAAGCAAGTGGCCGGTCTCCCCACACTTATAACAGCGCGGGGAGGCCGGCTTTTCTTTGGGTTTCAGCGGCGCTTCCGCAGTGTGTCGAGTGGGCTCGGGGTTAGCGACATGTCCCTGTCGGTTCCCGCGAGCGTGCCTTTCAGACCCCCTGGCTCAGAGGACGATGAGTTGATGCTCGAGGACCTCCAGGAGATCCTGCATGTCCTTGTAGGGGTGGCGCCAGACCTGCTGGGTGAGAAAACTGGGCATTGCATTAACCAGACCCTCACAGGCCACCTGCTCTACAACCTTCCGGGCTTGAGGACCCTTGGGCCGTAACCAGCGTCCCATCTTGCCCCAGAAGTCGAAGGCCTGCGCTCGGGCCAGTTGGTCAGGATCGAATTGCCAGTTCCTTCACTCACTTGCCTGCTGGCCCGGCGTAATGCCGTGGCGTGCCAGGATCTCAATTTTCAGGAGATCATAATCCGCGGCCTCCTCCTCGGGGAGGTCATAATAAGCCCGCTGCGTGGGTCCCTTTAGGTAGGGTGCCAGTATGGATGCCCACTCGGACCACTGCCACTGGTTCCGAGTGGCCGTCCTTTCAAAGATGCCCAAATATGATTCCACATAGTCCGCTTCCGACAAAGGCACAAGAGGTGGAGGCGTCGGTCGAGGTGGATCGGGTCTTATCGTTTCTGCCGCGGCCAGCCGGGCCTTCGTCTCCTCCAACTCCCGGTTGGTCGCGGCTTGTGCTTGCTGCAGGGACTGGATCTGTGCGTTCATCCCCTGCAGCACGGAGTTCAGGTCCTGTCATTCTGACATGTCTTCAAACCGATTATCCTGCCGACTACGCCACTGTAAAAGAGAGAGCAACAAACAGCATAAAGGTTTGGGGTTTCCAGCCCCATATATTGTATTATTTTCCGTTTTCTTATCGTCAATATGTACAGAATATAGATTCCAGTGCTTGACACCGAAAGATGGTGTCGGCGGCCAGTTTATGGAGGCGGGACCGAAAGTGGAGGAATGCTGGGAAGGAGCCGTGGTGCAAGATAGGATTGATGATGTCAGTAGTAGTGGACGGAGGAAGGGCAGAAGTAACGTAGTGCGGGCAGTTGTAGGAGGGAGTCTCATGGCGGCGGTGCGTCTTTTCTTCTGTAAGAGAAAGGAGAAAGATTAGTACCCCGCCACTCCCTGCTGGCATATGTCTTTGCAAACATATTAAGGTCCATTTGCAGCCCCCTACTCGCGCGTGCGTGACAATATACAAGGTGTGGCAGAAAAGTAATGAGACTGGGAACACTGCAAGCGATATGGCAACGCTGCGCTGTTGTCCTTGATAGAGCACGTGTATCAGTACCCTTCCATAGCTCAGTGCGAGTTTCAACTCCTTCCGTTAACTACGTGATTTTTGTGACTGCTTTTAGTGAAGTTGTGTTTTTGGTTGTGCGTCACGCAAAATGGAACAGCGGAATTTGTGCCACGTTGTGCCATTAAATTTTGTGTTAAGCTTGGAGAATTGGCAAGTGTGACGTTTGAAAAGTTAAAACAGGCCTATGGGGAACATTCTTTATCCCGAGCTCAAGTTTTTCAGGGAGGCCTTCAACTTCGAAAACCAATGGAAACATTGAACGTGTGAACACTCTTGTGAGATCAGACCGTCGTTTAACATTAAGAATGTTGAGTGAACAATTAAATTTGAACAGATTTACCGTTCATCAAATTTTGACTGAACATTTGCACATGCGAAAGGTCTGTGCCAAAATGGTGCCAAAAAACCTCACAATTGAGCAGAAGGACAATCGAAAAAACGCATTCCTGTGGTTCCCCAGCCCCCTTATTCACCTGACCTCAGTCCGTGTGACTTTTTCCTTTTTCCTAAACTGAAAAATGTCCTCAAAGGATGTCATTTCGGGACTTTAGAAAACATCCAAAAGAGTGTAACGGACATGCTGAAGTCCATACCGGTTGAAGACTTCCAGCGCTGCTACCAACAGTGGGAACAACGTCTCCATTGGTGTGTAGCTGCCCAAGGGAACTACTTTGAAGGGGATAACATTGATGTTTGAAAAAAATAAAAAATTTGTTAAATAAAAAATCATATATATGTTCATTAAGTGTCATTCCAGAGAACTGCATCCAATTTAAACTGTATGACAATGGAATCTTTGTTTTCTTGCCGATTCTTCAATAAAGACTTGTTTTCTTTAGCATACCTTTTGGGATCTGTGTCTCCAATTTACATTACTGATCTATGCAGTCACATTACAGATGGGCAGAGTTTGAGCACGTGCCGAGGTGCCAGTGCACCATTCATTTTATAAGGAGATTTTCCTTATAATTAGTATAATTAGTATTTACCATTCTATTGCAGCTTCACACTTACTCCATCATCAATTGTGCCCACTGCATTGTACGGTATGTGCTTCTAAGTATGACTCTCCATCTTCTGTTCCTGCAGATCACTTACTATCATCAGCAAGTATAAGATGATGTAAAAACCAGCCGTCACTCAACTAAATAGGCCACACAATATCAACCAATTGTTAATTTCATTGCTGCAGATATTATACATGGAATGTTAAAACAAAGGTAACCCCTGCACCCCCCTTCTTTCTTTTAATCAATGTGCAGGGCCCTGTGTACTTTAATATGGTGTTGCAACTTCCATTATTCAGTATCTGAAATCTTTACTTTCCCTTCCTTTCCTACATTGAAACATATAACCTATTAAAACATTAAAAACATTATCATTACTTAAATGATCAATATAAAAGTGTTAAATATCCAGATATTACAAAATACGATTTTTTAAAAACATATAATAAAACCCAGCAACAAAAAAAAACAAAACAATTTACAGTTTAATACTACATCCTCCTAATTACTACTGGTCAGCTCACCCCCTATTAATTATACAGATCAATAATTATTATTCACTCTCCGTTGGGGGCCCCCAAACAGTAGCTTGAGTGTGTGATTGTCAAACAAACAAAAACAGAACTGGCCTTTTCAATTGAGGTTTTACCCCACTCCAATTAATAACCAAAATGATAAAAACACAGAGATTTGCTGACTCAGCTTCTCCCTTTCACCACATGTATCTCCTATTGACTTCTCATCTCACCCTGTCAACAGTTTGCTGGAGTTGAACTTGTGTCCTGCCATCTCCTGTGTCTTGCCTCTCAAGTCTCTGCTGTGTCACACTTCTTTTCCCTTCTTGTAATTCCCTTTTCTCTTTCTAAGAATGTACTTTGTTGTGATCTGCACTAACTTTCGTTTTCCAGAATCGTCTTTACTATTGTGTTTTTTCATGGTGCTTCAGTGTTTTGCTGGAGCTTTCCCTGTCCACGTCTTTTCAGCATTTTGATGTAGCTTTCATTTTCTCTTTAGTGGTATACCAGAGCTCTTTTTTCTCTTTCTTTTAGCGTTTTGCTAAAACATTCAATTTCTCTTCTCTTTGTTGTTTTTTTTTAGCGTTCTACTAAAGTTTTGTTTTTCTGAATCCCAACATACTACTTTTAAGTCAGTGGGTAATTAAAATCCTGTACTATTTTAAATTGGAAAAAAATCAAATTCTCACTCAGAGGATCTGTTCAAAACTTTTTTAAAAATATAACAGGATCTAATCAATATAATTTTAGCATAAGCTTCTATATCTGGGAAAAGGATACTCTTCCTTGCTGATTCAAAGATCTGTTTTGTAGGCTGGCTCTCCTCTCTTTTTTTTGGGTTGGGATTGAATTTTGGTTTTGTTAAGTCTGATTCATTATTATTTGCTTTTAAATAAAATTAATAAAATAAAAAAAAGTTTTGTTTTCCTTTCTAGTCCCTTTCACTTGAATGTTCTACTAGAACTTTTCCTCATTCTGTTGGCATGACTGCCTCCCTCCTCCACCCCTTTTCCTTTTCCCGTCTCTCCTCTCTCACTCTTTATTCCTCCAATCCCATTTCTGTCACTACCCTACACAGCCTGTGGATAGACCAATCAGAGAGCACTAGCGGATATCAGGCTAGGCTTTACGCATCCTACACTGTTTAGATTTACTACTCTTCTACCAGTCTTATTCTGTGTGATTGAGTTAGCTTTATTAAAACAATTTTCATTTTGCAGTTTTCCAAAGTCTACCCAAGTTACACAAATAAATAAGATAGAGAATATGTTGTGAGTCATTTGGGTATAAATCATAAGTAATAGCTCTGCCTGTGCAGATGACGTCCCAGGAACTGCCTCAAGACATCAAGAGTGTGACCTTCACCTAGCGTGACTTCTACTTCATCGCCGCTAAGGACTGCTTGCCTTACATGCTTCCCTTGTTGTTGCTTGTCTCCCTGGATGTTTGGCCCAAGCTGAATGCCAAAAAAATATGAATTACTTTGTTTGTATTTCACAATATCTTGCGCAAGTCTTTTCATTTACCCAGATTTGTTATAAAGGAGTTTTTAAGTGAAAAGCTTTCAATTGATCTTTCAAATGCACCAGAGCCATAAGCATTAAATGCTTCAGTGATTCACTTCACATGCTTATTCTCAAGAATCTTTTGCTATTTAATACACATAACTTGAGGAATGATAGATTTAGGAGTAAGAAAACAAAATACATCTTTATACAGTTGTATGTTAATAGACACTTTAAAAAGAATGTACAATTGGCTTCTTAAAAATGGCAAATCCAAATCATTATTCTTTCTATTTTTCACATCAGTGTTCTTGATCTATTCAACAGTTCTTCAGGCACACTTGCACAGCTTAGATGGCCCCATCTTCCTGCCAGATTATCGTCTTTTCTCAACAGGGTGTAATGATAGATCATGTTTAAACCTCTAAATTGTTCTGTAAAATGAAGGTCCATTATGAAGGCTACCACCCTCAATTAGTTTATCCTCAACACTACTCTTTCCAGGGCCATTAATTAATTTATTTTTAACATGCCAAGGTGAAACAGAGCCTGTTAAATGGGTGTGCATGCATACACTATGATGGCTGTAATGTAAAAGGAGGCCTTATAAGAAGAATATGGAAGTCTCAGTGGATGCAACACTATCAGCTTCCAGACTGTGCTCAGAAGTCATTAAGAAGGCTAACAATGTCAGGTTGTATAACGCCTTGATGTGTGGAGTACACTCACAGGAGGTTCTGCTCAAGCTTTATAACATACTGGAGTACTGTGTGCAGTTTTGGACTCGAGGCTACAAAATAGACATGGAAGCTAAGCTAATTCTACGACTGCCAGGTGTAAGTTATGGGGAAAAACTGAAGATATATCTTTTCAGTTTATGTAAACTGAGATTAAGAGGCAACATTATTGGAGTTTTTAAACTCATGAAAGGAATTAGTCTAGTGGATGCAGTCTATTACTTTTAAACAAGTTTTTTAACAAGAACACTAGGGCAAGGGCCACTGAAACTCTATATTTCTCACTGCTTTTCTTTTTGTTTCTGAATGTATTTACAGTCTTTAAGTCATTTAGTTGTCTGTTCAGACCAAGGTGTATCTATCTACCTACATAGTTATGTATTTATTTATTTAAATAGTATCTGTAAAAAGCCAAATTTCCTCTTGGGAACAAATATATTTCTACAGGGAGATGTATTTGAAAGATGCCCCGAATATTCTGTAATAACTCTTGCTAGGACAAAGCAATCTGAATGAAACAACATGCAATGTGTTCCTCAGTATATGGAGCTTCAAACAAGCTGGGATACCCCTGCATCGGAGCGATGAAGTAGATGTTGGACAGCCATTGCAACATTTAACCTCTGTTTGCAACTTCTGGATGCATACTGCCCATACCCCTTGACTCAGTCACTCATCAGGATGGTGGTGTACAGTATTAAACAGCACGTCTTTATGGTGCAAACTTATCGAGTCACCAATTCATTTAAGCGATGTCAGAATCAACTGGATGATCGTGAGTTAACAGAAGGTTACTTCCAGCAAGATGGAGCAACGTGTCACACATCGGTAAGGAGCATGGCAGAAATTGAGTCCTTGTTTGGCAGCAGGGCTTTGGCCACCATAGTTGCCGGATCTGACACCACCAGACTTCTTCCTTTGGGGTATCGGAACAAGCCTCGCACTGTGGAAAATTTGAAGGAAAACATCCAATGTGAAATTGCTGCTATTTCCCCTGAAATATTTGCCGATATGTTCTGGAAAATGGAGCGCCACATTGAAATGTGTCTGGCAGAAAACAGAAACCACTTCCAGGTTCGCATGTAATGCAATCAATTACACATACGTCAAGGTATACAGCATATTTTTTTGGTTCAGATTGCTTCATCCTAACAGGAGTTACAACAGAATATTCAGGGCCTCTTTCGAGTGAATATCTATCTATCTATCTATCTATCTAACATTGCACCAATATTAGAAAGTTTATTCTTTATAAAGAGAACCATAGACATATGGAATACACAACCAAATAGTGTGGTAGACAATACATCTTTTGGGCCATTCATAATTGAACTTGATGTTATTTTGGAATAATGTGATGGACAGGATTAGTGAAATTAGTGAAATTTGTTGGGCCAAATCAACATTTTTCTAATGTTCTAATAGAGTATCAGTCAGATAGATTTGTAAAGTACATAGAATTAGATAGAAATTAACTTAACTTGCTTATACTGTATTTTGGAAAGTAGATTCTCAACAATAGCAACTAGACCAGAAAAAAACATGTTTGGACAATCAGAACTTTTAATTGATGCCTTTTTGAAACCATTTGCATGGCTCATTACAATAAAATGTAGTTGTAAATGAAGATTAAAAAGCCTGTGCTTCTGAAGAGCCAAATAACCACACACCTAAAGGTAATAAATATAAAATATTTTGAAACTGTGACAAGTCCTGAGGTAAAATAAAAAGACCAGAGAAAGTAAAAAGCCTATAATAAGGAGACCACGTAAGTTGAGCAGCATCTCCCTGTGACTGTGTAGTTGTAGGGGTGGGCTAGCTTCTCACATGAAAATGAAAAACGTTGTGACTAGATAGATAGATAGATAGATAGATAGATAGATAGATAGATAGATAGATAGATAGATAGATAGATAGATAGATAGATAGATAGATAGATAGATAGATAGATAGATAGATAGATAGATAGATAGAAAGATTCTTTATTGATCCCTAAGGGAAATTCACATACTCCAGCAGCAGCATACTGATAATAAAACAATATTAAATTAAAGAGTAATAAAAATGCAGGTATAACAGACAATAACTTTTTATAATTTTCACGTTTACCCCCCTCCCCCTCCCCCCATGGGTGGAATTGAAGAGTCGCATAGACTGAGGATATCGTTCCTTCCCCACACTGTCAGTGGAGCAGAACAGTGTGGTGAAGGTGTGAAAGAAGAAGCAAAGCCGACAGAGAACTGTGTACCTAGACTCAAGGCTCACATGGCTTCCAAAGCTGCACCCACTAAATACTGACCTGAAGGGGATAAATGATTATCAATTATTTTACAGAGATTTGATTTCACTTTGATATTAAAAGAGTCTTTTTCTGTTGATTATTATCAAAAAAAGCTATTGTGAGTTATTTCTATACAATGTGAACACTTCTAACACAGTGTATAGATGAATGTTAGCTTTTAATGGGATATAGCAGCCTTCACATGTATAATTTTTTTCCAAATAGTAAACAAATAATAATTAAAATGGATGAATCATCCCACTTTAGAACAAATTTTAGCAAGAACGTGACTACAGATGAACTGTTAGGAGTCCGGTGTTCTGTATAGACTTACAATTACTATATAATACATACATTCTGTATATACAGCATTTACATACTGTACCAATGCATATTTTTGATTAATCCTTTTATTTGGAGAATATAATTTTTCTTTTTTTTTTTTTTATTATTGCCAATTTGTTTTTATGCGTGTGGAGAGCCTGACATCTGTTGAATGCTAATACTTACGCTTCAAGCAAAATGCAATTGCATACAGTTTTGGGTTTAACTCCAGTGTCTGAATGAAAAGATCCTCTGTATGGGATCAAATGATAATATCTCCCATTTACAGAAAGTTACAGGATTTTATATCATTTTCCAAATTCCATGAAATGTAAGAATTGTATTAGGCACTCACATGATGTAATTTGGTACCCTTGTTCAGCGCAGCAGAACAAGTGCTAAAGTCATTTCAGAGTAACCAAGGATAACATTACTGATCTGGTGACTTGTACTTATGGGTAGTGAATTGCAAAATGCTAAGATATTATAATGTATTCTAGGCCACTGCAGAAAGGTCAGGCTTTTGCCAATTTCTGAATGTGAGTTCCTAAACCTCAGAGTATTAAAAGCTTTAGAGACAGCTTCTTAATCAGTAACATATTTTCATATAGTTCCAAACCATTTTATCTGTTCTCCAATTCCACAATTCCTTGAATATCATAAGCTGGCCAGTGCACCTGATAGTGGGAGGTGAAAGAGTAGAATATGACAATCAATGGCTTTGGCAGTTCTCAGGCTTGGTGGAGGCCCTTTAAAATCACAGCTTCTTGAGAAGTGAAACCTGCATGCAGCTTTTGCCTTTATTGTATAATTAACTAATTGACTTGATTTTTTTAACTACCATCTTTGGGATGAGAATTACATATGTGGATTTATTTATTCTGAAGAGTTGGATGAATAAATGAAAGTGCCAGGGGCACAGTTTAGTTGGCTAATTCAGAACTCTAGACATGAGCACCCAGAAGGCAATGCCACACAACATTACAGAAATATTAAACAATCTGGCAACAGTAGTAAACTTTCAGAACTGTTTGGGGAAATCCGCTTTTAAAACTTTTTATATTAAGCATGGCAAGTCCTATTAATAATTTTGTACAATGTCAATTGTGTTTCTGTATTTAATATTTTTAAGAAAAATCCAATATTACCATATTAGTACTATGTCACGAGGTAGTAATAAACTAATGTATATATCTGAGATTTAAGCGTTCTATGTCATTTCTTTATTTTAAGTTTTGTAGATATGTACAATAGGAACAACATTTATTTCTGTGGCACATTTTCATACACAAGATGGAGCTCAAATTGCTTTACAAGATGTCAAAGAATTATTTAGAAGAAAAGAAAACTAAATTAAATTAGGCTAGAATAACAATGAACAAGTAATAAACAATAAATACAGGTAATAGAGAGGATCAGACAGGCCATAAGATCAGGGTTATTGTGTACTAAAGACAGATAAAGCTGTATGTCATCTGCATAGATGTGGTAGGACACCTTGGGTCTCACGTATAAATGGTGCGTACTGTAAATTAGACACAGAGACAACGTCAAAGGTTGTAGGTGTCAGGCAAGTGAAAAATGTCATTACAGACTGGAGTCCAAAATATAACAGTATTGCAAAGAGAAGGTGGTATATATGGTCGGTGGAAGGAAATGACGTAATGAGTCTGTGGCATTCAGAAGGAGGTGGGATCTGGTGGACTGGAACTGGAAGTGATGTTATCTGCGGACTGATGGCTAGGCTGAGGGTTTTTCAGTTGTTCTGCAGTGAAAGAAGAGAAAGACTTAGAGGAAAGCACCAACCCCTGATCCAGTGGGCACACGCACTTATTTGAGCCTGTATGCTGTCTCCTAAACGCATGTGTGTGACAGTACGCTCAAAAATGTTGTGTACATCCGTTTCCACAAAATGTTTAAAAACTAAACTGTAGTCTGCCTTTCTTTTTTAGATTCCCCTCAATGATGTTGACATTAACTGCATATTGTTTACAAATTTAAGGCACTTGATTGCAATCCTTCTTTAACAATATAATGGTGCACAGAATGGTCAAACAATCCCAACTACCATGGCTGCTTTAGTGTTGTTAGAAGACAAATTGCAAAAATTAGAAGAGAGCAAGCATTTGTAAATGATGACTGGCTTCTAAGTCAATTTTAGTTTGTAAGAGCTATCCTCTTGGAGCTGTGAGCTGAACTGGTGCTGGCTTTTCAAAGGCAGACTTTGAGGAATTGTGCTCTACCTGCTCCTTTGCAAGTTATGCCCACAGGAGCTTTTCAACGTGAACTTGCTGATGATCAAGTTGTACCATGCTGGCTATATGGGATGGTTTATCCGCTTGTCATCCAGAGTTCAGACAGACCTAACAGAGTGAATGAATTTAATTCACTAAAAACAGTGTGCTGAAGTTAAATAAGGATTAACTTTGCATGGATGTATTATATAACATTTAATATCATTTATTTTGTGTGTAGATATCTAGAGTCTAATATCTAGTTTTGCATTGTAAATTGTGAAAAGCACTGGTAACAATTCTGATGGCTGACCACGGCCATTACCCAGCCAGGACGCCAGCTGGATGGAAGTACTGGGAGAGAGAGCACTGGCAGGGCACTACCTTCCTCAGGACGCTAAAGGGCAGGCCTCCTTGGATTCCCACAGGGTATCCTGGGAGTTGGAGTTTGGCACAGCCCTGGTGGATTCCATTGGGACCACGAGGGGGCACTACAGAGCCCTACATTGGGCTTTTACACCCAGAAGTGATTCCAGGTCTGATTAATGTGCCACCTGGAACACTCCCAGGAGCTGTTTCAAAGGAGTTACACCTCACTCCATTCAGAGAGCCAGAGTCAGGAGGAAGAAGGACAAAGCTGGGAAAAGGAAGAAAGGAAAGAAAGGAATGTGAAATGTGCTGTGGTGCTGTATGTACTGTGCTGTGCTTTGGGGAGCAAGGAAGAAGTGCTTCCCCAGCTGTAAATAAACACATTCTGCTCTTCCTGTAGCCCATAACGTCAGGCCATAAACTCTGAGACCAATTAAGCCATCACACAAAACAGAGAGAGAAACAGAGAAACATGACCCAAATTGCATCATTGGTGTATTCCTCCATTGCCATGGCCCTCAAACATCCATCACCCTAAGCTAACCATCTAACCAAAGGAGAGTGAAGTTGGAGACTAAGATGTCAGAAAATTTGAAGTAAAAATCTTCAAAAAATTTAAGGGATGTAGTTAAAAACTAAGGGAAAAAATATTTAAATCAGTCCAACAAGTAGTATCAACAAGTAAAGGGACTGCTGCAGGATTACAGTGTAAAACTAGTCAGCTCGGCAGCTTGTTAAGTATGATTACTTACAATGTCACACACACTGAGACAGTTCATCACAACACTTAAATGAAAATAAATTAAAAATGAATGTAAACTAACCATAGTTATTTATGAACAACGTGTTATGACCTACAGAAGTCCTAAGTATAAATGTCCCAAAAACACTAGAAAGCCCACTAGAATGCAAAATGCCATCAAAATCCTAGCTAGTGACACAGAGGGCAATATAGAACATTTATAAATAAAAGATTTGTTGTAAAAAAAAAAGTCTTTTTTAAACAGTGAAGCTCTGAAGAAAACAAAAAGCACAGTAGAAAATGTCTGAAACAAATCCAACAATCTTAAAAAACAGTAATTCACACTCACCCATCTCCAAAGCACATTCAGTGAACCACAAGGGACAGGCAGCCCATTGACAAATGATGGGCAGGTGGCCCCAACTCTTAGGGAACTGCCCAGAAAGTACATGGTACCTAGGACAAGATACATAGTTACATAGAAGCAAACTGACTAACAAAAGTAACATAAGCAAGGGAATCAAAAATTAACAAAACAGACATAAAAACAACATTTGCAACCTATCCTTGGCTGAAACATTACATGTGGGACTGAGGCAGAGTTACAATGTAGAAGTAGCTAACTCAGCAGCCTGCTTAGTATGACTACTGCAAATGGTGTGCAAGTAAGACAGTTCATAAGAACACTCAACTTAATAGAATTTTAAAATGATTTATTATATAGCGACTAAGGGTATGTTGAAAATTTAGGAAGACACTGTTAACATCCATGGAAAAGATAACGGTTATTACTTGGAGTCAGAACTATAGCGAAATAGGGTATGATAGCTCTCCAATGACAGGCTTGGCCTCCTCTGACTCCCTAAAATTTGCCTCATCCTAAAGGGGCTTAAACCCTAACTCTAGAGTCCTCCTTTGGCATAGAAAGGGTTTAGAACTTCAAGAAATACTTTTATTTTCCCAAAATTGCAATGTTACTCTCTAGGGAAAAGACAAAAAAAACTATAAAAACCTTTGGCTTGAGAAAACAGTCCTCAAAATAATCTTTATACATCAAAATGTTTATTCAAAACAGGAAAGATATAACAGAAATACTGAAAGAGCAGATGTGAGGCAAATAGTGTTGTCTAAAAGTCAAGCAATTGTCAATACACTAAATCAAAGAAGAATGCAAGCAAGCAACAGAGTGAAAAGTAGAAGCAGCAAATTCTCAAGAAATAATGATACTCACAAGACTCGGTAAACTTCAACGCACCACCCCTGAACTTTCCTGTTCTATGACTTAAATAGCTACAGGGGAGTCTCAGAGGTGGTGATGTCAGAGTGACCCCTCCTTCTGAGGTACTGCCCACTAACAACACAACACAACACAGAAACATAATGTAGGAACCCCAGGAAGCACTATCCAATGAGAAAAAAAGGGGGAAGTTCGTGCGATATGGGGTGACTGATGCGGGCCAATCGCTGTTGAACTTGAGGTGGCCTGATTTTGGTCACGAGATGGGGCGGGATTGAGTCTAGCTGGTTAAGAGGGTGTGTAACCAGCGATAGGGTTTTCTTGTCGTGACAAGGGAAAGAAAAGAAGAGGGGGGGTCATCTGATTTTGGAGACTAGGGTATTGACTGTGATATCTGGCCCAAGTGAAGAGTGACGACACTTCCCGATATTAAGTCCTCACTTCGCTACGCCGAGGTGTGTGTTACTCACATGCCTAGAAACGGGAGAGACATTTGTGTGAAACGAGCGAGAATGGCCGATAAAACAATTATCACCGCCAAAGTCTTCAGAAGTGCAGCAAACAGGACGGAGCGGGCATTTCTTCTTTCGACGTGGATCGACTGAATCCATTTGGGATTTCAAGACAGCTCGTGAACGACGCTGAGTCTTCGTGTTGTAAGGTGAATACACGATTGCTTAATTAACTCATCGGAGAAAGTAAGTGGACACATTTTTTTTGGAAGGATTGACATTGAAATTCATCTTCTGTTTAGTGCACCAACGAATGAGCCCCAACGTTAACGATCGATCCAACTTTTGAACTATTTGACGGACTCGCGTACTTTTGTGAATTGTATTTTTTTTCTCGAGTGTTGAACTCACCTGGGAGGGATGAGGTATTGTTAGTTTGTTTTGGGGTTTTCTGGTATTAGATAGTCCTGAGGAGAAATAAGGTCTTTGACCAGGGTTTTAACTGAGTTGCTATTTATTCCAATAGACAAAGTTAAAAGGAGAATGGAGAAGAGGTTTATGTTTTTTTCATTTGACCACTATTATATTATTGTCATACAATAAATCATTATTTTGTTTTCTTGTTACAATTTTGTAGTCTGGGTTTCATTAAGACTAGAGAGGCAAGTTACTGCTAAAGTTTAAAACTGAAAGTAAAGACGTTACCGGCCTAATTCACCATTCAACTGCCGGGGATCCAGGATTCTTGTTGAATATACAATTAAATTAACCCCTAGGGTTAAGAATAGGGTTACAATAATATTTATCAATGAAATACATTAAAGAAAATATAATCAAAGTAATTTATTATTTTACATAAAAGAAAACAACAAACAGAAATAGTAAAATGTGGAAACATAATATACAACAACAAAAACATTAAAGGCACCAAAAATCAGCTTAAGCCAGGGCAATAACCACAACCATGATGTCATAGTTGATGTCTCTTTAATTTTATTTTCTCTAGATAGATAGATTGATAGATAGATAGATACTTTATTAATCCCAAGGGGAAATTCACATAATCCATCAGAAGCATACTGATACAAAAAACAATAGTAAATTAAAGAGTAATAAAAATGCATGTAAAAACAGACAATAACTTCGAATAATGTTAGTGTTTACCCCAAACCCCCCGAGTGGAATTGAAAAGTCGCATAGTGTGGGGGAGGAACGATCTCCTCAGTCTGTCAGTGGAGCAGGACAGTGACAGCAGTCTGTCACTGAAGCTACTCCTCTGCCAGGAGATGACACTGTTCAGTGGATGCAGTGAATTCTCCATGATTGACAGGAGCTTGCTTAGCACCCGTTGCTCTGCCACAGATGTCAGACTGTCCAGCTCCGTGCCTACAATAGAGCCTGCCTTCCTAACCAGTTTGTCCATGCGTGAGGCGTCCCTCTTCTTTATGCTGCCTCCCCAGCATCAGTATTGGCAGTCCAGTCCAATTTATCATCCAGCTGCACTCCCAGGTATTTATAGGTCTGTACCCTCTGCACACAGTCTCCTCTGATGATCACGGGGTCCACGAGGGGCCTGGGCCTCCTAAAATCCACCACCAGTTCCTTAGTCTTGCTGGTGTTCAGTTGTAAGTGGTTTGAGTCGCACCATTTAACAAAGTCTTTGATTAGCTTCCTATATTCCTCCTCCTGCCCATTCCTGATGCAGCCCACAATAGCAGTGTTGTCAGTGAACTTTTGCACGTGGCAGAACTCCGAATCGTATTGGAAGTCTGATGTATATAGGCTGAACAGTACCGGAGAAAGTACAGTCCCCTGCGGCGCTCCTGTGTTGCTGACCACAATGTCAGACTTGCACATACTGAGGTCTGTCTGTAAGATAGTCTACAATCCATGCCACCAGGTATGAATCTACTCCCATCTCTGTCAGCTTGTCCCTAAGGGGCAGAGGTTGGATGGTGTTGAAGGCACTAGAGAAGTCCAAAAACATAATTCTTACAGCACCACTACCTTTGTCCAAGTGGGAGAGGGATCGGTGCAGCATTTAGATGATGGCACCCTCTGCTCCCACCTTCTCCTGGTATGTGAACTGCAGAGGGTCGATGGCGTGGCGGACCTGTGGCCTCAGGTGGTGAAGCAGCAGCCGCTCCATGGTCTTCATCACATGTGACGTCAGAGCAACAGGCCGAAAGTCATTCAGCTCACTAGGCACTTGAGACTCTCCCCTGTTCAAGGCTTAGGTTGAAGATGCGCTGTAGAGGACTCCACAGTTACAGCGCACAGGCCTTCAGCAGTCGTGGCGATACTCCATCTGTACCCGCTGCTTTGCTGGCAAAAAGTTTCCTCAGCTCTCTGCTCACCTGCACTGCTGTAATTGTGGGTGGGGATGTCTCTCCTATGCTGGTATCAGCAGAATGATGGTTGGAGAATGCAGTACTCCGAGGTGAGGGTGGGTTAGGGTGGTCAAACCTGTTAAAGAAGTTGTTCATTTGTTTGCTCTCTCCACGTCTCTCTCGATGGTGGCACCCCGCTTCAAGCTGCAGCCAGTGATGATCTTCATCCCATCCCACACTTCCTTCATGCTGTTATTCTGCAACTTCTACTCCAGCTTTCTCCTGTACTGCTTCATCCACACCCTGAGCTGGACTCGGAGTTCCTTCTGCACGTGCTTGAGCTCATGCTGATCACTGCCTTTAAAAGCCCTTTTCTTCTGGTTCAAAAGTCCCTTGATGTCAGTTGTTATCCATGGCATAGCATAGCTGCGTACTGTTCTTACTGGAACTACAATGTCCATACAGAAGTTAATGTAATCAGTTGTGCAGTCAACAACCTCTTCAATATTCTCACTATGTGCAGGATATCCCAGTCTGTAGTTCCAAAGCAGTCTCTCAGAGCCTGATCTGCCTCAGGGGACCACTACCTGGTTTGTAGTGAGGCTTAAGCAGAACCAGGTTATGATCTGCTTTCCCAAGCGCAGGCAGCAGGGTGGCGCTGTATGCGTCTTTAACATTTGCATACAGTAGATCGATAGTCCTATTTCCCCGGGTGTTACCATCCACATACTGGGAGAAGGCAGGTAATGTTTTGTCCAGCGTCACATGGTTAAAGTCTCCAGCGATTAGCACAAGCACCTCGGGGTGCTGCATTTGTAACTTAGCAACTGCGGAATGGATGACGTCACCCGCTATCTCCACGTTCGCCCGAGGAGGGATGTAAACAATAACAACAATGACATATCCAAACTCTCTGGGCAAGTAATAGGGACGCAAACTTACGGCCAACAATTCGATGTCCCTGCAGCAAGTGGAGATTTTAACGTTTACATGTCCAGAGTTGCACCATCTTGTATTGACATAGAGAGTGAGTCCTCCTCCTTTCTTCTTCCCGCATGTATTTGCGTCTCTGTCCACTCTAACTGTGCCAAACTCGGGTTAGCATCTGGAATGGTAGTTGTTAGCCACGTTTCACTAAAACACAGCAAGCTGCATTCTCTGTAGGTTCTGACATTTTTCACCAGCACAGCCAGTTCGTCGATCTTATTTTGTAGTGAGTTCACATTTCCCAGTATCACAGAAGGCACCGAAGGTTTGTAGCGCCACTTTCTCGTAATCCGCTTGGCTTTTATCTTAGTGCCGGCTCTGCTGCCCCAATACCACCTTCTTACCTCGTCAGGTAAATAGGGAACCACACCAGCACGGGCATTTCTTCTCAGCACTTGAAGTTGACTACTTGAATAGGCTACTCTCGGCGTATAAAAATCCATGTCAAGTAGTAAAAGTAGTAAAAAGTGTCCAGGGAGCAATTCCACATAAAAGAAAGTGGTAGAAGTGATCAGTGAAATAGAGAAAAATAGAGAAAAAAAAAGGTAAAAAGATAAAGTCATACACATAGCTGCTGGAATGGCTGCTACTCACGGAGGCGCCAGATGTAATGTTACATCTCTAGTTTAGTGTGGCCAATTATATAAACTACTTCATGTTTTGTCTTACAAGGATGTTGACTTTCAAACAAGTGCCGTTAACATTAGCCTACAAGCAGTAAATAGACACTGAGTTAGAACTAAAACTTAGCTTCATACGTGACTTGGACTATAAGTGCCATATTGGGGTTGATGCTAGAAAGAAAAGCCTACGCCAAATACGTGCATATATACCGTCACGTGCAATTTAAGAATGCGAATCAGTCCTTGAGCTGTCAGCGTAATGAGTAGCCTATAGTGTCGGTGACACCAAAATCATAATCTTACCACAGCAGCCCCATTAAACCATTACTGTATACATTTAATTTAGGTTCCTGAAAACACTGTCAACAATAATCACAAAATCTGATACAATGGAAATATAATAGGCATCTTTAAACAGTGAGCCATGATTTGTGCTCACTGTGTCCTCACCAGCATATGCAGAAGATGCACTTTCACTATCTTCTCAATGCATGATAACAGAGTTTTTCTAACAAGAAGCTGCCTATAGAAAACTTTTGGTCGTGCCAGGAGTGAATGTGAGGAGTGTCGTTATTCATGTCATAGATAGTGGATGATGTTTACCAAGTTTTAAAGTAAGCCCCTTTGAGAAACTTTAATGTGGACTTTAAAATAAGTCCACCTTTAGCAGTTTTTTTCAATTCCAGAGTTGCAGTCATGTTGTCATACTTATCTTTTAGTTCTGTTTTGTTGTGTGTCTGGGTCTCCTATGCTACTCTAATTGGAGGATCAGTATTGGTATTATTATTATTGTCATTATTGTGGCTGTTGTTTTTAATTTATGAAACATTTAGCCCTACAAAAACAATTTGCAAGTAAAGAACTCACATTAATTTTGTTATTCCAAATAGCTCAATTAGTTTCCTATAAATCAAAAAAAAACTGTAAGTAGTGCCCGTGGTGGCTCTGATGCTAGGGATGTGCGGCGGCGATCTGAAGGTTGGCAGGTCCTCCAACTTACAGGGAAAAACTTGAGGGTTGGTTACAGGATTTGGCATTCCAGCCACCGTAAAAATCCCAACACTGTTCCAGTGTGGTGGTGAGGTGCCACCTGCTGCACTTGGGTCTCAATACAGGGGATCTATGAGTGGTGGGTGCGGCAATGTGCTATTAGAGCATGCTCCCAACCTCATAAGCCTGTGCTCCATTGTGTATAAAGAGCAGGCTCCACAAATGTATATATTTAGCTGTCATTTGCTGCTAAATCTTTTGATACCAATGACAAATCTCTGAGCTCAACCAATAAGTGTTGCTGATAGTTTGCTACTGAATGCTGCCAAACTGAATTATTTTTTGTTATATAACAGCCTATTATTGTTTACCCATGACAAGTTGGCACCCATGTTTTAAAGCCTCACATTCTCATTTTTTATCAATGTTCATAGCTGGTGACAGACAGGAGGACGCAGCAGATGCAGGAGAATCAGAAGGCATCAGGGGGACAGTGCGGCATCTGCACTGCCGGTGGTGTTATGTCTGTAACTATATTGTACTGCTTTATTTACACTTCTGGGATAGGCTTCAGCTGGTTAAGAAAATGGATGGATAGATCAACAGGTGCATGCACTGAAGAGGGTGCCCAGCCTAACGTGGTGGGCCACTTCAGGTAATGGCCCATGGGTAATTTGTGACCACAGTCCGTCCCTGGTAAGCTAGTGTCTTAAACATGTCTATGTCTCATGCCATTTGAGAAAAATTCTATGAGGCTCTGTCACTTTTACTAGGATAAGATATGTAGCCTATTTATAAAAGGTTCAGTTGTCATCCTGTTTATTAAATGTATGACATAAAGCAAGGAAATGCCACTGAATTTGTGTCTTTTGCCTATAATCAAGGGTTATAGTGGTCACAAAAATGGTAAATTTACAACTCTTCCAAAATAAAATATGAAAATCTAAATCAAAGAGTAGGGGCATTTTTCAGATAAGACAAGCTGGCCCAGTTATAGCAGTGTGTTTTGCATGATTGCTGATAGAGGTGGGTAAATTCTTGAAGTAGTAAATTTGGAAGATAATGAAAGTTCCCAAGACTAAAAGAATTTCAGTTATTTTCAGCTTCAATGATGTATGTCTTTAAAAACATTTATCCTTGGCTGCTGGTAGCTCTGGGGGTAACATATCTACTCCAGAGTTATTTCTCTTAATCCCCATAGCTAATGACTCACACTTCGTCTTGGTGCTTTAAATCTGCTGGACTGCACAGAGGAATTTTGGAATGGTACAAGGTGACCCACTTTAAAAAAAATCCTTCGGAGTGTGACTGTGTGGTGGCATAAGCTTCATAAAAGAGGAGAAGTCACAAACTCCTGCAACACATGCGGTGAAGAAGGACAACAGGGGTTTATTAAGGATGGTGGTATTGAGGTTTTAAATGATAAAGCAATTATTAAGTAATGCAACATAAGTAGGCTCAACTATATAGTTGGATAATAGCTATTGGAAATGAGAGACATCAGAGGGACTTCTAATATCTTTCTATGTCACAGTACTTTTCAGAAATGCCGTATGGCATTTTATTGGACCTTGCGGCTCTAAAGTGTAATGGCATTTTCTGATTTTTTGTGGAGCTCATTTTCAGATCTGAACAGAGGAGCTATCTCTATAGTTTCAACAATATCATGGGGTCTTAAGGATAAAGGACTAGTGGAAGTATTATTTTAAAGGAACAAGGGGACTCAGCCCCCTGCTCGTGCTGCTCGCCAACCCCCGGGGGCAGGCACTAGGCACTCGCTATCTTGTGGCTGGGCTGCTCGAAGGGTGTTCTCTGTCAGAGAAAGCGATTGTATTTAAAGAGTTGGTATATAGAAGAGTATGGAGAAAGATGGTTTGGTTCTTAGTTATTATTGACAGAAAATCACTTACTTGAATATTTCACTGCAACTTTCTATCTTAAATACTAATGAATAATAAAATGTAGAAAAAGTATAAGTAAACATTCATCCATCCATCCATCTATTATCCAACCCGCTATATCCTAACTACAGGCTCACGGGGGGTCTGCTGGAGCCAATCCCAGCCAACACAGGGTGCAAGGTAGGAAACAAACCCCGGGCAGGGTGCGCACACACACACACACCCTCACATCAAGCACACACTAGGGACAATTTGGAATCGCCAATGCACCTAGTCTGCATGTCTTTGGACTGTGGGAGAAAACCAGAGTACCTGGAGGAAACCCATGCAGACACGGGGAGAACATGCAAACTCCATGCAGGGTGGACCCAGGAAGAGAACCCAGGTCTCCTAACTGCAAGGCAATAAGTAAACAAGTACAAGTTAAAAAGTAAAACGTAATAAAAACTAAATAAAAAATTAAACTACATTAACACCTGATCAAAAACAATATTATGAGTTACTTTCCCTATAAATTATTTTCTATAAACATTGCTTTTTTGCATTTTTGTTCACATATTGTTTGGGATATTTTGCTCTCTCGTTTATTGGACGATTCTTTTTGATCTTGATTTTTATTATTTGAACCTCTTTTTTGTTGATTTTCTTTTTTTCAACGTTCATTATCAGCTCTTGCCGCTGGTTTTCTATCGTAATCTAAAATTTGATGTTCTTGAATAGATAATTTGCTTTTTTGTCTTGCCATTATAACTGACAGTGTTGACAGGTGAATTAGCAGCACTGAGAGTGTCACAGGTGGTATGGAGAGAGAATGCATGCAGTAGGAGTAATGATTGGGGGAGCAGTGTGGAGGGGAGTGGTTAAGGCTGAATAACAAAGATCTGACGGAAAAGTTTTTTTAATATAATAGAGAGATACGCTGCCAAAAAAAAAATATTTTTTATGTTACTTACCCTGTAACCCTATACACTCCCACGCCACTTTTTTCGAATCCTATTCCTCCTTTGGACTACCGTGTTTCCCGCTCCTCTGTCATTACCCCATTCACTGCCTTATATCTTACCTGACCGTGTGACCTTTCACTTTGGCCGTGTGCGCGCTTGGAAGTCTTATCCGTAGTCTGCTACTGGAAGGTACTATCTCGATCATCGGCATTGGTTTCGCTCTTTGCCATTGGTTTTGCTCCTTGCAATTTTCGTTATACTGCTATGGTTGTTTCCTAAGCCTTTATTATAAACTGAACGACAGTATCTTCTCTGTCGACGGGTTTTTGTACAGCGTCATCTCTATTCCGGGATCCGGCAACTGCCTGTTCCTATCAGTGGGTTATTTCTTGACACAAACGGTTGACGAAGGCAATGCACTCTCACTACAGCATAGGGCAGTAGATTTCGTTGCACCACATTGGGACAGATTTGGAGACATTCTTCCTGTTGTTCTTTCCAACGCAAGTCGAGTTATCGCAACAAGTCATGAGTACTATCAATACATGGCAACATCTGGAGTTTATGGTGGTGAAGCTGAAATTCAAGCTCTTTCCGAAATTCTCCATGGTACCATTGTCATTTACTTCAAACACAACCCTAACATCCCGCCTTGCATTACGTTTACAAGGATTTGTGTTAATCTACTACAACCAGTCTTCATTCTTCATTCTTACACCACCATGTGATATGGCGGGCATCAACTAGTTCATTAATATTGTTGTGAAATAAGCCTGGTGGAGCAACACTTCTCTTCTGTGATTCATTTGATGTTTTAATGTTTATGATGCCCTTAGTACATAGAGAGCTCTCTGAACTTGGTAGGAGGTAAAGCTTTAAGTGTTGATTATGATTTAGTGCATTTTCATTTTGTTTTTTTTAAAATGTTATACCGATTGTGTTTTGTAAGGATTGGGTTTCACATATTGTAATGTGGTCTTTAAGTGCAATAAATACTTAAAAAAAGAGGTTTATTTTTCATTTTCACCAGTGTATTAGCAAAACATGCCTGTATTTGTCAAACTGAACAGAATCGACATATCATTATAGAGATGAAGGCAAACACATTGCTTAGTGGCATAATTAATGAGCTGAAGGACATCTTACATTCCAAATGTCTAAATATATTTTCAAGCAAATAATTTTATAGCCAGGGGCATTCATCTCCACTGCTTTGGAAAATGACAGTAAAATCATACGACGCCATACATGCAGGTAAATGCTGAGATTAAGATCTACGAGATACTCATATATTGAAAGCTCATTAAATTTCATGTAAAACAACACTGACAGCTTTTGGAAAATTCATGATTTAAACAACCCCTATCATAATGAATTACATGATCAAATTGTTCATATGCTGCAAATGCAGATTTCCACAATGTGTCAGTCTCTCTGTGTCCGGATGGCGGTGTGTTCTTTTTCTAATTATGATAGCCATCATCATCACTTCAGATCTCACCATAGGTGTTATCTTTGTGGCTGGTGATGAGATGAATTACTACAGTATGTGGATTATTGCCAGTTGAAACAAACATATAATTACTTCCAGTAATTGCATCTCTGGGTGGAGCAGCTATTTATCATGAAAAGAGTAAGTAACATATGTGCTGAAGCATGTTGTGTGTAAAAAGAGTTACTGGTTCATAACGTTGGCACTTTTCTTTAAAAGTAGGCAGTCAACACAGATTTAAGAATTGCTTAGAATATTTTCCATGCATCCTATTTGTAACCATTGTGATAGACAGCCAGGGACCTTGCCCGTTTGGGATGCCCTTTTGAGGAAAGAATCGAGGGAGTGGACATATCACCAGCAGTACCTCCCCCGGGACATGAGAGGGCATCATAAGCTTAATCTTAAAATCGTTTAATTTACTTGTTTCTCAAATCCCATCGTAACTAAAGTAGTATGTGTAAGGGACTGTGGATCAGCACTATTACTTTAAAATGAGTTCAGCAAGAACAGGACTGAGCATTGTGGCTGGTTGGTGCACTGTGTTGTGTTGCAGAAGAACTGTGAATAAAAAGTGTGTGCTTTTGGACATTGTTATGTCTCAGTGTCTGTCTGTAGCCGGGCAGATCTTCTAAACCATTTTATGCATTTCAGATTATGGACTACTGCAAACAACTCTGGAAAGGACTCCTGTCTGCCAAAGGGCAGAGCCATGCAGATACCTACAATACACTCACACACACCAGGGGCCTCATGTATAACGCCGTGTGTAGAACTCACACTATAACATGGCGTAAACACAAAAGCGGGAATGTACGTACGCACAGAAAAATCCAGATGCAGAAATCTGTGCGTACGCAAACTTCCACGTTCTTCCGCAACATAAATCCAGATCAGCGTGAAAACTAACGCACTTGCACGCGCCTGCTGTCCCACCCCAACTCCTCCTAGAATTACGCCTATTTGAATATGTTGTGAGCTGGAGGGTTAATCGCACCCTAAATAGATACAGACGCCCCTGGGAAAACCACAAACCCTGAAACACTGACTACCACCCTCACATTGCTCCTTATCCTTGCACTATAACGCGTAATACAAGCCTCGCGTACTCGCCGACTTATAAGCCTTGCGCGCTCTCAGTTTTGGAATTGATTGTTTGCTTTTATCTCTTTCTGCTCCTATCAGAACTGTCATCTCTGACTTGTCATGGAGCACGTTTAAGCTCATGTGTTTGCAGTGTTTGAATAAAAATCCTTCTTGTTTCTACGACCTCCTGTGTCTCTGTGCAAATCTGTGACCCAAGCGTGACAAGTGGTACCAGAAGTGGGGTGGTTGCACAGATGGATGCCGGCGAAGACTTATTTCAGAGGTCTAAAACTTATGCACTTAAAGACTGGAAACTAAACATGGATGACCCAATCCGTGCGCAAATTCAAGATTTGATACATAAAGTGCACTGCTGGTTTGAAGGAGACGTGATGGAAACAGTTGTCGTGAATATATTACTGGCCGGCATACCTGCAGTTCTTCGAGATGAATTTCTACGTCATGATATTAAATCATTAACGATTATGTCCAGACGATTAGAGGGTTCACAGTCCGCTTGGAGAAAGAGCGGTGGATTTCGTGCTGCTTCGCAACCTGTGAACGAACGTCCAGGACATTCTCGTCGCTTCGATCAACAAGCTGCAGGACCTAAAAATCTAATGGGGTCAGGTAGGACCCCGGAAATCCAGTCGTAGATGAGGCGCCTGTTTCTGGGGAGACAGCGGCAACAGCGGGCGAGAAACCGTGGACACTACAGAGCACGTCGGCGTGGGCGTCAGAGGATATTTCGAAAACGGAGCCGACTGTAGATGTTTCCAGTGTGATCAACTCGGCCATTTGGCAAGAGAATGTCGCTTGTCTCCAGCTCATTCAATGGAGATTGGACTGGCCGAGATTTGTTGCTCAACTATTACATATCCGGATGGAAAAGATGGCTTGTTGATCCCGGTGAAATTGGGGGCAGAGAAATCTCAGCATTGTTAGACTCGGAAGTGACCTTTGTATTGTGAGACGAGACTGTCTTAATGAACAATGCCTTAGAGACTGTGAGACTGTAAAAATACGCTGTGTACATGGTGATGTTAAAGATTATCAGACTTTACTTCTTCCTTTAACTTATAGGGGTCGCCACTTTAAGGTTTGGTCTGCCGTTTCAGACTCGTGCCCTTGGCCATTACTCATAGGACGGAGAAATGCCCTTTTTCGCAACTGATTAATAAATGTAAGGGACCAGTAGTCCAGTCCACTAATGAACTTAGTGGGGGAGAAGAAGAAGAAACAAAGACGAAGAACTGGTAGCGGCGGGGAAAATCTAGAGCCCAACTTAGATATTGAACCCGATCTCTCCAGCGAGACGGAGGAGGTCACCCCGAACAATCTTCCAGAATGGGCTGGTCCTTCTACATCTTCCCAGATTGCAAACGCCTCGAACACAAACCGGCGTTAACGAACAATCAGATTTTGTGCGTTTGCAGCATACTGATAGCTCATTAGAATATGCATTTAAACAGGCTCGCCCTGCTAATGACTCTTATTACCAAGAGCGTAATTCCGGGGGTGTGAAAACCCCACACTTTATAGAAAAGGACGGTTGCCTTTTCAGAGTGATCTCAGATCATTTGGAGGGGGAATTTATTGAACAACTGGTGGTACCTGAAGCACATAGGGAAACTGTTTTGCATCTGGCACATTCACACATCTTGGGGGGGCACCTCGGTGCCGACAAAACTAGAGACCGGTTATCAAAACGATTTTATTGGCTTAATATGGGAAAAGATGTTGAACGATTTTGTACTTCATGTCCAGACTGCCAGATCGTCTCTGCTTATAAGCCTCCTCGGGCTCCCCTTTGTCCTATGCCCATATTGGAAGTTCCCTTTCAGCGTGTGGGATTAGATATTGTGGGACCATTACCTAAGACTAAGGATGGGTACCAATATTTGCTGGTGTTGGTTGATTATGCGACACGATATCCAGAAATGATTGCGCTGAAAAGGCCAACTCTTGGCTGTAGCCAAAGCACTATGTGAAACTTTTACTCGTATTGGTATCCCTAGAGAAATCTTAACTGATCAGGCACACCTTTCACTTCTCGCGTGATGAAACAATTGTGTGACAGCTTTGCTATTAAGAAATTGAGTACTACTGTTTACCATCCTCAAACGAATGGTTTAACCGAGCGATTTAACAAAACATTGAAACAGATGATCAGGCGAGTTGCTCATAATGATCCCACAACATGGAACACTGTCCTACCTTTTGTTTTGTATGCGGTGCGAGAATCACCACAGGCGTCCACTGGCTTGAGTCCCTTGAAGTTGTTATTCGGCAGGCGGCTCAGGCATCCTGGATGTGGTGCGTGAGGAATGGATAGGAAGCGAGAGAGCAGCTAAGGTCCAAGCTTTGCAGATCGACTAATTTCGTTGCAAGACAGAATTTCTATGCTTTCCTCTATTGCTGTGGAACACCAACAACGAGAACAGGAAACTCAGAAGCGTCTTTACGATAGGCGCAGCAAGCTCCGTGAGTTCAAACCTGGCGATCGTGTTTTGGTACTGGTTCCCTGGATCCACACAAATTCTTAGCTAAATGGCAGGGCCCGCCATTATTGAGGAGCGTATGAGTCCGTAAATTACAAGGTTAGAATACCAGGCGGCACAAACCATTCCAGATTTTACACATTAACCTCTTGAAGGAATGGCACGACCGACAAGAGGTTAACACTTCCTTGGCTGCTGTTTCTCAGACCGATGTTACCATTGGTAACGATCTTACTGACACGCAAAAGACAGAACTGTTATCTTTGATAGAACGGAACACTGATGTCTTTTCAGATTTACCAGGCAAGACTAACATTACAAAACATAAAATTACCACTGCACCTGATGTTCGCATACAGATGCGGCCGCGAAGAGGTAAAAAAGATGCTGACACTGGGAGTAATTCGTGAAAGTAGAAGTGACTGGTGCAGCCCAGTCGTATTAGTCCCAAAGCAAGACGGTTCGGTTCGGTTCTGTATCGATTTCAGACGCTTGAATAAGGTCTCTAAATTGATGCTTATCCCATGCCCGTGTCGATGAACTGTTGGAAAAACTGGGTCAGGCGAGCTATATCTCCACGCTAGATCTCACGAAAGGCTATTGGCAGGTGCCTTTAGAGGCTAGCAGTTGTGAGAAAACGGCATTTGCGACTCCTGACGGACTCTATGAATTTACAAGACTCCGTTTGGTCTTCACGGGCACCTCTAACTTTTCAGCGTATGATGGATCAGATCCTACGTCCTCATTCTGAATATTCCGGGGCATACCTTGACAATGTCGTGATTTTTAGCAATGATTGGAAAACACACTTAGAGTGGCTTCAAGCCGTTCTTGAAAGCTTGAGACAGGCTGGCCTTACTGCTAACCCTAAGAAATGTAAACTAGGCATGTCCGAGACTCATTACTTAGGCTATTCTATGGGCAAGGGTTTACTTAGGCCACAATTAAGGAAAATAGAAGAAATGCTTGTTTACCCGAGACCTGAGACACAGAAACAAGTACGCGCTTTCTGGGACTCGCTGGTTACTACAGAAAATTCATTCCAAATTTTGCACATAGAGCTGCTCCTCTTACAGAACTTACTAGAGGCAGAAAAACGACCTATCTGTGGACAGAAAATTGCGAACGTTCTTTCAGCGATTTAAAAAGCATTGTCTTCTTACCCGGTTCTAAGGAATTCGGATTTCACAAAAGATTTTATCTTGCAAACAGACGCAAGTGCATTTGGTGTGGGCGCAGTCCTGTCACAAATTTTTGATGGAGAAGAACATCCAATCACATATTTGAGTAGGAAATTACTTCCTAGGGAACGCAATTATTCTACAATTGAGAAAGAATGCTTGGCAATTAGGTGGGCTGTGGAAGCGCTTCGCTATTACTTGTGGGGACGAAACTTCACTTTGTTAACTGATCATGCTCCACTTCAGTGGTTGTACCGACAGAAAGATACAAACTCTCGTCTAATGAGATGGTTTCTGGGTTTACAACCTTACAGTTTCACAGTAAAGCACCGACCAGGTTCTGAACACGTCAACGCAGACGTATTATCCCGACTACATGAACTTGGTACAGAGAGTCGCTTGATTCACAGGAGTGTGAATAAAGCTGAGGAGGAGGGTGTGAGCTGAAGGGTTAATCACACCCCAAATAGTTACAGACACCCCTGGGAAAACCACAAACCCTGAAACACTGACTACCACCCTCACATTGTTCCTTATCCTTGCACTATAACGCGTAATACAAGCCTCGCGCGGTACTCCGCCAACTTATAAGCCTTGCGCGCCTGTCAGTTTGGAATTGATTGTTTGCTTTTATCTCTTTCTGCTCCTAGCGGAACTGTCATCTCTGACTTGTCATGGAGCACGTTTAAGCTCATGTGTTTGCAGTGTTTGAATAAAAATCCTTCTTGTTTCTACGACCTCCTGTGTCTCTGTGCAAATCTGTGACCCAAGCGTGACAATGTAAATCAATATTAATAGCCCTTAAGTTCAGCGTTCTGTAAAAAGATAATGGCAAAACCACAAGGAAAAATAGAACAATTTCAGCGAATACCAAGTGGAGGCAAGGAAAAATGTACAGTGGTATAAACAAGAAATGGAAGCTGATCGAGTGATACAGCGTGTTGGAGAAACTCGAAAGCTCAAGTTCACAAAGTCTCACAGTGCCCAAAATAAAAAAGAAGTTGCATATCAAAGACACCATGAAAAGGCGTGTCCTAGCCCACCATCTGAGTGTCATATGAAAGCTTATTAGGGTACAGAGAAAAAAAAAAGACAGTGGCGAAAAAGCATGAAATGTCAACTGTAATCTCAAAATTTCCACTTTAATCACGTAGTTTAAAGTAGAACATCATAAACTTAATCTTAAAATCGTTTAATTTACTTGTTTCTCAAATCCCATCGTAACACATTAAATGCTTTGTTTTGTTTCTTAAACCGGCTTTCTCTACCTCCGACAGGACACAGAATCCATTACATTCATGATATTACATCTCTCTGAATAACTAAAATACTGAGATGTATATGTGATATCATTTCATGAAATAATTTATTGCAGCAATACTGTCTCTTTCAAATATACTTACCTTCAATTCCTGTCCTTCCTTTTCTTTCTCCAAATACTCAATCGCCACAGAATCAGCTCTGTAATAGACGTTAAGCCATCTGTAAGCTTATAACGCCGATTCTTCAAAACTTTTAAGGAACATTGAAATATCTTTTTAGTACATGTTTAATTATTCTATCTTTCACACCAGTCCCAGTTTAAGCATACAGTGCAAGGCAGGAACAATCCGTGAATGGAGCGCCAGATCCTTGCTAGCGTAGCGACACCATATCCTTTAATTATTAACAATATAGATTATTTAAATAAAGTTAAAGTTTTATCCGTATAATATAATAAACATATTTTGCTGCATTTCATCTTAAAAATTATATTGTCATCATATGTAAATATGCACTTTATAAAGTGGCGCAGGTTGTGCAATATTATAATTGTATTGCAAGTTTATAGTGAGGTACTTGTACTTATAAGTACAAACAGTTCTACAAGGAGCAGTTGATGGAGTGATAGAGTGCGTTAAGAGCTCTTGGAATGAAACTGTTTCTGAACTGCGAGGTCCATACAGTAAAGGTTTTGAAGCATTTGCCATATGAGAAGCAGTTTAAATAGGAAGCATGGCTGAGGCAGCATGTGCTTGATGTTGTATACCAATAATTCTCTTTCCAATCAGCTGCTCCAAGTGGTGCAGTGAGAGTAATATGGAAAAAGATGATCTGCTGTGGCAACCTCTAACGGAAGCAGCTGAAAGAAGAAGAAGAAGGTGCAGCGAGAGTAACAACGCTAAAGCAGCTATGGTATTTAGAATAATTTGACCATTCTCTGGACCATTATATTGTTACAGGTTAATTACAATCACATGCATTAAACTAATAAACAATATGCTGTTAATTTCAGTGTATTTATAAAGCCGCGTCAGGGATGTGGATCTGAAAAGAAACATAAACCACACAGGAACAGTAGCATTGCTTTGACGCTGGGTACTACCAGTCTGCAAAACTGAGTGGAGAACTTGCGTACGACAGGGTATGAGGTACCGTGGAAATGTGCATGGCTTTACACCAAGCTTAGGTTTTATACATCCCGATTTGGGTGTGGTTGTGTTTTACTAATATACTGGAATATGATAAGGGAGGTGCATATGATATTATTTATCTTGAATTTTAGTATGCTTTTGATAAAATCCCACATGACACGTTGGGTATCAGAATAAAAGAAATGGAAGTTCAGGGTGTTGTGTGCAATGGGGGCAGAATTGACTCAGACACAGGAAGCAGAGGGTGACAATGCTTATTGGAACTGGATGATATTAAGTATGGTGTCCACAGGGGTCAGTGCTAGGGGCACTACTGTTTTTAATATATACAAACAATTTCAACAGGAATATAAGTAAGTTGTCCAAGGTGTTCAGGGCTCTGACTTTATTTGTGAGTTTCTCTTGTTCAATTTTAATCACCACCATTGTCAACTGGCCATAATTCATAACTTAACCAAAGAACAGTCAAATACCGTCAGATATGTTCAATCAGTTGTACCTTGTTCTTTGTGTGATGTTTTAACAAATCTGCATTTATATGTGCCAGTTTTGCTTTAAATAAACCTATGCTTGTATTTTAACTGAGAAATGATCACAGTGCTCTGTGCCTGAAATCAGTGAAGAGTGCTATATAAAAAATAAGTTGTATTCTATTGTAAACCGTAAGTACACCCTTTTCAATGTTATATCATATGTGCATTTTATTGGGTAACTATGTATGCAGTCCCTTTCCCAAGCAACACAAGTGTTTTACTGGGTTGGTAAGTAAGTATGTCTGGTACCTCCATATCAGTTAGATATTAGATACGTTTTACATAATAACTTACTTATGAAACTCTGGAAGAAGCGAAAGTTTTTTAAAATATCACCTCCACCATTTCTACACCTGAAATAAGCATTTCATTTTGAATGAGGAGGCAATGTATGGAAGGATTTGATATCAATATGAATTTCTCATATGCATAATCATAGAAATTTAATCAATGACTGTGAATAACCTGACCAAGAGGAAGCATCCAAATACTTAAAAATGAGTGACATAGCAGAGAGCTCTGTGGAGCACCCTGAGTACCTGAAGCGGAAGACAATCTCTAGAGATAGGACTTAAAGTGAGCAAGGGGTATTCCAGTAATTCCTAAAAGTGTCTCAGTTCAATTTAAAACTATATTGTGATTAACTATATCAAAGGCCACTGTTACGTCAAGAACACTAAGGATATTTAAATGGACAAATGGCAGCTACTAAATCAATCAATCAATCAATCAACATTTATTTATATAGCACATATTCATACAAAAAATGTAGCTCAAAGTGCTTTACAAAATGAATAGAAAAATAGAAGACACAATAAAAAATAAACATAAGTCAACATTAATTAACATAGAATAAGTAAGGTCCGATGGCCAGGGTGGACAGAAAAAACAAAAAAAAACTCCAAAAGCTGGAGAAAAAAAATAAAATCTGTAGGGTTCCAGACCACGAGACCGCCCAGTCCCCTCTGGGCAATCTACCTAACATAAGTCAAACAGTCCTCTTTGTATTTAGGGTTTTCATGGAAGGACCTGATGATGGTCACGTAGACTTCTGGCTTTCAGTCCATCAATGTTGCTGCATCATGATGCTTTGAGTAGGTGGTGGTGGCGCAGGCCGCCACCACAAAGAAACCGGAAAAAGAAACAGAAGAGAGAGTTGGGGTCAGTACGGATTTTAGAGCCACCATGAATCGTTATTATGATGAATTGAGCATACAGAGTATCAGTATTAAGTTAAAGTGAAGTTATGAGAAGGCCATGTTAAAGTAATGTGTTTTCAGCAGTGTTTTAAAGTGCTCTACTGTATTTGCCTGGCGAATTCCTATTGGCAGGCTATTCCAGATTTTAGGTGCATAACAGCAGAAGGCCGCCTCACCACTTCTTTTAAGTTTAGCTTTTGGAATTATAAGGAGACACTCATTTGAAGATCTAAGGTTACGATTTGGAATATAATGTGTCAGGCATTCCAATATATAAGATGGAGCGATTATTTAAGGCTTTATAAACCATAAGCAGTATTTTAAAGTCAATCCTGAATGACACAGGCAACCAGTGTAGTGACATCAAAACTGGAGAAATGTGTTTGGATTTTCTTTTCCCAGTTAGGATTCTAGCAGCTGCATTCTGCACTCGTTGCAAGTGATTTATGTCTTTTTTGGGTAGTCCTGAGAGGAGTGCGTTACAGTAATCTAGTCTACTGAAAACAAAAGCGTGAATTAATTTCTCAGCATCTTTCAATGATATAAGAGGTCTAACATTTGCTATGTTTCTTAAGTGAAAAAATGCTGTCCTAGTGGTCTGATGAATATGCGATTTAAAATTCAGATTACAATCAACGGTTACCCCTAAGTTTTTTACTTCTGTCTTAACTTTCAATCCTAGTGCATCAAGTTTATTTCTGATAACCTCATTGAATCCATTGTTGCCAATTACTAAAATTTCAGTTTTCTCTTTATTTAGTTTGAGAAAATTACTATTCATCCATTCAGAAATACCAGTAAGACATTGTGTTAGTGTATCGAAAGAGTCAGAGTCATCAGGTGCTATTGATAAGTGCACCTGTGTGTCATCAGCATAGCTGTGGTAACTCACGTTGTAACCTGAGATAATCTGACCTAACGGAAGCATGTAGATTGAGAAAAGCAGCGGACCCAGGATAGAGCCTTGTGGAACACCATATCGGATATCATTTGTCTTTGAGAATTGATTACCACAACTCACAAAGAATTTTCTACCTGCCAGGTAGGATTCAAACCAATTAAAGACACTGCCAGAGAGGCCCACCCATTGACTAAGGCGATTTCTAAGAATATTATCTATACTAATAAAAGGCAAAGCCCTCACTCACTCACTCACTCACTCATTCACTCACTCACTCACTCACTCACTGACTCATCACTAATTCTCCAACTTCCCGTGTAGGTAGAAGGCTGAAATTTGGCAGGCTCATTCCTTACAGCTTACTTACAAAAGTTGGGCAGGTTTCATTTTGAAATTCTACGCCTAATGGTCATAACTGGAAGGTATTTTTCTCCATTAACTGTAATGGAGTTGAGCTGGAAAGACGTGGGGGGGCGGAGTTTCGTGTGACATCATCACGCCTCCCACGTAATCACGTGAACTGACTGTCAACGCAGTGCGTAGAAAACCAGGAAGACCTCCAAAAAGCACTTAAGAAAACATGCATTATATAATGAGAAGGCAGCGAAAAACAATAAGAAGCGAGCGAGTGACATATACTACCATATTCATGAGTCCTGCTACCTCGGAAAGAAAGCAAGATGTAAACCTAAACTTTAAATTAAGTTCATAGACAGGCTACCGCTGGCGTTTCACATGCCCACGGGTAATGCGGGATACAAGTTTAATGAGAGGACGCAGGATATAAATGAGAGTTTTGATCACTTTGTAACTAAGTTAAAATTGTAGGTGAAGGGGTGTGCTTATGCAAATTCCGAGAAACTGTGTTTGTGGGGGATTGACAGTTAAGGCGGGTGGGGAGTCACGTCATCGTCACCCCTCCCATTCATCTCATTTCGTCTGAGCTGAGCTCATGCTAACGCCGTCTTCGAAGCAACTTCGTCACACTGCCACCAAATACTCACTGAAAAATCCACAAGTTAATATACACTCTGTCTCTAGAGTTTCTCCACACTGAATCCTCCAGGCACTACTTACAAAAGGTTACATTGACAATCGTGTTACGTTATTTTTAAAATCTTTCCTTTTCTTAGCACAAGCACAGCTGAGAAGCTTCGATGCATGTGCTCCATAACGTTAAAAATAATGCATTTAATCACACTTTGCATTACAAGCAAAGGGGAGCTTTTGTCAATGCATGATTTCCTGGTACACCGATTACATTGATCAGCGCATCCCGATTCATTTTACCCTCGCACCACCTTAGTTTGAGAAGAAGTATGAAAAAATATGAGGTTAACACAGAAAAACAGATCACCAATTCAAGCTTTATGAATAATCGATTAAGCCATCAATAATTGTTTTGGTAAAGCCATCCTCCTTCCATTTTATAATTTTTCCGCCACTAGCCATGATTAAATGAGCGGTAAAAAGTAAGAGCGAGGTGACTTATTTAGGCAGGCATATATATGACAGCAACACTCATGACAATGTCAATCATGTTACGTTATTATTAAAATGTTTCCTTTTCTTTTCATTACTTCTTTAACACACTACTTCTCCTGCGTAGCGGGTATTTTGCTATATATATAATATATGAATTACCTCCAAAGAGCGCTGAGACTTTTGATATCATGAGCGTGTGTACAAAAGGGGTCTCCTGCCCAGCAAAAGTCGAGCAGCCAGCGCTGCGTGCATAGCTGTGCCGGCCTTTGAGGCGCTGACTGCGCTTCTGCCTTAAGTCAAAGTGAGCACTTTTAATTTTTCTTCCTCCCCTGCGCTATAGCCCAGACAAGTGCAAACACGGGACCCCTTTTCTACACCACGGCAAAATAATATTAAGGCGATTCACACTTTCTTTTGCACGTATACGATTATGAGGTCCTCAGCTCGGATTATGAAGATACGCACAGGAGTGGAGGACTGACAGTGCCATCACAGCCGATTAATGGCGGGGCGTCTCACCAGTCTACACAAGACCCACGCGACTGTCCCCAAAAGGCGATCATAACGTCAGCGAACACATCTCTCTATACTATATAAAAGGAAAGGCAACTTTCCTTTCTTTACACCTTTTTTCCTTTTATCCCAAACCAAAGCCTTTCTCTCTTAACACTGCAGAGGACACAAAATAATTTTCTTTAATTGCGGTAAGGCACATTACCAGAGGCACAAATTTGAACGTTCACATAGAAAATGTAATTTCTATACCACAGCCGTCGTGTAGCGCCTTTCAAAAGGGATCTACTACCGAGAGATGATCCATATACATTTTAGCTGCTGTTAGTTACTTACCTGTTGTGTTACACAGTCTTTAAAATGTAGTTTACCCAAACCACTCCAGTAGTGCTCAATGTACCTGTACTTCTTAAAACATTAATGTTTTACTGTTTAATAACTTATAGACTATATTTTATTATTTTTCCCTTGCACTCAGTGACCAAAGCTATACACACACATATAGACACATACAAACATACAAGTATATGTATGTCTATATATATGTATGTATGTGTATATATATATATATATACACACACACACACCCCTATCTAGATTATATATATATATATATATATATATATATATATATATATATATATATACACACATACATACATACACACATATATATAATTTGTGTGTGTGTATGTATGTATGTATGTGTGTGTGTGTGTGTGTGTGTGTGTGTGTGTATATATATATATGACAGCAGCAATCCAAGCTGTGAGAAAACAGTAAAAAGGAGGCGTGTCAGTCGTCGTGGTACATTTTCTGATGCAGCTAGACGAAAATAACTTTGTGACGCTGCCACCAAATACACAAAACAATTACATTGACAATCATGTTACGTTATTTTCAAAATGTTTCCTTTTCTTTCTCTTTCCTTCTTTAACACACTACTTCTCCGCTGCCAAGCGCGGGTATTTTGCTCTATATATATATATATATATATATAGATATATATATATAGATATATATAGATATATATATATATATATATATATATATATATATATATATATAGATATAGATATAGATATAGATAGATAGATATGAGAACAACATATATATAGATAGATAGATATGAGAACAACACTCATATCAATGACAAAACAATTACATTAACAATCATGTTACGTTATTTTTAAAATTTTTCCTTTTCTTTTTCGTACCTTCTTTAACACACTACTTCTCCGCTGCGAAGCGCGGGTATTCTGCTAGTGATCAATAAAGACCATTTACTACTTTAACTAGAGCAGTTTCTGTGCTGCATTTGGCATGAAATTCTCAATAAAATTCTTTACACAGCACAGCAAAACACGCATCTATATTAAAGGGATTTTGAAGAATTTTCTTAGGTAATGACATTTAATGAAAGTCAAAGGCCCATTCAAAATGGGAATGGTTGGCCACCACAAAGCATCCAAAAAGACAAAATTACAGGAGTTTGAATATATTGCACAAACATTGTGGCCTGAAGGGTGTGCTTTAACAGCAAGGAACAAATTTTAACCATACAGGTACCTTAAAAACAGTTTGTGGAGTGAGAAACTCTGAAACATCTGATTACTTATGGTCCTAGATGTCACTGTATTTGTGAATGCTAGCTAGATTAGATTATTTATTTATAAAAGTAAATTTAAAATAACAGAGGTTGTGCCAAAATGGTGTACAAAAAAGCATTAAAATAAACAGAATACAAACAATCATGCAAAAGCAGATATAATAATAAAACAACCAATTGTAACATCCACCAAAATCCCATCATACACAATGAAAGACAGAAGAAAACAAGTAGGTCTTAAGCCAACTTTTAAAAACCTCAATCGAGGATGAAGACCTGATGTGCAGAGGTAAGTCATTCCAAAGCCTAGGAGGAACAACTGAAAAAGCTTTGTCTCCCCTAGACCTCAGCTGAGATCTTGGCACTACAAAGAGCAGTCGTCCAGATGACCTCATTGCTCTTGGTGGCACATAAGGGTGAAGGAAGCCACAGATTTATTTTGGAGCAAGACCATGGAAGGCTTTAAAAACAAACAACAAGATTTTAAAATCAATGTAACACCTCACCGGTAGCCAGTGGAGAGAGGATAAAATGGGAGAGATGTTATCCCATTTTCTCGACCCAACCAAAAATCTAGCTGCCACGTTCTGAACCAGCTCAAGTCGTGACAGAGCAGATTTTGGCAGACCCACATATAAGGAATTACAGTAATCTAGGCAAGATGTAATAAAAGCATGAATGACTGTTTCCAAGTCCTTCTGTGACAGAAAGGATTTTAGTTTAGAAATTTGCCTCAGTTAGTAAAAACTGGACTTTACTACTATAGAGATTTGTTTTTCAAAACTTAGTGATGACTCAAAGATGATACCTAGGTTTCTGACATCATTATGAACCATTACTACCAAAGGTCCTAAGTGCATGCCGATTAAATGCAGATTAAACTGCTTATTAAATGTTTGTGCAACAGCATAGATCACTGCTAAATGGTTGGCAAGTAGCTATGCATGAGAAAAAGGCCCTCCTGCCTTAGATGGTAATCTAACAGACTGGAAACCTTGTGATGTAACTACTATGACCCTTCACAGTCCTTCACTTGCTTCTTTGTAAAAAGAAGGATTTTATATCAGGATTTGTCTTATTGGTTGGCATGGTGTCACTGCTACCTTGCCACAAGGAGACTGGGGTTTGATTCCTGTTCGGAGCTTGTACGCTGTTCCCTTGTCTGTGTGGGTTTCTTCAGGATGCTCTGGTTTCCATCTACATTCCAAACAAATGCAGGTTGGATGAATTGGCAAAGCTATATTAGCCCAAGAGGTGTGTTTGTGTGTTCACCCTGTGATGGACTGGCGCTCTGTCCAGTGACTGTTCCTGCCTTGTGCCAATGCTTGTTGCAATAGACTTTAGCTTCCTTGTGACCCTGTTCTGGATAAGCAGGCTTAGAAAAATGGATGGATAGACTCTTAGTACCACTCCTTAGTGGTGACCTTCTTTATACGAGTGTTGCCAGTCCTGTATTACACTGGTCTGATGGTGTGTCACATCTCAAATTTTAAGGGCTGTTTTTTGATTAGCCCTACTGAGGCCCGTTTCAAAATGATGGTGTGTAGTGCTCCCTTAGTGATAGTTCATCATCTCTTCTGACTCTCTTCTGCCTGCCATATTTCTCAGTGCACATTGTCTCACAAATGTTCTGGATACTGCTGAAATTATCATATTAACTCAGTTTATCATTCAGAGCCTTACAGACAGCAAAAATGCATAAACATTAAATGCTATAAATCTTTTATATGTATCTTTTATAATATTAAATTCAAAAATAAAGATAAAAGTGCTTTGTAGTGAGAATGCCCTTATGTACCACACAGTTTTGGAAAAAGGTATGCCTGGGAGATGTCTGCCAAGTTTGATAGCACTCAAGTCCATGCAAGCCTGGAACTGCACACTTACGAATTTCATGAAAATGTCAGCCCAATTGTCTCTTGCTGAAACTTTAGTTGTAAGACTTGAGTTTTTTATAGGGCTGAGGGTGGGATTCATATGGATACCTGAAGTCTGGGCATTTTCTGGCTCCAAGGCTTTACACTGTTGTCATTTCCAAAAAATGTTCATAGTCCTCATGTCTCAATTGGGATCTTTTAAGCAAGTGGGGCAAAGGAGCACAATTCGCATCCTCATTAAATCTGACAGAATTTTTAGTTAGTGAAAATGCTATTGGTGACAATGAGACTTGGTACTGTCTGTGCAGAGTTTAAACACTCAGTGTGGATATTCGTGTCCTGTGATGGACATAGTGGCCCATGATCAGTCATGTCTTGTATTATAGGCTCTAGCCTTCACTTTCCTGAATTAGTGGGTACAGACATTTTTGGATGTTTATGTATCTGGTAATTTCTAGTTGTTGTCTACTCTGACATTGTCATTTTAAATCACTTACTACACTGAATGCATGTAAATTGTATGTATTTAATATCCTTTAGCCACTGGGGGATACCATTAGCAAGGTCAACTGTCATTAAAATAACTAGTAGACTGAAATGTGGCATGTTGTTATGATTATGATTGATTTAATTAATTTAAAATCACCATTAATTTTACTGAATCAGCCCACAATCTAGGTTATCTAGAGTTATCTTTGACTCTGACATGTAATTTAAAGCGCATATTACAAAGCTGTCCAAATCTTGTTTCTTTCATCTTAAAAATGTTGGGAAATTAAGGTGCTTTCTAAATAAACAGGATTCTAAGAATTAATTCATGCATTTATTTCTAGTAGGATTGACTACTGCAATGCGGTGTTCACTGGATGTACAAACTGTTCTTTATACAGCCTCCAGTTAATCCAAAATGCTGCTGCAAGAATTATTACAAGAACAAGAAAATACGAACACATAACTTCAGTTCTTAAATCCTTACACTGGCTCCCGGTTAAGTTTAGGGCAGATTTCAAAATCCTCCTTTTAACATATAAAGCATTAAACGGCCAAGGTCCAGCTTACTTGTCTGAACTTATCATGACTTACAAACCTGAGCGCACATTAAGATCTCAAGATGCCGGTCTGCTTAGGATTCCAAGGATTAATAAAATAACAGTGGGAGGTCGAGCTTTTAGTTACAGGGCCCCTAAACTGTGGAATGGTCTTCCTGCTTCCCTAAGAGATGCCCCCTCGGTCTCAGCCTTTAAATCCCGGCTGAAGACTCACTACTTCAGTTTAGCATATCCTGACTAGAGCTGCTGATTAACTGTACATACTGCATCTCTGTTGTTAGTCATTAGCACTATAACATAAGTAACACGAATAATTATATTTGAATACTAACCCTCACCTATTCTGTTTCTTTTCTCGGTACCCAAATGTGGCCATTGGTGCCACGGCCCACCTGCCAAGTTGTTTGCCTGCCTATGGTAAAGTCATCCCTGATGGAGGATCACAGGAATCATGGGAAAGAGGGGTCCTTTCATCGGAGCAATGTTTCAGCCGTGGCATGGCCAAATGGAGATGCAGCTAGATGGATGAGGTCTCCAGGACTCTAAAAATATCGAAACCTAATTATGTCATATCATCTACTGTTAAACCGTAATTCTAAAATTTTTATTATGCTATCTTAAGGAATTGTTATGTTGTATATATTGTAATGTATTGACCCCCTACTTTTGACACCCACTGCACGCCCAACCTACCTGGAAAGGGTCTCTTTGAACTGCCTTTCCCGAGGTTTCTTCCATTTTTCCCTACAAGGTTTTTATTGGGAGTTTTTCCTTGTCTTCTCAGAGAGTCAAGGCTGGGGGGCTGTCAAAAGGCAGGGCCTGTTAAAGCCCATTGCGGCACTTCCTGTGTGATTTTGGGCTATACAAAAATAAACTGTATTGTATTGTATAGTGTCCCGGGGGAGGTAACGCTCTGACCACGTTTGCTCCCACAGTCCTGCAAGTATGGAGGCAAGGGCCCTGGCCGTACGCTAAAGTATATAAAATGGCAGCAAATGTGTACCAGACCTAATTATGATTCACTACAGCTCTTGATCTCTGTGTTTCTAGTGTTTAGAGGAAAAGAAATTGTGATTCCAAGAAGATTTAGTGTTAGGCCGTTTGCTTTCTTGTCTTGACCCATATTCTTGTTTTGCAAATCAGATTTTTTGCTTTGCATTACCTGCTTTATCTCTCTCAGTATTCTGCCTGTCACAGACTATGAGTTTGCTTGCTCCATACTCTCCATCTTCCTGGTTGAACTCCTTTGATATGTCATTTATTGCTGTATTCAAAAGAAGAGTAATGATTACTTGTTACTAAGAAACAACTACACACCAGAGCATGCAACAAAAGAATCAAAATTAGATACAAAGAACAAAAAACGAAATGCCAAAAATACCATGTGCAAAAACACAGTAAAATATTTTTTTTCAAGTTGAAAACTTAGTAAAAAGGAATGTTAAAATAAGTTTGGCTTTTTCCAATAGAAATAAAACAGCTGATTGTTCCACCTCTACTTTGATCTGGAAAGAAAATCTCACTGTGACGTCACATAACTGTGCCATAATGTAATGGAAATGCAGTACCGCATGACTAAAAGGGAGAACATGCATCCACATATTTAATGAAAGTCAAACCAGGGAGGTATTTTTCGTACGTTTATTACTCGTTTAGCCGGATGTAATTGTTGAGAATTTCGCATGATCCTGGATCTTTTGAAACTCTTGCTGGATGTGTTGTCATAGCAGCACATCCAAATCCTCAAACCTGCTCGGAGCAGGTTTGTTCTATGTAAGCAAGAATTAGCTCACACACTCAATCAGTGTCCGTACATGGAATTCATTCAGTCATGGCTTTGATGTTCATGAATGAGCAACCAATTGATATCGGTGCACAAATTATAAGACGAGAATTTCATATAGAGAGGGTTTCACGAAATTGGCAAGATCTTTTATTGCTCCCGAAGGAAATTCTTTTTAAAAGATACCGCTTTAGCCAAGGGGGAATATTGTACCTCAAAGATTTATTAGCACCTTATATTCGAAGTCAAACTAGGCGAAGTCGGGCTCTCACAACCACACAGACAGTATGCATTGCTTTGAGGTTTTTTGCAAGCAGCAATTTTTTATATACTGTAGGCGATGCGGAAAATCTATCTAAAAGTGCAGTTTGCCAGGCAATTCGTAAAGTCTGTTTGGCTCTGAAATATTTCCTTCGGGTTTTCATAGTGTTTCCTGGACACCTGCGTGTGCAGACAATAAAAGAGGTGTTTCATGCCATTGCAGTAGGTAATACACAGGCAAAAACACCCACAGTTCCATGAAGAATCTCACAATCAGCCTAACATTCTGATTACCCAGGATTTCCAAATGTGATTGGGGCACTGGATTGTACGCAGATCCAAATAATGGCCCCATCAGGTCCAAATGAGACAGATTACATAAACAGAAAAGGCTTCCACGGTATTAACGTGCTGGTAATGTAACTTTTTCTAAGAGTTGAAAACAGCCAATAGGCATGTTGACATACAGTAAAATTGTTTGACCTACATGCTATAAATTCTCAAATGATCTGTGATGCATCCTACCTTGTATCTAATGTGGAGGCTAAATGGCCAGGGTCTGTTCATGACTCAAGAATTTTTAAGGAGTCACACCTTTATCGGACATTTGAACAAGGTAATAATCTAATTATAAATCATTGTGATGTGTGTATTGTATTCACAATTTTTACATATTCCACAGGTCATCATGATGAAATCCTGCTTGGGGACAGGGGATATGCCTGTAGGCATTTTCTAATGACCCCGTTTCCTAACTTCAACCCTGGGCCACAAACTCGACATAATGCAGCTCAGTCTAGGACAAGAGCACAAATTGAAATGACCTTTGGCCACCTGAAGGAGAAATTTCAAAGTCTAAAAAGGCTGAGGGTTGCACCTGACAGAGCATTTGACAAAATTGTTGCATGCCCTGTCTTACACAACATAGCAGCCATCAGAAAAGAGAGAGTCTCTGAGGTGTTGTTGCAGCCTGATGATGACCTTGACCCAGTGCACCTTGAGCAAACCAGCGGCAGAGCAGCCTGAGACAGAATTGTGGCCCAATATTTTCAATGAAAAAGACAACAGTGGTTTCACACAAAAGTTATTTATTGTATATTACGGCCCATATACATATGGGAAAGAGAATTTTGTTACCAATTGTTTTTCTAGTATTTGTATCTGCAACTTCATTTTGGTTGTCCTCAGTTCCATGTTCTGCTGTATTTTTCTCATTTTTAGTTTTCTGTATGCCATTTTCTGTTGAAGATATCTCTTGTATAGAGCCCTCACATTTTTCAGCAAATAAATATGCAATTACAAATGCCTTTTTTCCTCTATATTGTATACACAGTATATCATTTTGAATCATTTTGTATAAAGTGCAACAAATGGCTCAACCAACCTCACCATGTCCTTTTTTTTGATGTGGGCCTTGTTCCAAAGGGGACATGTGTGCTGGCTACAGGCTCCTGCAAAACAGTTATATCATGATTAGCACATGGGACTGATCACAGTGGAGTTTGTTCAAACATTATTTAGAAAATCTACCTCTCCTCCTGAAGAATAATCAGACACAGTGTCTTCATGAAATATTTGACCTTCATCAATATCTTGTTGGTCAGACACAGGTTCTAGGGATATGAAATTCCCTGCAACTGACCCAACAAAAAAGAGGGCTATATGGAACATACCTATGGCACACATTGAGGACAAATATATGCAATGACCGTCCTTTACCTGAAATGAAGTGACCACTGCATCCTGTCACTGGTTCTGAGGAGGAGCTTCCCCTGGAATGCCCTCAGAAACAGGGTGATGGGCATTTTGCTGGAGAGTCAACTGTTCTGCAGGGGTTAGGTCTGGACCACATGGACCTCCACCTGTTTTTTGCTTGTCTACCTTCTTCTTATTAGCTTTAAAATTAATGTTTTTTATATTATATTATATGATTCTTTGCCGACGATTCTTTAAATAGTTCTATACCAATATTTACCAGTTTGAAGTATATTCTTGTACTTCACTTTAACCTGTTCCCATGTTCTCCTTGTACTCACGTTTGATCTGGAATTATGACATATTAAATAATAATTAATCTGACACATAGCAAATGATACGCCGTATTCAGTAAGTACAATGCACACTACTTACGCAGCCACTTTTTGCCAGCCGTCTTTTCTGGTTTGGGCTGCTTTTGTAGTGTTACCCCTTGTGCATATTAAATCTTGAAAATCTTCATATCCTTCGAGTAAATGGTCCTGCTCTGCTTGTGTAAAAAAATGCGCCCGTTCTTTTGTCATTTTGTTGCAGCCTATCAAAGACTTTCTGATCATGTTTTCTACACTCAATATATATGGACTCATATATACTGACTTCAATCAGTGCAGGTGCGCACAATCATTTCGGATGATTAGATCCCGCTAGACTAATCTACTACACAGCTGCGTTTGAAAAACCGACTTATCCCGGATGAGTTTCACTGGCATTAACTCATCCAAGATAAGGCATCTGATCTCGGATGATTTAAGCAACGTATGGAAAATACCCCCCAGGACTTCACTGAGAGTGAGCGTCAGAAACAGGCTTTACCTCAGGCAGCCTGGTCCCAAATACAGAAGACAGGGATCAATGCTTTCACAGACCCAAAATGAGTCTCAGGCTTTTAAAAATACTTTAAATGTACAAAAATGCCCTTTAAAGGAGAGGATGACAATCAAACTCTAGTTTAAATGGATAACACAGAATAAATATCTTTAAAATTAAAATGATTTATTAGGGATCCAAGAAAAGAACAAAAATGGCAGGCACAGTGAAAAAAAATAAAATAGCAAAAAAGGTTTTCCTAAGAAGCAACCCAAGGCTTACAAGTCCAGTTCCTTATCCAGTATTCAGACTGCAAGAACAAAGCAACAAAATTGACTAGCAACAAAATAATTCTTATGCTTCAAGCAGGATTTATCCCCTGGCTAATGTGTATTTTCTGTTTTATTATTGTTTTGGTAATTTTGGAATTATTATTTTTTAAGGTTTATGTGATATCTGTTATGATTGTTTACTTTTTCTTATTAATGTACTGAGTCTTTAAAAGTTCCTTGGGTGTTGTTGATGGGACCCCAGGAGACAGAGCTACCCTGATGTCAGGGAGAGGGTCTCAAAAGTGGCTCATTGATTTTTGTTGGAGTTTTGTGAGGACTGATTTTCTTATTTTGTGGAGTATTTTTTCTTCTATTTTTGGATGATGTTTAATGGATTTTCGTATTAGGGCTATAGCTAAGACAAAAACACTTTGACTGATTTTTGTACTTCTTCCTGTTTACTTGAGTTCTGTTTTGATTATTTGAATAAAATTATTTATTTACAATGCTGTTTTGTTTCACATTCTCTTATCTAACCAGAGATTTTATGGTTCCTCTCCCAGGAGAAGCATTTGTTTCCTTTTTTTGAACATTTAAAGTATAATTTAAACTTTTTAACCTTTTTAAATTTTTGAACCATAAAGAAATGGTCAAATGGAGCAAATGGACAAATGGAATAGGTATCAAGTAGTGTGGTAGACAGTAGGACTTTAGGGACCTTAAAAATTATACAATGTCCTTTTGGAAGAATTAAGTGGATAGGACTTGCGAGCTTTGTTTGGCTGAATGGCCTGTTCTCATCCAGATTGTTCTAATGTTTCATTTTCTGGCCTGTGCCAATGTGTCAAAATTGATAGGCATCAGGGTTTGTCTTCTTTGAGGTAAATGACTAACTCTGTTTGTGGTAGTGTTTGCCCATTATTTGTAGTGAATATGGCAACGAGCATTTGATGTTGGAACAATATTACGCCATCAGTCTTGAGTGAAATCAGTTTGGAAGCACATTTTTACTTTTTCCAGTTGTCTTCCCTCTACCTGTGCTTTTTTGTTTTTCTTCTTCTTGAACTTCTTTCATATTTGAAATCATTTAGGTGTAAGGATTGTTAGCCTCAATGAAATCTTGTAGTTTTTGAAGCAAATGAAAATAGATGTCTTCATTTTCAGGTCTTGGAAGTCTTTGCATAATGGTTTATTATGATCTGTAATGTAAAGATTTGTGTGGGCTGGAGGTTGATCTTCGTAGGAGTGTAGTCAAACAATGTATTAATTAACTTGATAATGAATTTTGAACACACAGGCACTATGTCATGCGGGATTATCAATAGAGGCTTCCACGAACACAGAAGATAAGGAGCTGTTGGTACTTTGTTGTAAATAGTGGTGTCTTGTACTTCTTGTAGAACTTAAAATGACTTTGTTTTGGGCTCGGAGTGTAAGCTCGCATAGAAAGCAGTTAGTGTTTGTTGTGCCTGCATTCCGTGTCCTGTAGTTGTCAGCTAAGCCGTCCATGGTAACACATCTCCACTGGCCATAAGATAGTTAATGCTTTGAGGACCAGAACCAGCCTGTGGAAGGTGCTTCACAGAATGGTGTTTCCTGTTAGAAATGCTGCATGCATTCATGCATGCTTCTCTCTTCAGTTTCTCTGCCAGACATGTGATGAGATTGCTCAGCCATCGTTTTTGTGTCAGCCAAATTGCACATGTGCATAAAAATTGATTTCTCAGCCGGCACTGAGTCAGAGCTGCCTTTAAATTTTGGGGCTTCTGTAAGTTGAACGTCCAATTTGTGGGCTGCGTCGCACATTTCACAGCATAAACTGTCCATTGAAACCTTGATGAAGCTTCAACAAGTTTTAACATGACAGTCAGGCAGCCATTACCATTATATATATATATATATATATATATATATATATATATATATATATATATATATATATATATATATATATATATATAGATATATATGTATATAGATATATATATATATATATATATATATATATATATATATGGTCCCCGGCCGGGCGCCGGGAGGAGGAGAGGAGGGCTTGTGCCTCCTCCAGACCGCGAGGGGGCGTCCGTCTTGGTTGTGTAGGGGACCACGGGTACAGGGCTTGGAAGCCCAGCCCTGTAGGGACCCGTGGACACCGCCGGGTGGTGCCCCGATGCCGGTTTACCCTGTGTGGTCTTTGGCCGGGGATGGAGCCCGGTCGGGACGCCTTGGAAGACCGGAGGAGGGCGTGTGCCTCCTCCAGACTGAGTGGGGGCGTCCGTCCTGGTTAGGCAGGGGGCCTCGGGTACAGGGCTTGGAAACCCAGCCCTGTAGGGACCCGTGGCCACCGCCAGGCGGCGCCCGGTGCCTAATTATCCGGGAGCCCGGCACTTCCGCCACACCAGGAAGTGCCGGGGAAGACTTTGGTGGCGCCGGAGAGCCGCCAGGAAAGTAGCCGACACTTCCGCCACGCTGGGGCGTGGCTAAAGAGAAGAGGCCGGAAACACCTGGGGCTCATCAGGGGCATTATTTAAGGGGCCGCCTCCCTCCAGTCATTTAGTGGATGTCGGGTGGAAGTGGACAGAGCTGGAGAGAGGACAGGAGGCGGCCAGAGGAAAGGCACAGTGACTGTGGGCCCTGGACTTTTGGGGGATTCGGTGCTGAAGGCACTGGGGTTTCGTGAGTGCACGTGACTTTGTATATTATATATATATTGTAAATAAAAGTGTGTGGAGCAAAATATGTCGTCTGTCTGTCTGTGCTGGGGCCAGCGTTCACAATATATATATATATATATATATATATATATATATATATATATATATATAGATTAATTAGTGGCAGACAGTGTGCCATTATTGTTAAGGCATTGAACTCTAAACGACATAACTGCAAGTTGAACTCCCAACTGTAGCACATTGAATGACTCTGAGCAAGTTAATCCATCTGTTCATTGAACATGCCTATTCCAGTTTCCAGGCAACATGGGATGCAAGTCAGGAACCAAGCATGGGCACAAGTTCTGCCTATAGTCCTAAACTGAATGAAAAACAAAAAAAGACTAGCAAAGAAGTCAACTATTATGATGTTGCAACATCAAAGGGACAAAATGGAAGGTGCAGGCCCCAAAACACAAAAAGGCCAGACTCGAACTCACCCCAGAAAGCCTAACCTAAAATTCAAAAAGGCAGGGTAAAATGGACTTCGGCTTTTAAAGTTCAGCAAAACTCAAAATGCTCAAAAATGTCTTCCAGGAGAGGGGATAACCTAAAACCCTGGCCTTCCTAAGAAAAACAAAACATTATTGTTCATTATATTTTGAAAAATGTATAAAACAAAGAAAATTAACACAAACTGATTAAAAAAGACCTTACAAAAATAATCAAATTAAGAATATGTCTAAAAAGGCAACTTAAGGCAAGAAAGTCCAATCCAACATCTCAAGGCAGAATCAAAGAAACAGAGCAACAGCACAATCATATTCATACATTTTTAGGCTATGCCAACCAGAAGTAGTTTCAGATTTATGAAAAAGTCACCAATAAGCCCCTAAAATAAGGGCAAAAAGCAAATGTAAAAAATTATGACAAAACAGTGAAAAGGCTCTCTACTTGTACACTGTGAAATAACAGAAAATAATTTTGGAAACAGAATTCTCAAACTTAAAATGGCACTAAGCATTAAAGTGTGGAAGTTTCAGTTAAAGTAAAATGTACAAAAGTACAAATAATCAAGAATGCCATGCTGACAAATTCTGGTAGAAGTTACATTGAGGAAAATTAATGTGATGCCAATGTATAGGGATTATACAAAATAACGGAAACACCACAGGAAAATAAAAAAGAGTAACTTTGAAGTAACTAAATTACAATTATAAATGCAGCTGCAAAAGTGAGTCATATCAGGTTGTGTGCCAATTAGCAGTATGTGTCAGCTATAAAAGTGGTCTGACAATTAGCACTTCGATATAGGAGTTTTCACAGCAGCATAAGGCAATTAATAGAGTTCCAAGCAGACTACGTAGTTGGTGCCCAAACTGCAAGTGCATTCGTCACAAAAGTGGCAACATTAGTTAACATGTCAAGGAAAACAAAATAAAGACATGTGCCAATCATGGCCAAGTGAAAGGTGGTAGCTAGTCAAGGGAACACTGACACTTCATAAGATAAAAAATACAGCCTTGGTTATCATGGAATTAAATCGCCACTTTTCTGATCAAGCTTAAATAAAAGATGTCCTTCATGATATTCACAGAGTTTGTATTAATGGCCATTCAGAAACCCTCTGTGTCTAATTGTAGCCAAGATAGAAATAATGGTTTATCCAGAGGATAGATGTACTACATTTACTTATTCACCAGATGAATCCAAGGTGACTTCCATCATTTATGACACAATTGGCTGCATTTCTTTTGGTTTTCCAACTGGAGCAGGGGCAGGTCAAGTGACTTGCTTAGGGTCACATAGTGTCAGTAATGGGATTTGAAGCTACAACCTCAGAGTTTGAAGTCCAGAGCCTTAACCACTACAACACACTGCCTGCATTAAGGGAGAAATGGATCAGGAGACAAGAAGATTTAAAGAGGAAAACAAAAGTGTAGCTGATAATAAAAGAAAAACAGAACTTGTAGTGGAATGATTGTAAATAGAATGATTTTTAACTAACTAAATTAGGATTCACAAATCTCTGTTTACTTTTAGATAGGTAGGTAGATAAATAGATAGATAAATAGAAACTTTAGTAATCTTGAAGGAACTTGGATAGTTACAGCAACAAAAATAAAAAGGCACAAATACACATACAGTGTAAAAAAATGATCTATAGGTATTTTAAGTGTAGGAAATTACTTATTATAAAGTGATTAGAATTTCACATATTTATCATTTACAGTTACACAGTATAGGATGTCAGGCCTTGGCACAGCATATTGGCCCAATATATTGTTCATGCTGTCACAGTCTGTTAAGATGTATGCTAGACCAGCTCAGTATCATTCAAGACCACTTCGGGCAAAGGGTGTCTCATTATAGAGCCTGATGGCAAAGAGGAGAAACAACCTCACACAGTGCGGCTTAGAGCAATGCATTCGGCTCTGTCTGTTACTGAATGTGCTTCTCTGTTTAGCCAAGACCTCATAAAGCAGAAGAAAGGCATTGTCCAGGGTAGTAAGCAGCTTCCTGAGTGACATGGGGCCGCATGCATAACACTGTGTGTAGAATTCACACTAAAACATGGCATACGGACAAAAATCAAAATGTGCGTAGCTAAAGTAGCACATTAAATTCTTTGTATTCTGTGTGTTCTTCTACGTACTCTATCTGTGAATTACTACTTGCTTCTTATTAAATGTGGTTTTTCTTACGCTGACAGGACACAGAATACATTACATTCATGATATTACAGCTGTCTGAACAATTTAAATTCTAAGATGTGTACTTGTTATCATTTTCATGATGAAATTAATAAAAGCATGTATTAAACTTGGAGCCACAGTGGCTCAGTATTAGCGATGAGCTGGCACCACGTCCAGAGATTGTTCCTGCCTCCTGCAAAATGCTTGCTGCGCTGTGCGCGACCCTCAATGAAATTATTTATTGCAGCAGTACTGTCTCTTTCAAACGTACTAACCCCCAATTCCCGTCCTTCCTTTTCTTTCTCTTTAACCATTCGCCACACAATCAACTCTTTAATAAATGTTAAGTCATCTGTAAGCTTACAATGCCTGTTCTTCAAAACTTTTAAGAAACATTGAAATATATTTGTAGTATATGTTTAATTATTCCAAGAAGCATACAGTGCAAGGCAGAAACAATCCTTATCTGTATAATGTAATATACATACTTTACTGCATTTCATCTGAAAAATGATATAAAAAAACAAGAAGATAGCGCCTGGAAAGACTTAGAAGCCAGTCATCATCATCTGTAAATCTCTTCTATTGAATTGAATTGAATTCCTTTATTGTTATTGTGTGGTACAATGAGATTCAATATGCAAATTCTCCATAAACCTATTTTCCTATAAAATGGTGAAATAATAACAACAAAAACAATAATAATAATGATAATAATAATAATAATAATAATAATAATACGATAAAAAATGAAAAATATACATTATTAAAATGTAAGTGGCTTATGTGGTGCAATATTACAACTATAATGCAAGTTTACAGTGAGGCAATTGTACTTATAAGTACAAACTGTTCCACAAGGAGCGCTTGATGGACTGATTGAGTTCATTTATATCTTTTAGGATGAAATTGTTTCTGAACCGCGAGGTTTGTGCAGGAAAGGCTCTGAAGCGTTTGCTGAATGACAGAAGTTCAAATAGACTGTGCATGACTGAGACAGCATATGCTAGAAGCGGTACCCCAATAATTCTCTGCACTCTTGACACAATCTACTGTAGAGCTTTCCAATCAGCTGCTGTAGAGCTCTGACTCCACACTCAGATACAGTGGGTTAAAATACTCAGTGGTGCACTGACAGTGACAACGCTAAAGCAGCTATAGTATTTGGAATACTTTGGCCACAATGTGAGCGTGGAAATGGGCACAGGCATACGGACCATTTATACATGAGGCTCCTGCTCTGTCCCACCACTTCATCAAGTGAGTCCTGCCTAATCCCCAACATTGAACCAGCCTTTTAAATCAGTTTAATTAGTAGATTGGCATCACCTGCATTAATGCCATTTCCATAATTACAACCATATAGAAGATGGTATTGGCCACTAAAGAGTGGTAGAAAACATGTAAGTGCAGTGTACATACACCAAATGACCATAACTGCCTCAGAAAACAGAGACAACTCTGACCATTCTTGTATGCAGTTTCTGTGTTGGTACTCCACTGGAGTCTTTCATTTGGATGCTCCCCCAGATACTTAAATGTCCTCACAACCTCCTCATCTTCACCACCAATGAGCACTTTTCCTGAACAGTGTAACAATTTCCTCTGTTTTACTGATGTTGAGCTGCAGGTGATTCAGTTTGCACCATTCAACAAAGTCCTTCACTAATGTTCTATATTCATTCTGCTGCTTACCCAACTATGGTTTTGTCATTGGAAAATGTCTGCAGATGATATAATTCAGTATGGTCTCTAAAGTCTGAGGTAAACAGGAATGGAACCAATACAATTCCCCACATGCTACTCAAGATCATGTCATATACGCAGTTCTTAGGTAGTCCATTACCCATGGCACTGTAGTAGAATCAGCCCTCATGAACCAGAGCTTCTCCCCCTACATTTGGGACTGTATGGTGTTGAATGCACCAGAGAAGTCAAAGAACAATATCCTCACCCTGACGCCCTGTTTTCCAGATGGGAGTAGGCTTTGTTCAGCTGAAAGATGACAACATTATCTACTTCTATGTGGTCGTGACAGGCAAACTGCAGACAGTCTAGTGGTGCTCTGACCAGGGGTTGAAAGTGAGACAAAATTAACTATTCCGAAGTCTTCATAATGTGTGAGGTCAGAGGCATCAGTCAGTAGTCATTTAAGGCTTTCAACTGCACTGTCTTGGGGACTGGGACCCCACAAGATGTTTTCCATACTGCTGGGACCTTTTTGTGGAATTGAAGACATGCTAAAAAATTAAACACAGTTGCCAAGTTCACTCTTTCAGTACCTTAGCATTAACACGATCAGGTCCTGCAGCTTTGCCTTGCCTGAGGTGTTGGGTAGAAGGGAAGCTGGGAAAATGGTGGGTGTACGTCATTGTCGCTGGTGCATGAGGACGCAAAAACAGACAAATGGTATGCTGAAATATGGATGAAAAGTGAGGGGGAGGCAGGGTGTGTGGACAGTGGTATGTGTTCTTGCAAAGTAGATGCAAAGGGAGTTAAACCACACAGATTGTCCAGGCACCTGAGTGAGATAACTGCATACAGAAAGACCACAGTCAAACATGTTATAGAACTCTGCAACTGAACTGTTTACAGCCTCTGATATCAGTTTTTCACTCCTTGCAACACCTCCTGTGTGTTATTTTGCTCCACATTGGCTTCCGGTTGCCTCCTGCAATTATCTTTAGTATCCTCAATTGTTTTCTTCAGCTTTCTGTGCACCCTTTTCATTTCAAACCCTTAAGGATCTGCTTTTTGTTTTTTGTTTAAGAAAAGGCTTCAGTTCACTGGTGACCCATAGTGTGTTGTTGGGTAACCAGTGAACAGTTGATGCAATAACAGTGTCCATACAAAAATCAATATACCCAATAATGCAGTCAGTAAGTCCATCAATATCCATATTGTTTGTAGATCTCCTCCCAGTCTGTAGCATCAAAGCAGCCATTTAAAAAGTCCACTGCCTTAGGTGACCACTTCTTTTCTGACCTGATGTTTTCAATCCAAAAACATGAATGCCATGTGTTACATGTCACCATCTTAAATACTGAAGGACCAGAACATCATGTGACATAAATCATGTGGTATCAACTGGTGTAGCTGGGATAAAAAAATTGACCACAGCCATGAAAAATGCTACTTAAAATGGCTATGTACATATTAAACAGTAATAAACCAAAATAGTGTCAAGATGACATAAAAATTATTATTTTACAAGTAAGAAATAGGAAATTGGAAAAAATAAATCCAGGGCCTTAACTAAAGAAGATACCGAGAAGAAGCTATGTCACATTTAAGGCCAAGGCATGAATACACATAACCTGGTGTAAGAACCACAAAACCAGAATCTGGAGCAATGGAGAAAGTAACATGCTCTGAGGAATCACCTTTCAGCCTATTTCCTCCATCTGGAGATGTTTACATTTGGAGGAAGCCACGTGATAAACATGGAGAGGTATCATTAAGTCCCATGATTGCTCTGCATGACAAAGGAACACAGGTGGAATCCCATTATAACAAAACTCACGGGAACATTAAAATATTTCGTTATAATGGAAATTTCGTTATAACAAATATGGGGAAAATACATATACTGTAGTATTGTGACCAGGGCTGCCAGTGATTCGCCATGTATAACAGCAGTGGTGCAAGGACAGCTGCATAGCTGCTCTGCTGTGTCTAGTAAACAGTATATCAAGGGCAAAGCAATGTGTTGCCCTCTGCAGGAACAGGTTTACCACGTACCATACTTGTTACACAATGGTTAACATTTAACACTGGGCTTTGATCTGCTCTTCCTCAAACTCTGCTACAGCAGTGATTCCGACCTGCTGATGTTCTTCTAATCTGAAGATGGAAGCTAAAGCAGGATGATTGCCAGTGTCATGGCTCCTAACAGTTCCTATTTTGAATGAAGTCTTGATGCTGTACCTGACCTCACTATACAGTAATGAAGTACCTATATTTTCCTTGAAAACCTGGACTGACCTTCCTGTCTGTCATGCAACTCTGTGACCAAGCTTGACAATACCTGTACAAAAAAACAGTGCTTCTTAAACTGCAAAAAATATTTTATTTCAAAATGAGACGTTACATGTAACTTTCTAATAGAAATACAGTTGTGGACAAAAGTTTGAGAATGACACAAATATTGGTTTTCACAAAGTTTGCTGCTTCATTGTTTTTAGATCTTTTTGTCAAATGTTTCTATGGTTTGCTGAAGTATAATTTCAAGCATTTCATAAGTTTGAAATGCTTTTATTGACAATTACATTAAGTTTGTGCAAAGAGTCAATATTTGCAGTGTTAGCCCTTCTTTTTCAAGACCACTGCAATTCGCCCTGGCATGCTGTCAATCTTTTCTTGGCCAAATACTAACTGATGGCAGCCCATTCTTGTATAATCAATGCATGGAGTTTGTCAGAATTTGTGAGTTTTTGTTTAACCTTTTGCACAAGTTTTCAATAGGATTATGGTCTGGTGAGTTTCCTGGTCATGGACCCAAAATTTCGATGTTTCGGTCTCTGAGCCACTTTGCTATAACTTTTGCCTAATGGCATGGTGCTCCGTTATGCTGGAAAAGGCATTGCTCATCAAGAAACTGTTCTTGGATGGTTGGGAAAAGTTGCTCTAGGAGCTATGTTTTAGTACAATTCTTTATTCATGGCTGTGTTCTTAGGCAAAATTGTGAGTGAGCCCACTCCCTTAGCTGAGAAGCAACCCCATACATGAATGGTCTCAGGATGCTTTACTGTTGGCATGGCACAGGACTGATGGTAGCACTCAGCTTTTCTTCTCTGGTCAATCTTTTTTCTAGATGCCCCAAACAAATCGGAAAGGGGATTCATCAGAGACTTTACCCCAGTCCTCAGCAGTCCAATCCTAGCACCTTTTGCAGAATATCAGTCTGTCCCTGATGTTTCTCTTGGAGAGAAGTGGTTTCTTTGCTGCACTTCTTGATACAAGGCCATCCTCCAAAAGTCTTTGCCTCTCTTTGCGTGCAGATTCACTCACACCAGTCTGCTGCCATTCCTGAGCAAGCTCGGTGCTGGTGGTGCATGCAGCTAGATCATCTTTAGGAGATGGTCCTGGAGCTTGCTGGAATTTCTTGGGCACCCTGAAGTCTTCTTCACAACAACAGTGGAAATGGGTTTTTTGGGATTAAGTTCATTTTCATAGCAAAGAGGGATTAATTAACTGCAATTCATCTGATCACTTTTCATAACATTCTGGAGTATATGAAAATTGCCATCATAAAAACTGAGGCAGCAAACTTTGTGAAAATCAGTATTTGTGTAATTTTCAAAACGTTTGGCCAGAACTGAACAGGTATGAAAATACAAAATGAAAACATTACATTAGATGTAACTTTTTTTATAGAAATATATGTATGAAAATACAGAATGAACACAATATGTTAGATAAGATATGTTAGATATGTTAAATAGGTGTGATTCCAAAATGCTTTTGCCATGTCATTTTCTTTCATTCCGGAATCAACTTTTTTTGGATTGTTAATTTTTCTTTCAATATAAAGTGATGCCATTTTTTTGTTAATCTCAAATAAAACTTTGAGAAGCGTTTTGAGATTCAATCAGTATGGGATCCGCATACAATACAGCCCAGCTACCCATACGGATGCTCAGTGGAGCACTGACCCTGAATTCGTTTATACCTGTATGATGCCATGCTTACACGCTCGCTGAGATTTCCAGACTCCAGAAATTTTGCAACAGACTGTCTCTCTCTCTTTGAGACAACCTGTTGCTGGGTTCCTGAGGGTCGACACGGAAAGAGTAGGAGCAGATTTAAGTATTTTTTGTATCGCATTATTATGTTTGGTGGCCATTTTTGCTCGAAAAAATGTTTGTTATACTGATCTTAACATTTCATTAAAATGTGATTCGTTTAACAATTGTCCAGGCCCACAAAAAGTATTCGTTATTCTGAAAATTTAATTATGTCGTTGATTTAAATTGTATAAGGCCATTTTACAGACCCTTTAGTGCAAACACTGTTCCCTTATGAATGTTTCCCATTTTCCATAATGGTACGACCCCTATGCACAAATCTAAACATAATCAAAATTAGTTTCATGAACTTGGATGCTTTCCATGGCCACATCAAATCACCTGATAAAACATATGTACTTTTTTGGGAAATTCAGGAGTAGAGAATGAAGTTGATTTCTACTTCTTTCATTCTGAAAAAAAAACTTCTGGTGAGCACATTACAAAATGAACTAAAATATGTAATCCAGACATTAAATTACCGACTGAAATCGTCCACATTACTGCCTAGGGAGATAAGTAACATCAAACGGGTTAATGTTTATTAACTCAGAAGCAGAAACTACTCACTCTGTTACCAACACTCTAATGGTGAATCATTGTAACTGTAGAATGCTTGTAACTTCTCCTTCTTCAAAAGAACCAACTTTTAATAGCATGTTCCATTTGTGGACATCAGAAGTTTGACCTGATATATTCAAATGTTATATGCCTTTAAATATAAACTTGTGGTACAAGTGGGCAGCTCTGACCACATCTTAGTCCCACTGACAAGTCTATTATCAGATGAAAGCAGCTCTCTTATTGTCTATGGCAATAGTTCTTGTGTGTGTCTCATATGTTGTTCAGTTATAATATTTTTTGTATTTTTTTGAGCTGCTATTTCTCAGGAAAAAGTCCAGATGAAGATGAATAAGGAAAAAATGTTGGAAATTCAACATGGCTAAACACAACCCATGATGAGAAAAAAACAACGTACTCTTAGATATAAACTGTAATCCACAACGATAAAATTGTTATCAAAATAAGTTGAGAAGAAAGCGCTGCACATTCTGTCTTAGATGAGATTCCACTTTAGTGTGCACTGATAACGGTGTCCTCCCATCAGCCCTAGCACACTCCTGCTGTCAGATAGGAATTGTAGTCCCCACTTCGGTGTTCATTGTTGGGTTGCCCTCCCCCTTTACAACCCCTCTCCCCAGTATGCCATATAGCCTATATTTTAAGGTGGACCAATGGCAGTGCACATGCAAAATTTTGTGAAAAATTAGTTCAGCTGTTTTTGCGCAATTGTTGAATAAACAGATATACATATAAACAGCTTTATTCATATACAGTAGATAACAAAAATAATAGAGACTATACTATCTTCATATCTTACTTTTAATATATTTAATTTTGTTTAAAATAATATTTATTTTAAATGTGGTGTCATGCATGCATGTCAGAACACATCCTTACAGGCTCAGTCGAGGTATGTATTAACCTGCTGTAACGAGAGGGGGCTCTGCTGCCCCTAACAATGTCATCTCTTTCTTTCCTCACAGCTCCAAGAAGCCACCTGAGGAAGGTACTTTACTCTTAACTGATAAAACCCTGGGTGTCCTGAAAAGAGTTGTCATTACTGGCCATAGCAACCTGCCAAATGGAGCTCCACTAGAAGTGACAACCCTTGGTTAACTTTTTCTGACGATCCTGCTTAAGCATCTTTTTTGTTTTCCTTTTGTCTAAAATGCTGTCTTCAGACAATAAATGGGACAACTCGGTTGGCCTGCGGTGGGCTGGCGCCCTGCCCGGGGTTTGTTTCCTGCCTTGCACCCTGTGTTGTCTGGGATTGGCTCCAGCAGATCCCCCTGACCCTGTAGTTAGGATATAGCAGGTTGGATAATGGATTAATGGAACTCGGTTGGCGCCCCAAGATTTCCATGCTGTATCTGAAACTGTCATTACGCACCCAGCTGCATATTTGCTTATTTTAAATAACTGATTAGTGCATCTTTATGAATGACTTTTTTATAGATTGCGAAACCTCATATGTGCCAGTTATCTTGACCTGTTGTTGCTAATTGCTTCCCATTATAACTTATTCTTTATCATTGACTGAAACATGGTGACACAATGGGGTGATTTTGAAATCAATCTAAATGATTGCACTTATCTATAGAGTTGGCTCAGTGCCTCCAAGTTGCTGTGTCAAGTCTGCACGGACCCTGTATGTGCCACAATCCACACACGGTACACAAGTGACATGCCCTCCCAGCAGAAATGTGCATGTTCAAGTCCACGCGTAATGTCACACTATGTGAGAAAAAAACAAAAATCAGTTTAGGCAGACTTTGTGATTATTGATATGTCTGTTGCACAGGGTGCTATCCACCATCCTCTTCTCAGTTGCTGTGTTTTAGAAGGGCAGCACTCATGCTACATAAAAATAAGCTGAAATGTCTGCTCGGTCAGGGTTAGGTGTCGGTTGTGCAGATAACAATTTATTGGCCAGGTATGATGATAAACTGCCTCTTTGCAGTGGGTCAGAAAAGATGTTGTGAAAAAAAATGTCAAGTTTTTGTCCCTGGTGGGCCCCATATGCCTAACATATGACTGGTCCCTGTGCAGCTGCTCTGTAGTTTTAACAACTTGGCTGTTGAGTTAAAAATATGCAAGCAAGTTGAACACATAAACAGCTCCTGCAGTCATGGAAACAAGATTGGACAGTAAATCGTTATTTGTGGCCCTGCAAGTAAATAAACTCTGCTTTGAGGTGGTCTCCATGACCTCAGTAGGCTTTGTTCACGGTTTCTTTTAGGAGATCCCTGGTGCAAAGCTCCAGCTGTTTGTTTTTTTCCCCTCATAGATTCTTGCCGATGTTATTAGTCAGTAACATTCTTGAATCCTGAAAGCTGCTTTAAATATTGGATCTCTTTGGCATAACAATGAAATGAAACCCTCCCCATCATCAGGGGCTTTATTATAATCTCTATGAAAATAGAACAATATGCAATTTAAATGATGATGAAGATAATAAGTTATTTCAGCATATTTTACATCTGATTCCCGTTAGCTTGCTGTGGCGCTATGGGGTTAGGAGCGGCTGATCTGAGGCGTTGTTGTATTTCTTTTGTAATTTATTCATGCCAATTACAAATTTGTGGTTTTGCTTTTTGCCTTCTTTTTATGACCTTTAATAAAATGTTATTAATAATCATCCATCACACCATGCAATGAAAAAGTCCAAGCCAGAGCATAATCATTCTATTCATTTCATAAAAAGAGTTCTAGTTTTACACTGATATAGATTGATTTCAGGGGTCACCTTTTGAAAACTGAGAGCTACTATGAGTCTGAATGAGGATTCTGGGAAAAGAGTTTTGAACTAATCAAGGCCAATGAGCAGGAGTAAAAAGAGTATGTGTAATAGTGATGTGATGTTAGTCGCACTGTCACGTGTGCAGAGTGCAGTGAATGTCACGCTTGTTTGTCCAGCCGACTTGTAACATGTCACCTCTCACCAGCACCGTGAGAAAGAAGAAAATACAACTCAATGTGTAGTCATTAGCACCTGCCTGAAGGACATTACAGATATCAGTGCGGGATGTTCGGATATCATGGATAAGAAAACTGAATTAGTGCAAGCAACCATTATTCAGAGCGTTCATAAGAAATGCAATGATTTACTGCATGAGATAGAAGTACATAATACACAAGAATACCTGCGTCATATATTTGAAATATTAAAATGTGTGTTTCAATTTAAAGTCAAAATATTCTCAGTTGTAATAGAAATATGTCATTTTTCATTCTCAGGTAGAGTTTGATAGAGGGCTAGATCCGTAGTAAAGAATCACAAATCAAAAATAGTCTTGTATTATTAATCTTGAATAATGACCTTGAATTAGTCAAAGATGATACCTAATATACTTATGTTTGAAATTTGTCTTTTTTAACCTTCAGAAAGTGGCATTTAAGCCTATTCCACACATACCCAGGAATTTTTTAAAAAGTAGCTTTTTGTATGCGTTTTAGTTTTTTGTCCACACAATCTGCGTTTTAGATCCCTAAAACAGAACTTTTGAAAAAATCTTCCCAAGGTGAAGATGTTTAGAAACTCCATCTTCCAGGTTTATGTGTAGAGAGGAAAATTAAATTTTTGGCTCGTAACATCAGAGTGTTTGCGGGTATCTACTTTGCTTGACATCAGTGTGTGCGCCATTATCAATTGTGTTCACATGGGGCAATTTCATTCAATGTTGGGTGTAGCTGAAATAGTGGTGGTGTTAACCTTGCTAATGGGACTTTTTACACGTTTACATTTTAAAGTACAATTACTTTATCACTATATTGAGCAACAGAGGCATCAGAATGTGCTGCGGATGTCACTGCTACATCAAAGACTCTGCCAACACAGGCCCAGCTGGCAATGTCATCGGTTTTGGACCTGGACGGACCTCTAGTTGGTGGGACAACTTTGTGAAGGAAGTGGTTGTTTCTGAAGAATGGTGAGAGAATTTTTGTTTGCCAGGGATATCCCTGTTGTCTTTGAGTGAGCTGCCTCACCTCCGCACATCAATGGAAAGACAACTGTGATGAGATTGCCTGTCAGTGTTCTCAAAAAAGTTGCCTGCATGCTCAACTATCTAGCAGACAAGGGGAGATTACGCAAGGGGGGTTGTCAAGAAAGGTGGTTTCTAAAATAGTAAGGCAAGTGTGTGAAGCAATTACTGTCCACTTGGGGCCTTTTGACAGCGAATTTTTGTGCTTTCATCTGGATGGAGATTTTTTTAAAAACAGTGCGTGTGTGGATGGGATTTTTTTAAGAATAAAGGAGAAAATTTCCTGTTTAAAAAATATCTGGGTATCTGTGGACTAGGCCTTAGACAGCCAGGACCACTGGTAAAGAATCAAATATCAAAAATATCATATTCATGAACTTTTTTTAAAGTTTTTTTGAAAAGGAGTAACTTTGACTCCTCATATCCCAGTAAAGGATTGGTCGATGTGGTCTGCACAACTTCAAGTCTACTCCTATTGGTTTACTGTTCATCATAATGGTATAACTTTCTGCATAAAATGTGAGCCAATTATGGTCCAAAAATTAGCGTTTCTCAGGTCTAGAGGGACAAAAATAGGGGGTGGGGGTCCCAATAAGCTTGCTACGTCAAGTTAAACACTATATTGTATGTGGTGATTTTCTTGTACCAGTGAGTCTGAAGCGACAGACAAAAAAAATGAAATGTTTTCAAAGCGTTCATAAGTAATTCTTGTCAAACACAGTATCAGTATCAGAAAAGGATTGGAGGAAGTGGTTATGGGAGAGGTAAAAATGGAGGTGGAGAAATACGTGAATTGTGGAAAAAAGGTATCAAGGCCCCTCACAACACCTCTCAGCAACTGCAAGATTGCTTATGACATACATTTTAGTGTTGATTTCTCAAAATTTTATGTGAAATCAAACTCATCTATCATGTCTGTCCTTGCAGTTAAAGACATGAAGAGTGAAGAGGGCTCTAAAAAGGAATGCTTCTTGCTCTGAAAGCCCCAGATTGTCATATCTCAAATAGGGTTCTTCCCCTGGCTGGGGTTCTCAGTTTTGTTTTAGGTCCTTTTTATTCTTTATTCTGAGTGATTTATTTATGTTAATCCTACCTTTTGTTATGTATGTGCTTTATTTCCTTTGCTAGTGTTATGTTCCATGTGTTTAATGGGTGATCCCCCAAAAGTTGGTCACTGCCAGGATCTTCCCACTGCTCTATGTAATATATCTGGAGGGTGTCCCACAGTTCCTGGTGGTTTATTTTGAAATTGCTTTGGAGTTTTGGTAATTTATTGTGATTACTTCTGTGCTTTGTGATTTCTGGAAAATTTGAACCGGTGTTGTTTTCTGACCTTGCTTTGGATACTGTATTGGGATTTTACTCACCTAGGATTTTGTTTGTTCTTCGGCATTTCATAGTGTAACAGAGCATTTTGTGATAATAAACTGCATTTTATGAAGACATGGTTTTACCCTTATATCTAGAAAAGGTTTGACAGTCAATCCCAAGACCATCAATTTTGGAAGTGTTTTTGCGTTTTACATGCTTTGGGACTCCTTGTTCATAACACAAATTAGTGCAGTGGGTTTTGCTAACAGATATACAAGATGAAGAGAAAGTAAATCACATATTTACTTGTGACAGAGAACCAAGCTGAAACAGGGAAGTAGACACAGAAAAGTGTGAAAGAGGAAAAGGCTGTAGCAAAGTTTTTTTTCCCATTTCCTTTCTCATCATGGTGTGCTGAGATGACGTCATTTACTGCTTTGGTGGAAAGGTTTTTCTTTAACACAACCAAAGAGTAGGCGATCTAGCACACATCGGGGTAATCTGAAAGTGTTCTGTCAGAGAGAGGGAATACAACATATGAATGGAAATCAATGATGGCAACATCTTCTGGCACCAAATCACAAAAAGGAATGTGTGTGATCATCTTGCTTGTCCCTGTAATAGGGTATGGAGTTGAGAAGCTTCTGTAGACACATGGTCTTTTAAAGACAACAGAAGGCTAAGGAGTGTGCAGGTGATATGTGGCTGCTAGGAAATGTAGCTTGGTGTCTACAGCTAAAAAGTTATTCTGGGGCTTAGCTGGAAGTGACACAGAATTGGACCTTCTTATTTGCAGAATTGAGTGTAGAATTGTGACATGAGATAGGACAGGTTAGACTTGGGGATAATCACGTGGGAAAGGCACTTTATAGATAAAATTTCTTCTTCTTATTATTATTATTATTAAGTAATCAGGATTATAGACCTGTGCAGAGGGCTGTTCCACGAAGTGAGCTAACCTCAAAATCCAGGGTTATTTCGATAATCCCGGTTAATTTCTCCAAATTCGGTTCCACGAACGAGGCTAACCTGAAGCTCCGCTTAATTACTATATCAACATATGCTCTTGGACAAGCCTGCTCCACGGCAGGTTAGTTGTGAAGCTTAGCTTAGCTTGATGAATATGATTGGACAAGCCATGTGATGTCACAGCACGACATTCTGCGGGGCTGGGATTATTCTGCTGCTGTTCTCTCCCTCTTTCGCACACATCGACCCTCCAATATAAAATTATTACAGATTACATGCAGGCGATTCTAATTACTTAGAAAGTATAAAATGACAAGGAGTGCATTGAAGGCTTTTACATGAATAACCATGGCATGCCCATTTATTCATAATCCAGTTGATGAGGGAGCGAGGCTCATTCGTAGAGCTTTAAGGCAACAGGTTCCACAATTACTTCGCCCAGGATAGATCCGTTGCATTTTGGGATGATTATTTATACGAGCGCTATAGATTTAGTAGACACAGTATTGCATATTTGTGTCAGTTATTGGAACCTTACATTTCTAAAAACACACGTCGCTCTAAAGCCCTTACGGTTGCACAGTCTTTGTGTATCGCTTTGCGTTATTTTGCCAGTGGTTCATTTCTGTACAGTGTGGGGGATGCTGAACATTTAAGCAAAGCTACAGTGTTCCGTGAAATCAGCAAGGTTTGCATTGCATTAAAGTCCTTTTTAAATATATTCATTACCTTTCCTGGCCACCGAGGAATTCTTGCCATTAAGGACATTTTCTTTGGAATTAATGGTGCTTAATCTTTAAACATCTACTCATTTACAGCACATAAATCATTACCTGATAAGTAACTGAATTTATTTTGTCAGGCTTTCCTAACGTCATTGGAGCCATTGACTGTACACACGTGAGGATAAAGGCTCCAGCAGGTCCAACAGAGCCTGATTACATAAACCACAAATCATATCACAGTATTAATGTACAGGTAAGTACTGATAATCTCACATTTATATACAAGAGGTGAAAGTGTAGTCGTCCAACATTAGCAATGTATGTCATTACCATTTCCTAAAATGTTTCAGATGGTATGCACTGCTGAACATCTAATTTCAAACATTGTGGCAAAATGGCCAGGATCAGTACATGATGCCAGAATTTTTTGCGAGTCTTCACTGGCTCAAAGCCTCAGACAAGGCAAGTCAACTAAAATTCACAAATATACTATAGTTTATTATACTACAGTCTAATGTGTCTACTTTCCATTATAGGAATTTTTCCTGGTGTGCTGCTTGGTGACAGAGGATACCCATGTCTACCGTTTCTTCTCACACCATATACAGATCCTGCAACACAAGCAGAAAGACATTTCAACCATGCCCATTGTAAGACAAGGGCACGCATTGAAATGACATTTGGACAGTTAAAATCCAGGTTTAACTGCCTGCGGCATCTCAGAGTTACACCAGACAGAGCGTGTGACATTGTAGTAGCCTGTGCAGTTTTGCATAATGTGGCAATACTGCAGCAGGAGCGTATGCCAATAATGACGCATTCTTCACTTGCTGCCAGGACCTTTTCGTTCCACTCATGTTGCTCCTGAAACCAAGCATTATTAATAATTATATTAATAATTACAATTATATATCACTTTTTATGCAAGATGAACCCATATAATTAACATGCTGTCCTGTTTATCAATGTGTTAAAATAACCTTAAAGTACCTTACAACTGGTAACAAAATGCATATGTAAAAGGAAATTTTAATGACTATACATTTTGAAGGCTTGAAACTGTTCTCATTTAGTTGTTAAATAGTTTGACATCCTTAACACAAAAGTTACTAAAATCATGTTCTTATGCATTTAACTTGTCAGCTATTTTCTGCCATGCAGCCTCACGAGCTTTGATAATACAGCTCGTGTTCCCCTTTCTAGTTATTATAGCTTTGTAGTCCTCATAGGCTTGTAATAATAACTCTTGCTCCGCCTGCGAAAAAAACGCAGCACTTTCCTTAGTTTCCATTCTTACTTATCCAGCATCGATTAAAAAGGCTGCCTTTTATATCGCGTGGACGCGCATGAGCCTCGCTTATCAAGCTTGAATTAGCGGAGATTAAATACACCTGAATTTTGTTCGTGGAACTCAATGAGCCTGAAGTGAACTGTTAGGCTAACTCAAGCGAGGCTATTACAAATAATCCTCGATTTTATAAGCTCGCTTCGTGGAACAGCCCCCAGGTAGATCCAGAGTTGAAGCTGATATTATTATTTTATGTGTATTTGTACCTTCCTTTGTGTGTGCTTTATTACTTTTAAGAAAAACATGATTTTGGCATATCCTGGCCTCTTCAGCATTATTCTGGGCAGATATATATTACATGAAGCCCCCTCCTGTTACAGTGTAAAGGTTTAAAATAAATTAATATTTTCCAGACAAAAACATGAATATTCAAGTATTGGAAACGTTAACAATTAATATGACCAGATTACAAAATTTACAAGCATATTCTATATTCTAATCTATAATAAAAATAATGAAACAGATCTGAGTGAAAAGGATCCTCTTTTATGTTACATAGAGTGCAGAACTCTATAAAAATCAAAAATGGGTTCTGTTTATGATTCAAAACAAACAAAATTTGTATTTTCAAGAAAATAGGGAAATGAAAAGTTTCTGCTTCCGCTCCAAGCGAGTCTTTGTTTTTGGATGTAATAAGCATGATTCTTGCTGTCTGAGTTCCTAATAGGAGGAAATCCGGAGGGGAGATATAACAGTAAAAGGGCACTTCCTTTTTTTACTTTTTACTTGTATAGTATGTGTATGTCCGGCACAACCAATGCATTCCCAATAACAAAAAGGGTTTGAGGCCTCTAAAAGATCATAAACAAGGCCTCAAACTCATTTGGAAGTCTTGGGTAAATGCGTAAAATGAAGCTCAGCCTTTAAGAGTTAAAAAAAAAAGTTAAATGTCCCAAAATATATCAAAAATGCCTTTCAAGGGAGAGAGACCATAAAAACCTGGAAGGACAAGGCCAATTCAAAATTTTTATAAATAAGCATAGTTATTTGTATGTCACAAAAGAAGAACAAAAATGCAAAAACAATTAAAATCCAAGAAATTCTAAAGACATCTCAAAACCAATACTTACAAATGTACTCTTTAATATAGAAATATTTTTTAATTTTATTAAAATCAAAAAACATTCAATACATGTAAGTCAAGTTTAACAAAACTGGTTTGAAACAAATCTACCTCCATCCATGAGAAAGAGTGCTAGGTCAACAGAGTAGCACTTTAAGAATAGTAAAAAAATATGTAAATAAATAAATAAAAATAGATTGGAAAAAGAGGGGAGAGAATCCACTTTCTCAATTAAATTCTTATTCTAAAATGTTATTTATCAGATCCTGTCAGAAAAAACTTTTGTACAGATCCTCTAAGTGAGAATTTGTTTTTTTCCAATTTTAGATAAACTATAACATCAGTTACCCACTGACGTAAAAGAGGGGGGAGTTAGGATTCTTCTAGTTGAGCAAGATAAGTCTATGTGCTAGTAGTGTAGTAAAGGCAATTACAGTTTGTTTGTCCTTCTCCACTTTAAGCCCATCTGGAAGTACATCAAACACAGCTGTTAATAGGTTAGGAGTGATTGTGACACCAAGGCTGTCTGAAAGGCATTTAAAGATTTTTGTCCAAAATAATGTTAATTTGGTGCAGGCCCAAAACATCTGGCCCAGTGAGGCTGGAACTTGATTGCAAAGTTCACAGGTTGGATCTTTGTCAGAGGGGTACATTTTTTTGTACATTGGGTGGTTCCATTAGGCACCCATTGTTGGGACTGGGGTGAGAAGTTAAAAGGCTGTCTGCAGGATGTAGGTATTTGCTGCATTGCAAAAGAGTCACCACTTTGAAGTTTTTGGCTGGTATAGATTACAAACAAAACCAAGATGTGATAACAGAACTGCTCCTTCTTTGGAGGATATCTGTATTTACCTGACTTGGAAATTAACACATTTGACAATATTGGCTTCTAATTAGCAGATCTGTATTCATTAATGGTTGGTAACAATACATTTTGTTAACTTGTGTTTTCATTAATTGTTAAACCCAGAAAATTTAGATGTACCATTGTTTAATCCAATTGTCCAGAACTGATAATGGCAGGGACTGAAAGAGATTTAAACTTCTGGTTAGGAGAAGGCAAGGAGAGGGACAGTCCACTGAGAATGCTGCCAAGACACTCGGACAGAGCACAGGGGCTCGTAGGCAGACAAAGGAACATGGCTGGCATGATGTAAGGCACAAGGACGGCAACGCTTACTTCCAGGGAGGAAGAGACAGCTCCACAAGGAGATGCCAGTTGTGGGTCCAGCGAGAGAGGGAAGCTGCATAAAAGGAACCAAGCAAAGCTGGCAGACGAGAAATGAGGCGTGCCTAGATCACAGCAATACAAGGAGCCCAGAGTGGAAAAAAAGGAACAACGAAGAGACGCTGACTGGGATTCCACGATTTTGATAAAACTTCTGTTGGGAAACGAGTGTCCGGTGAATAGAGTGCATCGGTGGACAGTTGGAAGATTAGTTGTTGGGGTAACAGTACGCAAACTGGACTCTGCACCACTAAAGGTCGTATTCTCCAGTCCTTGTCCTTGTATGCTTTGCACATTTGAAGCTTGAGTGAATTCTGTGCATGGCTGCCTTCCATTCCTTTTCTGAGATGCAAAGTGAGATGCACTCTAAAGTTGTCAATGAACCATTGAAGGATCAGCACCTCAACTTCATACATGTAGAGGGTGGTTCTTCAGCTGTGATGCCTTAGGGGAGTTCCACCCACACAACATTAAAACATAATACAAATTAAATAGTTAAACAAAAAAATATCAGCGATATATAGAAAATCAATACAGAACCAAAAACATAAGTAGCAACAAAATTGGAAACTTGTAAAATAGGAAAAAATATTATAAATACAAGCAGAAAAACATAAGCCAGGTCACTAACTCTGGGTGAACGATAACACTAGACTCTAAAAACAAGCAACTCACAGCAGGAATATTGTCATTTTATACAGGTAATGAGGTCAAAATATTTCTCAGCATAAGGCACATGAAATATTCTGAAAGACCTATGTGTGATGTTATATATTAGATTAATATTTGACTCTGTACATTATATGATTGTTTCTCAGCACCTGGGGCCTCATGTATAAACGGTGCAGTTTAAGAAGCACATAGTGATTCACACACATAGAGCACATAGAAGATCAAATACAAAACAAAGCATTTAATGTGCTACTTTAGTTACGGTGGGATTTGAGAAACTAGTAAATTACATGATTTTAAGATGAAGTTTATGATGTTCTACTTTAATGACAAAAAAAAACGTGATTAAAGTGGAAATTTAGAGATTAAAGTTGGCATTTCAAGCTTTTTTCCCACTGTGTGCCTATTTTTTTTTCCTCTGTACCCTAAGAAGGTTTCGTATGAAGCTCAGACGGTGGGATAAAACTTATCTTTTCACAGAGATTTTGATAGCTGACTTCTTTTTTATTTCGGGCACTGTGCAACTTTGTGAACTTGAGCTTTCGAGTTTCTCCGACATGCTATGTCACTCGATCAACTTCCTTTTATTGTTTACTAGCAAAATACCCTAGCTTCACAGCGGAGAAGTAGTGTGTTAAAGAAGTAATGAAAAAGAAAAGGAAACATCTTGAAAATAACGTAACATGTTCATCAATGTAATTGTTTTGTCACTGTTATGAGTGTTGCTGTCATATATATATATATATATATACAGTATATATATATCTATATATATATATATCTAATATCTATCTATATATATGTATATCTATATCTCTCTCTATATATATATATATATACACATACATTCTGTACATACATACACACACATTATATATATATATATATATACAGTGGTGTGAAAAACTATTTGCCCCCTTCCTGATTTCTTATTCTTTTGCATGTTTGACAGACAAAATGTTTCTGATCATCAAACACATTTAACCATTAGTCAAATATAACACAAGTAAACACAAAATGCAGTTTTAAATGATGGTTTTTATTATTTAGGGAGAGAAAAAAATCCAAACCTACATGGCCCTGTGTGAAAAAGTAATTGCCCCCTGAACCTAATAAATGGTTGGGCCACCCTTAGCAGCAATAACTGCAATCAAGCGTTAGCGATAACTTAAAATGAGTCTTTTACAGCGCATCTGGAGGAATTTTGGCCCACTCATATTTGCAGAATTGTTGTAATTCAGCTTTATTTGAGGGTTTTCTAGCATGAACCACCGTTTTAAGGTCATGCCATAGCATCCCAATTGGATTCAGGTCAGGACTTTGACTAGGCCACTCCAAAGTCTTCATTTTGTTTTTCTTCAGCCATTCAGAGGTGGATTTGCTGGTGTGTTTTGGGTCATTGTCCTGTTGCAGCACCCAAGATCGCTTCAGCTTGAGTTGACGAACAGATGGCCGGACATTCTCCTTCAGGATTTTTTGGTAGACAGTAGAATTTATGGTTTCATCTATCACAGCAAGCCTTCCAGGTCCTGAAGCAGCAAAACAACCCCAGACCATCACACTACCACCTCCATATTTTACTGTTGCTATGATGTTCTTTTTCTGAAATGCTGTGTTCCTTTTACGCCAGATGTAACGGGACATTTGCCTTCCAAAAAGTTCAACTTTTGTCTCATCAGTCCACAAGGTATTTTCCCAAAAGTCTTGGCAATCATTGAGATGTTTCTTAGCAAAATTGAGACGAGCCCTAATGTTCTTTTGCTTAACAGTGGTTTGCATCTTGGAAATCTGCCATGCAGGCCGTTTTTGCGCAGTCTCTTTCTTATGGTGGAGTCGTGAACACTGACCTTAAATGAGGCAAGTGAGGCCTGCAGTTCTTTAGATGTTGTCCTGGGGTCTTTTGTGACCTCTCGGATAAGTCGTCTCTGCGCTCTTGGGGTAATTTTGGTCAGCCGGCCACTCCTGGGAAGGTTCACCACTGTTCCATGTTTTTGCCATTTGTGGATAATGGCTCTCACTGTGGTTCGCTGGAGTCCCAAAGCTTTAGAAATGGCTTCATAACCTTTACCAGACTGATAGATCTCAATTACTTCTGTTCTCATTTGTTCCTGAATTTCTTTGGATCTTGGCATGATGTCTAGCTTTTGAGGTGTTTTTGGTCTACTTCACTGTGTCAGGCAGCTCCTATTTAAGTGATTTCTTGATTGAAACAGGTGTGGCAGTAATCAGGCCTGGGGGGTGGCTATGGAAATTGAACTCAGGTGTGATACACCACAGTTAGGTTATTTTTTAACAAGGGGCAATTACTTTTCACACAGGGCCATGTAGGTTTGGATTTTTTCTCCCTAAATAATAAAACCATCATTTAAAACTGCATTTTGTGTTTACTTGTGTTATATTTGACTAATGGTTAAATGTGTTTGATGATCAGAAACATTTTGTGTGACAAACATGCAAAAGAATAAGAAATCAGGAAGGGGGCAAATAGATAGATATAGATACAGTGGTGTGAAAAACTATCTATCTATGTATCTGTATATCTATATATCTATATATATATAGATATATACACATACACACACACACACTATATATATATATATTGTGACAGATTAAGGGTATTCTTGCACCCTTGTACCCTCGGACCACACGTCAGACACCAGATAAAAGTCCAAATAATTATTTATTATAATAATTATGTGCACAAAGCACGCTCCTCTCCACAATACTCAATAACAAACAATAAACCAATCCTCCAATCCCAGACGCTTAGCCACCCTTCCACTCAGCTCAGCTCATTGTCTGGGAGCTCCCACAGTCCTTTTATACTCCCTGACCCGGATGTGTTCCTGCCCAACAGTCCACAAGTCCTTATTCCTTCCGGGTCAGGGTAAACAATGCTTTTTCTCACCCCGGAAGCCCGTCGCTCTTCCTATGACGAACTTCCGGGTCATAGGGCACGAAGAACTCTTCGGTCCTCCCTGCAGCTCCCTCTCGTGGCCCCCATGGCATCCAGCAGGGCGGTGCATAAAAACTCCATTGTCCATGATGCCCTGCTGGTCTTCTGGGACCTCCATGCTGCAAGGAGGGCTCCACCTGGCAGCTTGGGGGTATTGGCCAGGATAAACAGCCGGCCATCCTCCACAATATATATATATCTATATATCTATATCTATCTATCTATATATATATATATATATATATATATATATACACACACATACACACACATATTATATCTATATCTATATATATCTATATATATATATATAGCAAAATACCCATGTTTCGCAGCGGCAAAGTACTGCCTTAAAAGTTTTATTAAGAAGAAAATTAAACCTTTTTAAACTAAGGGAAAATATACCAATAATTATTTGTTAAGGATCTCTTTGTATACCACATTGTGAGTTCGGCCCTCCGGTTGTAATTTGACCAAGCTGTGCGCTGAGCTTACTCTTAAGCATGCAACGTACAGTTGGCCATGTGAACAGTAATCTTGTTTCAAATCTCACAGTTTGGATTGCTGCTGTCATAATCAGTTTGAGTTTCATGGTTTGTTTCAATTACGAGTAGTAATAGCAATACGACAGTATTTGTAGGACTTGTGTTTAAGTGACATTCGGCATCTGTCAAGCATTGTAAATATAAAACCAGTTTCATCGATAACTTCACATCCAGCTTTTGAGAGTTTAAACATTCATAAACATCAAAGTGTCCACTACTGAAATCGTCACCTGTGAATCTAAGTTGTTTAAAAGGTGTAAAATATTTGGCCATTTCGGTACACTTGAAAGCGACAACCGAACAATTCTGCAGCAGCCATCAACTCACATGCAGATCCATAGATGAAGGGCTTAAGCATTTCACTCTTATAGTGCTCCTGTGTAGTTTAATTATCTCCTGTACCGTCATCAGTCCACACCTTGGACCTGTCCCAGTCATTCAATACATAAGACACAATGTTTCTCCAGATATCAAGAGTGAGCCTGATATGGCCGTGCAATATGTAACAAAGAGAATGGAAAAGATAGGTGCCATCTCCGGGCATGGAAACCACTCGGTAAGTGACAGTTCTTTCATCGATGGTGATCACCTCGATAGACATGTTAATGCGGGTACGGTTGGAATGATAAAGGAAATGGGTACCTGAACAATGTAAAGTAAGTCTAAAATACCAACACAATAACTATTATCATAATAAATGAACAATAAAACAGCGGAGAAGCTGTGGATTAAATAAAAAGGCTGTAGTTATCAGCAGGGAGACATGAATCCCGTGGCAAAGCAAGGAAGGGAATGTAGAGACTGGAGCGACGGACGGCCTTATATAGGCAGGCAGCCAACAACGTGGGAGGCGTTGGGATGGGGGACCCAATGCCACCTCACACGGTGACTGAGCTGCAGGCTATGGACGTATATATGTACGTAAGTAGGATTCAGTTAGCGTTGGGAACCCGCATACCAAATTTCTTGAAGATGGGCCCATAAGTAACAAAGACTGTTGAAAAGTTCAATATGGCGGCCGACAGAGGCATCATACCACCGAAATAAGTACCAAATTTCAGCCTTCTACCTACACGGGAATTTGGAGAATTAGTGACGTTGGAAAGTTCAATATGCCGGCTGACAGTGGCGTCATACCACCGAAATAAGTACGTACATTGGTTTCGGTTAGCGCAGGGAATCTGCCTACCAAATTTCGTGAAGATGGGGCCATAAATAAGAAAATTCAACATGGCGGACATTGTTGACCGTTATGCATAGAATTTCGAAATGAAACCTGCTTAACTTTTGTAATTAAGCTGTAAGGAATGGGCATGCCAAATGTCAGCCTTCTACCTACATGGGAAGTTGGAGAATTAGTAACGTTGGAAAGTTCAATATGGCGGCTGACAGTGGCGTCATACTTCCGAAATAAGTATGTACATTGGTTTCGGTTAGCGCAGGGGAGCCGCCTACCAAATTTCGTGAAGATGGGGCCATGAATAAGAAAGTTCAACATGGCGGACATTGTTGACCGTTATGACCGTTATGCGTAGAATTTTGAAATGATTAATTTGTGTGAGAAAGCTGTAAGGAATGAGCCTGCCAAATTTTAGCCTTCTACCTACACGGGAAGTTGGAAAATTAGTGACGTTGGAAAGTTCAATATGGCGGCCGACAGTGGCGTCATACCATCGAAATTAGTACGTACATCGGTTTCGGTTAGCGCAGGGAAGCCACCTACCAAATTTCGTGAAGATGGGGCCATAAATAAGAAAGTTCAACATGGCGGACGTTGTCGACTGTTATTGACCGTTATGACCGTTACGTGTAGAATTTCGAAATGAAACCTGCTTAACTTTTGTAAGTAAGCTGTAAGGAATAAGCCTGCCAAATTTCAGCCTTCTACCTACACGGGAAGTTGTAGAATTAGTGATGAGTTAGTGAGTGAGTGAGTGAGTGAGTGAGTCAGTGAGGGCTTTGCCTTTTATTAGTATAGATACCACTGTTAAAACCATCAAATAGTACATTTTTCCTTGCCTCCACTCGGTATTCGCTGAAATTCTTCTATTTCCCCCTGTGCTTTTGCCATTGCCTTTTCACAGAACACTGAGCTTAAGGGCTATTTATATTGATTTACATATTCAAAGAGGTATAATTCTGGGAGGAGACAGAGCAGGACAGCAGGCACATGCACCTGGGTTACTTTTCATGCTGACTGAGATTTATGTAGCGGAAGCTCGTGGAAGTTGGCGAACACACAGATTTATGCATCTGGATTTTTTTGTGCGTAAGCACATTTCCGCTTTTGTGCTTACGCCATGTTATAGTGTGAATTCTACGCACGGCGTTATGCATGAGGCCCCTAGTCCTGCCATCTATCACTCAGAACAGGCATAACCCTGTGACTCTGGACTGAGTTGGAGCGCCATGAATAATCTACTGAGAACATATGGTGCATTGTTTGCTTTAACATGCTGCTCTGATGGTTTGAAGTCCTTCAGGTTGTTCCGTGTTCTTTGTAGTATTGATTTACTGTATGTTTTATAGTATTGATTTACTGTATGTTTTGTATGATCCGTGCACTTTGGGTATGAAATAAATTGACTTTGTTTGTAGTGTGATTTAGTGGTCGGTGGCCTATGCATTCTGCCTTAGTGCTCCTCTTCATTTTCAGTGAAATTTATTTTACAAAACAGCTGCATCTAGGAAGGCTCAGAAAAGTTGTCACACCCTGGCCACTTTGTCAGTTTTGGAGTGTGTTACAAAAGCAATGCATTGTTTGTGCAGATTTCAGTTCTACTTAAATGCTCATTCTCCACTTCCATATTGGCCAAAAGATATTTTCAAAAACACTGGAGCATTTTCATTTTTATCAGATAGCAGAAGACTTTATATATTTGCTTTTATGGTTGTTTTCTAGATCTCCACCTGCCACTTGTAGTGTTTCAGCCATTGGTGTTGTTACTTTGAGAAGAAACTCCAAAAGCTGCAATGTTATCAGACCTCACTGTTTTGATTTTTACTGGTAATGGGCTTTGTCTAAGAACAAACCTGGCTTATTTTTTACTTTCTCTGTCTTTTAAGTATTTAGACTAAAACTAGATTGACTGATCTGGGAGTACTTCTGTCTTGAGTACAAATAAACATGGCCCATTTATAAGCCTCATGCTTTACTGTAAATGTCAACTTGCAAAATGAAATGATCATAAATAGTGTATATGATCCAAGCACTGCTAAAGCCTGTTTTTCAATTACCCTGAATTTTTCCTTTGAGAATAGCAATATGGTTTAAGTTGGATGACTCACAAAAACAACTGAAAGACATGAGCATATACAGTAATTTTCACAATGAATCATGCCAGGCAATATTCTGAATAATTTCCATTGCAACAGATACATGACTTTCTTTGAAGTCCAAATAAATTGATGTGATTATCAGTTTTTACCAAAAAATACAAGGCTTTTCAAATGTTTCTGATATTTTGTGAATGTTCTGTGCCAATATTAAAAAACTATTTTTGATGCGCCATTTGTCCTGTGATATATAAACAGGGAGGACTTAGTATATAATTTCCATAGAATGGCTTAAAAAAAAATGTTTGCAGACTTAAGGATACAGGCTTGTTATGAATGTAGCCAAAGCAAAAAAGAAAAAAAAGGCTATTTATCAACTGTAATGATCAATTGTAGTAGCTTATGCTTCCATTTGGGCTTTAAATGACCCCAGGAATGTTTCAGCATTCTGCTATTTATCAGCACTTGGCTGCTCATTCACTTTATGAATTTTTGAATATCCATTTATAATTTATGGGTGTGAGATCTTTTGAATAACTCCACACCAGACAAAATAAATCATGGCATTTTTGCAGTCATATTAAAATGTTACTGTGATGATATTCTACGGATTCATGTTCAAGAATATTTGAGTTTCACCCAAATGTTTTCCTCCAAGAGAATCCTTCAAGGCATAGTGGGCATTTAATCAAAAAGATGAAAGAAATAATTCTAATACTCACTCATGTAATTATTTATTGTACCATATGCAGTCAGGTAAGCTTTTAGGTGAAATCACTTATACCTCGGCATCTTCTGGGGTGCATTTGTGATCTAGAACAATGTTTAATTTAATATATACATATGGCTTTTTCTTTCCAAATGATCTTAATTCTCCAACTTAAACATTTCCCAAGCAACACTGCCTTCAAGCCTACAGTGGTGTGAAAAACTATTTGCCCCTTTCCTGATTTCTTATTCTTTTGCATGTTTGTCACACAAAATGTTTCTGATCATCAAACAAATTTAACCAATAGTCAAATATAACACAAGTAAACACAAAATGCAGTTTTTAAATGATGGTTTTTATTATTTAGGGAGAAAAAAAATCCAAACCTACATGGCCCTGTGTGAAAAAGTAATTGCCCCCTTGTTAAAAATAACCTAACTGTGGTGTATCACACCTGAGTTCAATTTCCGTAGCCACCCCCAGGCCTGATTACTGCCACACCTGTTTCAATCAAGAAATCACTTAAATAGGAGCTGCCTGACACAGAAGTAGACCAAAAGCACCTCAAAAGCTAGACATCATGCCAAGATCCAAAGAAATTCAGGAACAAATGACAACAGAAGTAATTGAGATCTATCAGTCTGGTAAAGGTTATGAAGCCATTTCTAAAGCTTTGGGACTCTAGCGAACCACAGTGAGAGCCATTATCCACAAATGGCAAAAACATGGAACAGTGGTGAACCTTCCCAGGAGTGGCCGGCCGACCAAAATTACCCCAAGAGCGCAGAGACGACCCATCCGAGAGGTCACAAAAGACCCCAGGACAACGTCTAAAGAACTGCAGGCTTCACTTGCCTCAATTAGGGTCAGTGTTCATGACTCCACCATAAGAAAGAGACTGCGCAAAAACGGCCTGCATGGCAGATTTCCAAGACAAAAACCACTGTTAAGCAAAAAGAACATTAGGGCTCGTCTCAATTTTGCAACGAAACATCTCAATGATTGCCAAGACTTTTGGGAAAATACCTTGTGGACTGATGAGACAAAAGTTGAACTTTTTGGGAGGCAAATGTCCCGTTACATCTGGCGTAAAAGGAACACAGCATTTCAGAAAAAGAACATCATAGCAACAGTAAAATATGGAGGTGGTAGTGTGATGGTCTGGGGTTTTTTTGCTGCTTCAGGACCTGGAAGGCTTGCTGTGATAGATGGAACCATGAATTCTACTGTCTACCAAAAAATCCTGAAGGAGAATGTCCGGCCATCTGTTCATCAACTCAAGCTGAAGCGATCTTGGGTGCTGCAACAGGACAATGACCCAAAACACACCAGCAAATCCACCTCTAAATGGCTGAAGAAAAACAAAATGAAGACTTTGGAGTGGCCTAGTCAAAGTCCTGACCTGAATCCAATTGAGATGCTATGGCATGACCTTAAAAAGGTGGTTCATGCTAGAAAACCCTCAAATAAAGCTGAATTACAACAATTCTGCAAACATGAGTGGGCCAAAATTCCTCCAGAGCTGTAAAAGACTCATTGCAAGTTATCGCAAACGCTTGATTGCAGTTATTGCTGCTAAGGGTGTCCCAACCAGTTATTAGGTTCAGGGGGCAATTACTTTTTCACACAGGGCCATGTAGGTTTGGATTTTTTTCTCCCTAAATAATAAAACCATCATTTAAAAAATGCATTTTGTGTTTACTTGTGTTATATTTGACTAACGGTTAAATGTGTTTGATGATCAGAAACATTTTGTGTGACAAACATGCAAAAGAATAAGAAATCAGGAAGGGGGCAAATAGTTTTTCACACCACTGTAATCTTTGGTGCAAATAATAGGGCAAGAGCAGGACAGCCGTCAACAGCTTTCGGCTGGTAAAATTTAGTAGCCACAATTCTAAGCCAAAGGCCAAGTGTATTCTTGACTAAGTCTTCATTATTAACCTGGGTTATATGATCAGAGACCTCACATATAAATGGCGTGTACACACAAAAATGTTGCATACATCCAATTACATGCTCACTTTGAAATGTATAAAAACACCATGCCTTACAACGTGCGTATGTACTTTTCTGTATGGTTTTGCAAACTGGCAGCACTCAGCTTCAAAGCAGTGCCACCATTTCTTTGTCGTTTGCCTTCTTTTTCATATTTGCATCCATGACCTGGAATTTATCACATACACCGAAATTAATTGCAAATCATTTATAAATTTAATACAGTAATCCCTCGCTATATCGCGCTCCGACTTTCGCGGCTTCACTCTATTGCGGATTTTAAATGTAAGCACATCTAAATATATATCACGGATTTTTCGCTGGTTCGCGGATTTCTGCGGACAATGGGTCTTTTAATTTATGATACACGCTTCCTCAGTTTGTTTGCTCTGTTGATTTCATACAAGGGACGCTATTGGCGGATGGCTTAGAAGCTACCCAATCAGAGCATGTATTACATATTAACTAAAACTCCTCAATGCTATAAGATATGCATCCCGCGTGGAGCTTGATTGGTTGCTTGTCTCTGCCTCTATCTCACCCTCTCTGTCATTCTCTGCGCCTGACGGAGGGCCTGTGAGCAGAGGTGCTGTTTGCACAGAAGCTGTTTGCCTAGTGGGTACGGACGCACCTCTAAGAAATGCTGCTTTATTGCGGTGCTTCCAAAAGAATACTTATTGATTTTTTGATGGTTTGCTTTAATCTCGCTCTCTCTCTCTCTCTCTCTGACGTTCTCTGTGCCTGACGGAGGAGATGTGAGCAGAGGGGCTGTTTGCACAGAGGCTGTTTGCTTAGAAGATACTGACGCTCCTCTAAAAAATGCCGCGGAAAACTTAAAAGCACACGTATTGATTTTTTGATTGTTTGCTTTTCTTTGCGAGCGCTCTCTCTCTCTGAAATTCTCTGCTCCTGAAAAAAAGAAGATCTATTTGCATTCTTTTAATTGTGAGAAAGAACTGTCATCTCTGTCTTGTCATGGAGCACAGTTTAAACTTTTGACTAAAGGGTGTTATTTCATGTCTAGAGGGCTCTAATAATGTTAACAGTGTGGGAGAGTTTATAAGGGCTTAAAATATATAAAAATAACTACACAAACATATGGTTTCTACTTTGCGGATTTTCATCTATCGCGGGGGGTTCTGGAACGCAACCCCCGCGATCGAGGAGGGATTACTGTATCTTGATTGTAATCATTCTGTAGCAATATAATGGTGCACGGCATGGCCAAGCTATTCCAATTACCATAGCTGCCTTAGGGTTGTTAGAAGAGTTAGAAAAGAGTGTGTACTTACAGATGATGATGACTGGCGATTTCGATTTCCAAGAACAATCCTGTTGGAGCTATGTGCTGAAGTGGAGCCAGCATTACAAATGCAGACTTCAAAGAATTGTACTCTACCTGCTCCTTTGCAGTTTCTGTCCACTTTCAGGTTTTTAGCCACAGGAACTTTTCAACATGAACATCACAGAGTTGTGCCATGCCAGCTGTATGGGATGGTATTTTTCACTTGTCATTCATATATATAAGATTTTCTTACACTGTGGCTGAACTGGGAAACTTCAAAGTGAAATTCACAGCAACATCTGGTTTTCCAAATGTAATCGGAGAGGTCTGTTGCACGAACATTGCTATTGCAATGGTGCTGGATGGGTTACATTAGCCAGGGATGACTCACCAAAAGAATTAGCTGGCACTGCATTATCTATAGCAGGAGAGCCTATACACAATTAAACAGTATCTACGCACTGTTGCTTGCACTTTTTTGCCAACTAGTTCGGCAAAAGGCAAGCAGCAACTAAGATTGTGAGTCACAATTTGAAGAGAAGAGAATCAATCCGTTTTGGTGTTTGTGCTGATGCTACACTATAAATGCACCTTCAGAGAATTAATTTGCTTATGTAAATAGAAACCATTTCCAGTCATTTAATGTGCTGCTCTATAGTCCACAAAAGTGTGTTGTATTGTGCAAGCATGTAATGTGCAGTATAATGTGGCACACAATTGTGGTTAGCCCGTACCTGAAGAGATGTGGCATGATGAACCTGACCCTGACCCACCAAATGATCAGCCAAATAAAACAGCATTAAAACACAGCAATCGCATGATGAAATGCAGCTGTCTCACTTTCAGCAATATTTAATATGGTGCTTAGTGATCAACAGTTGTCAGTATTTAACTCATTCACCAAAAATTCATATACAAAATAACATTTATTAATAACTTCACAAGCAAAAAGACACAAATCAGTTAAAACACAACCCCCCCAAACAACCAAAACAATTCCAAATCAAGGCTCTAAATCACCAAATTAGGGTATATGAAAACATTGAGATTATTAACCCAATTCAGAAGAAAATAACAATCCACTTTTAAAACGTTTACTGTCCTGGAGAAGATGATGATAGCTGGAAGAAATCCACACCAAGCCATTACAAATATAAAATGAATGCTCTGCCCTATCAGTAAAATTACTTGGGTGCTTCATCAAAAATGCTAAAGAAAGGATTTATCTTCTGAGACACATCTCACTTGTACAACTGGGCAAAAATCCAACTTCTAGTAGATGGCTTCTGTTTTGTGTTTCCCACGCTTGTAGGTTGTTACTTCCTGCTTCTCCTCCAGATGTCTTTCTCACTTTCCCGTCTTACTTTTCTGGTTAAATCTCCTTTAGGCAAACTGTTAAATCCATGCAGTGTTTCCTGTTTAAAGGTGCAGATCCCTATTTTTCCCAAACCCACACCAACCCAATTTCCCAGGTATGCATTCAGGGAGTGAGCAAACTAACATATTGAAAACAATACAGTACAAGTGGCACTTACTACAATGTCACACATCGTGCACTCCAGAAGTTTCCTTATAGTGATGCTATAATAACAGTGACTCAATTTAATAATGACATTCATAAAAAAGCAAAATGGTGTCAGAAAAGAATACATTGCAGTTATTTTATAACAAACTATGGCTATCAGAAATATTAATAAAAAGCCCTGAAAAACTTTCAGAATAATGAGAAAAATGTTTAAAACAAAACCAAATCGTAAAGTGATTCTCACTGCACTCTTTTCTACTTGGTAACATATACAAGCAACCAAAAGTCATTACACTTACTGCTTCAGACCTTGAGGACCACAGTTTTTGTTTTGGTGATGTTTAGCACACTGGACAATCCATTAGGCAACATAAGCACAATCATCTGAGGGGTACCATTAATGAAAGTTAAAGAGTCTGTGCGGTAACATGTCCATAATTACACTGTAACTACTTTGTAATTACCTGTATATGTACTGTGTGTGAGTTATTACTCTGTACTTACTGTGTAATACAAAGTAATGCTATAGTTAATTACTCAGTTGTCATTGTTATTCCACAGTTAATACTGATCCAAAAACAAGTGTACTTTACATAGTTACAATGTATCTGTACTTTCAAAATGTAATTAAAACATTAGGGTATGTAACTACAACTATGTAACAGATGCTCCATGGTCTGGGCAATTTTAATGGAGAATTGCAGTGCTAGATCTTTTTTAAATGGTGAAAACACCTTTGCAAAATGGTTAACGCTTTTGCCGCACAGATCCATTATCCTGAGATGGAATTCTGTCTGGAGATGTGTGTAAAATTTGTATGTTCTAATCATGTCTCCCTAGGTGGTCTTCTGGGTTTTACTGCCAAATCCCAGGGACATGCAGGTTGGGTTATGTGGCCATATGTGTGAAAGCGTGTCTGCTGGTATATTTGTCAGTGGGCCTTGCAATGGGATGGCTTCCCATCCTGGGCCATTTCCTGCCTTGTGCCCAGAGATGCTTGGAATGGCTCTGCAGCCCTGTGTACCTTGATTAAATGATGCAAGTTTAGCAGTATTATTTTAGGTATTGGTATAATAATAGCCAAAAAAATTCAACAATAAATAGTGTAACACAACTACAAGAATGTGACAAATGCTTGTTTAAGCAAAACATGTCAAGGAGGTGCCCCTCTAGATTTTGGCAAAAAGTGTTAACCATTTTGCAAAGGCGTTTTCACCATTTAAAAAAGATCCTGAAATATCATCAAAAACCTATGCAGTTATCACTGCAATTTTCCATTAAAATTGCCCAGACCATGGAACATCTGTTACATAGTTATAATTACATACCCTAATGTTTGTATTACATTTTGAAAGTATAGCTACAATGAAACTATATAAGTACACTTGTTTTTGGATCAACGATAAATTTTTACATTGTAATTATATTAACTGTGGAATAACAATGACAACTGAGTAATTAACTATAGCGTTACTTTGTATTAAACATTAAGTACTGAGTAACAACTCATAGTTACACTGTACTTATACAGGTAATTACATAGTAGTTACAGTGTCATTATGGACACTTAATGTAAATTGTTACCGTGTGTGCTCCAGATACTAAGAAAAAGCCCTCTGATAATACTGAATGGGTGCTGTTAGCTGCCGGGTGCCATTTGTGAAAATAAAAGTGTGTGGGCATGTTCTCCTTAAAGTCTATGGTATATACACAAAGGGATGCTTTTGTGCTACAGAAAGTGTGTGCATTCCAAACACTAAAAGAGACAATATCCCTCTTCAAGGTCATCAAAGCCAGTAATGTTGACTATCCCCTATGGACAACAAGGAGTGATGTCTGACCACCCTGTCTAGAGCTCCAAATAGGTGCCATGTGTGTCAATAAGTAATGGCTGTCTTGTCATTGTGAAAACAGTCAATTCTTGACATTTGCTTTTTTTAGACATTGTGCTTACCTGATCCTTTGCATCTGGGTAAGAATGGTATGTATCTGGGTCTGGGTATCTGCTGTATGAAAGAAGCATTTCCCGAAGCTGTGTGGTCTAACAAGGAGTGCCGCTTGAAGACAGATGGCGTCACGTTTGAGCAAATCTGAAATGTAATGCCTGTCACAGAAAGGAAATAATAATAAAATAATAATTCTTAGCATTTATATAGTACTTTTCTCACTAGTCAAAGAGCTTACACAGTGAATTTGGAGCCACTTCAACCACCACTTTTGTGTAGCCACCATCGGGATACACCCTGTGCTTTTCGAAGGATGTCAAGGTATCTTTTATGACCACAGAGAGTCAGGGCCTCAGTTTTATGTCTCATGTAAAGGACAGCAACATTTTTGCAGCACAGTGTCCCTGACACTGTACTGGTGCATTGGTATCCACATTCAGAATTCTGGGTAAGTGCCCCCTTCTGGTCTTATGACCACCTCTTCTAGCAGCATTCCAAGCATTTCCTGATTAGTCTCCCATCCAAGTACTGGCTGGGCCCGAACATCCTTAGCTCCAGGTGGATGACCTGTTCTGAAGTGCATGTGGTGTGGCTGTTAATAACATTTTATAATATTAATTTATTGGGTGTATTTTCAGTTATGTTTCATTTAAGTGCATACTTTTTGAAATTCGACAAGTAGGCAATGCAGTGGTATGGCAGGTAGTATCACTCTTGATTTGCTTTCTTGTATTTGCTTGTTCTCTTTGTTTTTATGAGGGTGAATTGTTGTTTGGTGAGATGCGTGTATTGACAATGGATAGATCTGCTAGACATTAAAAAATTCTGCTGATATGGAGTGACATATTTTTTTATTTTGCAAACCATCTTGTTTCTTCTTCAATAACATTTCCTTGCCACCTACATTATGAAAAGGAAGTGCCAAAACCACAGTCTATACATCTGGCATGTGAGGAATTAAGAGAGCAGTATTTTGCTAACAGATGGCAGAAAAGTAAATCATTGGTCACAAATAAAATAACCAACATTTCCTCACTTTCAACAGTTGCTTTTCATACAGGTTTCAATAGAGCATTCTTCGAAAAAGAAAGAGTTGACTAACTCAGAGGAAAGGCAACTCTCACCAGAACCCTTAAAAAAACATATTCTATTAGTTTGAAAATGAAGATAAGAACATAACCTTAAACAGGACATTCTGAAATTTCAACTGGCAATATGCTGCACATGTATTGTGATAATTTATTGGAACCAAACTTGGAAATATGAATCTTCAGCCTAAAAGTATAAACTCACATAGCAGTGATAAACAAGAGGAAGAAACTGAACAAACTGTGCTGCCTCTCTGGGCCCTTTTAATGAGATCTTGAACCACAGTTGTATGGAGGACTGACTTGTCCCATCCCTTCAACACCACAGCTCACTTCCTGCCTCTAGGCTCACTGACACTTTGGGTGGCTCTCCAATTTACAGTGCAACCTCCAAGACCACTGTACCTGTGAAGTCTTTTCTGTCATAAAGGGATCTCAGTTATGAAATTGGAATAATGAGTTCTTTTTGGTTTTTTTTCCTGCATTCTCTACTGTTGTTGGACTTATATTTTCATGGATTCCGTGATTTTAAGGCCAGAAGAATGTAAATTTCACATTGATGTTGTAAGATTTGCAATGGCTACTGAGTTGAAGTATGTAACATCTTATCAGATCACCATTTTGTTTATTTATAGTGCGCCACTGTTTGTTGAGTTAACGTCGGTCACTCCCACAGTGATCCATCCCAACAGCACTCTAATCTCATGCTCCTGATCATCGTTCGCTGAGCCATGCCATGCCTCTCTCCATAACCTCCTCTTATCTTCTGCCAGGCTCTTTTTATCCAGTGCCTCAGAAGTCTCCTCCTGCCTTCTTGAATATTTCCAGGCTTGTGAAGTGTAATGTGAATGTTCCAGGGGTTTTTGGAAATCAGATCTCGGCTTACCTGTCTGACATTTCACTCTCAATCACCCATACTCCACCACCTAACTTCAGGGTAATATGCTGGCTACTACAGTACAGTTTGCATCCATGATCATTTGCAAATTACATATGCACACTCAAGCACATGTTGGATCAGTGATCTTTATGTGTGTGCCAATTTGCATGAATGTACTTTAGCTTGCTTTAACATTGCCTTAAGTGGAGTAGTTCAGAAATGTATTAATCTGCGTATTACCTTACGAGTTGTAAGGAAATTCAAAGTTTGGTGCAAAATACGAGAAATGATTGGTTGTGACATACCCATATTATCGCTCTTGAAAACCTGCAATTTACACGTAACGTTACTAACACTTTAAATTTGGCAAACAGCACATGTCTTCTCCACATAGAGGTTCCAATAATGTAACGTATAAGATTTCTTACAAATATTATTCCATCTCTGTCAGATTAATATCTTCTTACGAGTTCATTGTATTCAGTGTTTTCAAAACATTCTGACTTTCTCGAGATGTGTGTGTTTACCGAGTTAGGACAACTCACAACCTCTCCTAAATGCATATGAAATTAAGAGGAGGAGGAGATTGGGAGAATGAAAAAGAACCAAGACTAGTTTCCTAAATTAGGAAAATTGCTTTTACTCCCAGTTGTAAGAAGAGCACCAAATTTGCAGCACTCTGAGATTATTGAACCAGTTAGGATTGTTTCACTACTCTAAGACAATTGATAAATATAGGCAACCAAGATTAAGTGAAGTGCTGTCACAGATTCTATTTAACTCATTTAGGGTAGATGTCATCTTCTGGTGACAATGGGGTTAAAGGCGGATATTGACTATCATATCATATCATATCATTGACATCAATGGGTAGAGAGTGATAATCAAATGTAAAGTAGACACAACTTACCATTACTTTATACATAGACCCTCTTTACTAGGAGGAATGTTAGACTTGACTTGACATCAAATCCCTGCATGACTGTGAGTAGCGTAAACATCGTCTAGAATGGAATCAACATCAGGCAAGAGAGTGTAGCAAATGTGCAAAGCAAAATACACCGTGGACAACATTTTGCATATATTTTATTATTCTGAATTGGACTCTGACTTGTCGGACTCTGATTTTGGTGCAAGTGATCTGGAGATCGAGATCTAAAATGAAAGGGTGGTATCAGCATCAGCTAATCGGTCCCCAGCTGATCCACCGCCACTGCTGCCGTGGCAGCCAGAGATGGCTAACTCGCCACAACAGGGCACAGCACACAGCAACAGATGTTTTATGTTGATCTATGTGAGAAACTATTGCTTTATGTGATTTTCAGAAAACTCAGGTTTTTGGAAAAATATTCAGGCCGGGAGAAAAGGACAAATTTGGCCCTAAAACAGTTAAAACCTAAATGTGAGTTGGTCTTGTCCGATGCGAGAGATGGACGTCTTAAGTGGAGCTCCGCTAGCAGCGGTGTTATTTTTCATATTATTTGCTTATTATCCTGAGATATCCTATATTTATTCAACCTGAGAGGGACTGCTACAGTATATGTAAGCACATATAAACATGGCCAACAAGAAGGGGAGTCCAAAAGAATCGAAAACTAAAGCTACACCCAAACTAAGATCAGCAAGCCCTGGTTCAAGATACGGCCTTTCAGAGATAGACCTGGATCAGATGGGAGAAAGCACAGACTCCTCAGGACCACAGTCCGCTACATCATCGCCGGCTGAGAGTGAAAAGGAGAGCAAAGGTGCGATCGTGAGTGCAGATCTGGATAGCTCGCCGATCGGAGAAGATCATCTGAAATTGGAAAGGGCCTTGAAGTCCGCGGCTTCAATTACGCAATTATGCGAGCTGGGAGCAGCGGGGACACCGGCTACAACAGAGTATGCTGCTTCATCTACGGTACAAAAAAGCACAATTGAACTGTCTGAACTGAAGGTGTTGCTCGCTGAGCTCATGCAAGATATAAAGAAAAGCGAGAAGGCTAATGAGAAATCAAGGGCAAAGGCAAGCGAAAAAATGAGACAGGAGGTGAGACAGGAGTTGAAACAGGCAAATGAATAGCTGCGACAGGAATTCCACAGGCAAATGAAAGGCTGCGTCAAGAGGTGCGACTTGAGCTTCGACAGGTGCTGGGTAAAATTGAAGAGCGCATTCAGGAAAACTCGGTTAAACTGAGCACGCTTACTGATCAATTGGAGGATCTCAAGGAGACATTCACGAATCGGATTGAAATGGCCGAAAATTTAGCTGCCAGTGCCGAGGAAAAAGCAATAAATGTCAGCTCCGAATGCAAAAAACTCGGAGACAGACTGGCTGTTTTGGAAGATGGGAGTAGAAGGTATATTGTCAGAATTGAAGGTCTGCCTAAGAATCGAGAAAGTTCAAACCCTGTGAAATTAGTAGCAGAACTTTTTTCTAAAATAATCGGGGACGACTTTAAAGCAGAATCTGAGATAGCAGCGCTTACCGCTGACGCGGATCAAACACCGTTAGACCCAGACCAAGATCTTTTATAGTTCATTTTGAACGATTATCATTTAAGCTAGAGGTGATGGCACTCCTCAGAAACAAGGAAGATATTATATATGAAAATAACCACATTCGTATCTTCCCTGACTTCTCTCCAGCAACAGCTACAAAACGCACAGCCTTCTACAAAATTAAACAGTGGTTACGGCAAGCCAGCGTCAAATACAGCCTCTTGTATCCGGCAAAACTGAAAGTGGAATGGCAGGGTCAATTCTATGTCTTCGCTAGCAAAGAAGCAGAAAAGAAATTAAGAAAGCTGATCCCGGGACTATTCTGATACATAATAGTGAGTCATGGCGGTTAATGATAAAGCAAGGATTAATAATCTACTGTCTGATCTATTCGTTTTAAAATACGGGTTTTTATCATCATATATTCTCATTATTACTTAGTATTACTAGGGCGCTATCTGTTTATGTTTTATTGTGCTTAATTATTCTTTTTCTCTTTTTCTTTTCTAATTATTTAATCTCTACCCTAAACGAGACTGTTCAATATCATACCCTTGGTTTATTGTTATTGCTATTACTGCATTAAGACTTGTTATGCTTATTCTGGACATATTTTAACACCATCCCCTGGGTTTATTATCTGGGTGTATCATCTTAATGCACTAAAATTGCTGAAGACTATATATATATTTTAAGTGCAAAACTATATTGGTAAGAGATATCTCTGTCTTTTAACCCTAAAGCGCTGCTGCATTTGGGCTTGTTTTGCTTTGGACATGCTCTGTGTCTGGGTATGTCAGAGGACTGGGACTGTGTGAAGTGGGTTTTAGCCTCACTTGGGGAGGCAAAAAGGGAGGGGGAGAGAAAGAGAGCAGGCCTGATCTATACCTAATCTATCCTCTCAATCTTTATAATTATAACTACCAACGTAATAATAAGCTGCATGGCAACAACTCTAGGGGAAATAGGAAATGTCTCACTTCCAGTTAAGACTATAAAATGACATCAAAAACTCAGAATCAGTGTCTCCATGATGGGACAGTTAACTTCGTAAGCTGGAATGTTAAAGGCCTGAATCACGAATTAAAGAGAAAGAAAGTACTCTCTCACCTAACAGGTCTAAATGCTAAAATAGTATTTTTACAGGAAACCCACTTACTAAGCAAGGATCAGTTCCGCTGCAAAAGACTGGACTGGCCAAATGTTCCATTCTAGTTTTACAAAGAAAACTAGAGGTGTGGGAATTCTCATACATAGAACAGTACCATTTGTAGCATCAGATGTAGTATTGGATCCTGAAGGGAGATATGTAATGGTCATGGGAGACTTATCTAACTGTAAAATGATTTTGATAAATGTTTATGCACCTAATGTTGATGATAAGGAATTTATACAAAATTTATTTGCATCCATTCCCAATCTGAACACTCATAAAGTTATAATGGCTGTGGACTTTAATTGTGTTCTAAATCCACTTTTAGATAGGACTTCCTATAATTACAAAGTTTATAACTGATCACAACTTATCAGACCTCTGGAGGTTTTTAAACCCAAATTCAAGAACATATTCTTTCTACTCACCAGTACATCATTGCTACTCAAGGATTGATTACTTCTTTATAGACAATAACTTCTTGCCTAAGATTAAATCTTGCAAATACGATGCTATTGTTATTTCTGACCATGCACCTATGATCTTGGAGCTAAAATTACTAAGCCCCATACACTCACCCTGCAGATGGGCCTCAACCCGCTTCTATTAGCAGACGAGAATTGTACGGAATTTATATCCAAACAAATCAAATTCTTTCTAGAGACAAATACATCCCTGAGATCTCTGCAGGAATACTCTGGGAAACTCTTAAGGCCTTCTTAAGAGGACAGATTATCTCATATCTTTCTCACAGAAATAAATCCGAGGCCAAGAAAGTAGCAGAGATAAAAGCGAAATTACTAAAATAGATGAAGAACATGCCAGACTACCAAGCGAGACTCTACATAGGAGAAGGCAGGCTCTACATTCGGAATTAAACCTCTTGACAACTAAAGAAACTGAACAACTAATCTACAAATCCAGACATCATTATTATGAACATGGAGAGAAAGCTAATAAGCTTTTAGCTCAACAAATTCACAAACAACACAATCTCGGTAATCACTAACATGAACGGAGATAAAATCGTCGAACACAAAAATATAATGCACACTTTCAGAGACTACTATAAATCCCTATATACTACTGAGTTTAAAGAAGACAATACACAATCTAATGCATTTCTGGATACATTACAGATACCACAAATAGACGCTTTTAGTGTGGAGGAACTTGATAAACCTCTGGCGTTATCAGAATTACTAGATGCTATAAAGTCACTCCAAGGCGGGAAAGCAGCAGGCCCTGATGGCTACCCTGCAGAATTTTACAAGAAATTCTCCGCCAGCTAGCTCCCCTCCTATTAGCAACATTTACAGAAGCCAGAGAAAACAAATCTCTTCCACAAACCTTTCGCCAAGCACTAATCACTGTCTTTCCAAAACAAAATAAGGACTTATTACAATGTGCATCATACAGACCAATTTCACTTCTGAATAATGATGTTAAAATACTCTCTAAAATCAATCTCTAAAATTACTGTATACTAACCCAGAAGCTTCAGTTTGCATCAACAACATTTGCTCAGACTACTTTAAACTAGAACGTGGCACTAGACAAGGATGCCCCTTGTCACCGCTACTGTTTGCGATTGCCATTGAACCACTGGCAATACATTGTCGAAATACTGATCAGATAAAGGGGATTAGCAGAGAAGGACTGGAACAGAAAATCTCATTATATGCAAATGATATGGTACTGTATATTTCGTACCCAGAAAATTCTGTGCCTGCAGTCTTAGCAGCACTCACATAATTTCAAAAGATCTCTGGTCTCAGAATTAATCTGAATAAAAGTGTACTCTTTCCAGTGAATTCTCAAGCATATAATATTAGATTAGATACCCTACCTTTTATCATTGCAGAACAGTTTAAATACCTAGGGGTAAACATTACAAGTAAACATAAAGCTCTATATCAACAAAATTTTGCCGTCTGCATGGGAAAAATTAAACAAGACTTGCATAGATGGTCAACCCTTCATCTCACACTAGCTGGAAGAATTAACACTGTTAAGATGAATATTCTTCCTAAGCTCCTTTTTTATTTCAAAACATCCCAATATACATTAATAAATCATTCTTTAGGCAACTAGATTCAACAATAACCTAATTTATTTGGAATTCAAAACATCCACGCATCAAAAGAGCGACCCTACAAAGACAAAAGGCAGAAGGCGGCATGGCTCTACCTAACTTCCAGTTTTATTACTGGACAGCAAATATACAGGCGATAACAACCTGGACACAAATAGAAGAACATACTCAGGTTTGGACCACAATACTGTAGAAGTAAAATCCTGCAGTACTTCTTTGTATTCCTTGCTCTGTGTTCCAATAAACACACACTATCGGCAATATACAAATAACCCAATTGTGCTCCACTCACTTAGAATCTGGAACCAATGTAGAAAGCATTTTAAGACGGAAAAGCTTCTATCTGTGGCACCTCTACAAGAGAACCACCTCTTTCAACCTTCACAAACATATGCAGTTTTTAATATCTGGAAAAAATTTGGAATTAACTTGCTTAGAGATCTTTATATAGACAACGTCTTTGCATCCTATGAACAATTACATTCCAAATGTAACATTCCAGCTACACATTTCTTTCACTATCGTCAAATCAGGAACTTTGTTAAACAGAACCTTCCAGATTTTCCTCATCTTGCACCCTCATACATGCTGGAAAAAATATTGGTCAATCTCAAGGACTTAGACTCCATCTCTACAATATATAAAATAATTTTACAATCCCTCCCTTTCAAAGATCCAAGATGACATTGGAAAAAAGATCTCTCAATTAATATATCAGAAAAGGAGTGGAAAGTAGCAATGCAGAGAATTCACTCGAGCTCCATATGCACAAAGCATAGAATTACACAACTTAAAATTATATACAGTGGTGTGAAAAACTATTTGCCCCCTTCCTGATTTCTTATTCTTTTGCATGTTTGTCACACAAAATGTTTCTGATCATCAAACACATTTAACCATTAGTCAAATATAACACAAGTAAACACAAAATGCAGTTTTTAAATGATGGTTTTTATTATTTAGAGAGAAAAAATCCAAACCTACATGGCCCTGTGTGAAAAAGTAATTGCCCCCTTGTTAAAAAATAACCTAACTGTGGTGTATCACACCTGAGTTCAATTTCCGTGGCCACCCCCAGGCCTGATTACTGCCACACCTGTTTCAATCAAGAAATCACTTAAATAGGAGCTGCCTGACACAGAGAAGTAGATCAGAAGCACCTCAAAAGCTAGACATCATGCCAAGATCCAAAGAAATTCAGGAACAAATGAGAACAGAAGTAATTGAGATCTATCAGTCTGGTAAAGGTTATAAAGCCATTTCTAAAGCTTTGGGACTCTAGCGAACCACAGTGAGAGCCATTATCCACAAATGGCAAAAACATGGAACAGTGGTGAACCTTCCCAGGAGTGGCCGGCCGACCAAAATTACCCCAAGAGTGCAGAGACGACTCATCCGAGAGGTCACAAAAGACCCCAGGACAACGTCTAAAGAACTGCAGGCATCACTTGCCTCAATTAGGGTCAGTGTTCACGACTCCACCATAAGAAAGAGACTGCGCAAAAACGGCCTGCATGGCAGATTTCCAAGACAAAAACCACTGTTAAGCAAAAAGAACATTAGGGCTCGTCTCAATTTTGCTAAGAAACATCTCAATGATTGCCAAGACTTTTGGGAAAATACCTTGTGGACTGATGAGACAAAAGTTGAACTTTTTGGGAGGCAAATGTCCCGTTACATCTGGCGTAAAAGGAACACAGCATTTCAGAAAAAGAACATCATAGCAACAGTAAAATATGGTGGTGGTAGTGTGATGGTCTGGGGTTGTTTTGCTGCTTCAGGACCTGGAAGGCTTGCTGTGATAGATGGAACCATGAATTCTACTGTCTACCAACAAATACCTGAAGGAGAATGTCCGGCCATCTGTTCATCAACTCAAGCTGAAGCGATCTTGGGTGCTGCAACAGGACAATGACCCAAAACACACCAGCAAATCCACCTCTGAATGGCTGAAGAAAAACAAAATGAAGACTTTGGAGTGGCCTAGTCAAAGTCCTGACCTGAATCCAATTGAGATGCTATGGCATGACCTTAAAAAGGCGGTTCATGCTAGAAAACCCTCAAATAAAGCTGAATTACAACAATTCTGCAAACATGAGTGGGCCAAAATTCCTCCAGAGCGCTGTAAAAGACTCATTGCAAGTTATTGCAAACGCTTGATTGCAGTTATTGCTGCTAAGGGTGTCCCAACCAGTTATTAGGTTCAGGGGGCAATTACTTTTCACACAGGGCCATGTAGGTTTGGATTTTTTCTCCCTAAATAATAAAAACCATCATTTAAAAACTGCATTTTGTGTTTACTTGTGTTATATTTGACTAATGGTTAAATGTGTTTGATGATCAGAAACATTTTGTGTGACAAACATGCAAAAGAATAAGAAATCAGGAAGGGGGCAAATAGTTTTTCACACCACTGTATCAAGCACATCTGTCTCGACTAAAACTCTCCAAAATGTTTCCACGGCATGATCCAACCTGCGAACGTTGCAACCAAGTCCCAGCCTCACTAGGTCACATTTTCTGGGCCTGCACCAAATTAACATTATTCTGGACAAAAATTTTAATTACCTTTCAGATAGCCTTGGACTCACAATCCCTCCTAACCCATTAACAGCTGTGTTTGGGGTTCTTCCAGAGGGGCTTAAAGTGGAGAAAGACAAACAAATTGTGATTGCATTCACTACACTTTTGGCACACAGACTTATTCTGATAAGCTGGAAGAACCCAAACTCTCCTCTTTTAAGTCAGTGGGAAACCGATGTGTTATATTATTTGAAATTGGAAAAAATCAAATACTTTGTTAGAGGATCCGTACAAACTTTTTTCAAAACATGGCAGGATCTAATCAGTAATATTTTAAAATAAGTTCATAAAGCACAGAGAATTTATTAATTTAGGTATGTTTACAAGCCTTAAATTTAACGCCGCTTGGCTTGCTCTCTCTCTCAGGGGTGGGGATCGATCTGTTCTTAACTCAATTTTTCTTTTTGTAAAAACTTGATTGCTTTGTATGGATTGTAATAAAATTAATAAAATAAAAAAAAAATTAAATGTGAGTATTAAGCTACTATTAATAAATAAAATGCACTACATCCATGAACTATATAATGTACTTGCACAAAAAAAGTGTAGTGCCTCACATATGGGTGTTAAAATCCCAAATGATCATTGAGCTTATGATCCTCAATAATTTGTGTAATTACTGCCACAATTTTGCATTTACAGCTGATAAAGCCCCATCTTCAAAAGGCCTCATCACACAGTTGACATCTTCCACTGTGATGCGTGTTTGCGCATTTATATTTGGAATTTATCCAAGAATTTTTTATCATTGATGTGTATGCAATAATAAGAGTCAATTTAGATTTATACGGATTCCTCATGACTGTCTAACCCCACACTTCAGGGTGTTATACGATAATTAGTTAAATAATTTAATATCATTTGTTTATTGAATTTGTTTGTTTTTTTAGTCTAGGAATCTTTTTTTAATCAAAATTATGTTACAACATTTTGTTTGTGTCTCAGTTAAGGAAGTGAGATTTCATAGGTAGTGACCCCTATGCTGATTAACGACAGGTTAAAAGGTCACCCTTTCAGTGCTTTCGCAGCCATATTTGCTGATAAACCCTGTCTTTGTGAGCATTTTGCTATCTTAAAAACCTTGTGATTTTCCCAGTAATGATTTTGTTTTTTTGAATGTTTTCACTTCGACTTTTGTCTCACGTCACTGCACTGGTTGTCTGTATTTTCAATCTTACAGATTTGACTTTTCATTACATTTTGATCTCGTCTTATCTTGAGATCAGTCTTTCAAAACCTGTCTTTGCTATTTAAATGAAGAATGCAGGGCCTGATGCAATTTTAATGTCATTAAATAGAACTGCTTTATGAATATTAATTCTGACTCATTTTTTCTTTTCAAAGTAGCTGAAAGTAACTGAAAAATTTGACCACCCAAATTTAATTTCAGCTGAGATTAAAGTTTACTGTTCAACATGTTGTCCTGCAAAAACCTTCTCTCTGACTGCAGAGATGAAAGGCTTGAAAGCACTACCTTATATACAAGTTATACATTTTGTGAAACATAATATGCTTAATTTTCTTTACCTTCTACAGAACTGAGCTAAAAAGTTTCTAGACAGCCATCTTGATCTCAGCCTGCAGTTCTCTGCCATAGAACAAACAAAAGCAGCATTTAAGAAGCAGCAAGAGCACCATATTTAATTCAGATTTGGCACTCCTAACCTCACATACATAGTTGGGCACATAGATGGTTGTGATGCCACAGCACTGTAATACATGCATTAGAACATTATAGCAGTCTAGATGAGAACAGGTCATTCAATCCACCAAAATTCACCTGTCCTATCAAATTAATTCTTCTAAAATAACATCAAGTTGAGTTTTGAAAGTCCCTAAAGTCCTGCTGTCTACTGCACTACTTGGTAGCTTATTCCAAGTGTCTGTGGTTCTCTGTGTAAAGAAGAACTTCCTAATGTTTGGCTGAAATTTATTCATAACAAGTTTCAAACTGTGTTCCTGTGTTCTTGATGGACTCATTTTAAAGTCACAGTCTCGATCCACTGGACTAATTCCCTTCATAATTTTAAGCACTTCAGTCATGTCTTCTTTTAATCTTCTTTTGCTTAAGCTGTAAAGACTCAGCTCTTTTAATCTTTCCTCATAACTCTTACTCTGCAGTCCTGGAATCAGCCTAGTCGCTCTTCTCTGGACTTTTATTAGCGCTGCTATGTCTGTTTTGTAGCCTGGAGACCAAAACTGCAGACAGGACTCCAGATAAGGCCTCACCAGTGAATGATAAAGCTTAAGTATAACCTCCTTTGAGTCCACATCAGGGCACTATATAGCCTAATATTCTATTAGTCTTTTTAATGGCCTTTAAACACTGTCTTGAAGTTGACAGTGATTAGTCCACTATGACTACCATATCCATCTTATGAGATGTACTTTCAATTTTCAGATCTCCAATTGCGTATTTAAATCTAACATTTTTCTTTAATTTACATTTACGTAAAATGAAATTTCATCTGCCACAAATCTGCCCAAGCCTGTTTGCTGTCCAAATCCCTTAGTAATGATCCAACGGATTCAAAATTTTATGCCAATACGCTTTAGTATCCTCTGCAAACGTAACCAGCTTGTTGTTTATATTCTAATTCAAATCAGGTAATACATTTCAAAAACAGCAGTGGCTGTGGCAATGAGCCCTGAGGGACAGAACTCGTAAGAGTGCCTAATTCTAATAAGGTTCCTCAACTCTTAACCCTCTGCTTTCTGTGTTTTAGCCATTGTTTTGTTTTTACCTATCTACACTCTACATGTTAGTATCCCACTTTCTTTAGTCTCATGCCAGTAACCCTGCACAGAATTCGACCACCCTCCACTTTCCAGTGGCCTAGACTCATTGAAGTGTGATAACAAAATCAAAACAAAAACAACGAAAAAGACACAATTAAACTGAAAAGTGGAAATCTGCCCATCATTGCCCAAATCTTAACAATTTCTGCATTGAATTGCACAAAGTATACTAAAATGTTGTACAATGCAGAAAAAAAAAATCGTACTGACCAAGCAAGAATTTGCAGAAACCACACAGACAGAGACTGGGCTCAAGATTCAAATCCAGGATTCTCATGATGTAAGAAGGTAGTGTGAAATGCTACCTTCTCATGTCTGTTACTACTGTTATCATTTTTACCAGAGATAAAGAAACTACAGAGCTGACAACGACAGTGGGCCCAAAAGAGGAATATAACAACACACAACTTTTCATACCTCATGCAAGATTACTTTTTTTCTCAAATGATGAACAACTCAAGTTCCACTTGTGGAAAACAAGAAGGTGCAGTGAGGTAACTGAAAAGCCAGTCACTGAAGGTGCCTGTTGGATGTGTTCCAGTTTGTGCTGATTAACGTTGATGGAAACAACAGGATATGCTGCAAACTCCATGATTCCATTCACCCATCATAAGTGGTGTCAACAGTGCAGGATCGTGAGGAGGATTTGTTTTCATGGTACACCTTGTATCCCTAGAATTCCTGAAGCCTCAGAAAAAAGTCATAATGCCGTGCCACCTTAAATTCCCTCAAACCTCGTCATCATTGTCTATGTTTTCCAAATATGTCAATCAGCACTGGCAGCAGTCAGCCTGCTCACTCATCCCCACAGAGGTAGCTGAAGTTGGACAAAATTCTCAGAGCTTGAAGTCTCTTTATCTGAGAGTAAGGTGTCTTGAATTGTATAGGGTAAAAATATATATTGTTATTTAGGATACATACATTTACATCTGTGTAAATGTAGAATGACAGGAAATGCGAGGCACGAAATATTGACTACATAATTAAAACAGAAACTTTTTTCCTGTTATAGTAATAATGATGAAATTGTTGATGCGAAATCTATAACATGTGAAGACTGAAGTCCAAATATCAAATAAACACTTTCACAAAAGGCATAACAAAATAAGTGTGCCTTTATTCAAGAATATAACTGAGAAAAAAAAAATTACATTTACATGTTGATGTCAATGTGTAAAAACTTAAGCCAAAATATCAATCGACACAGATGTAAGAACGGTTGCTTCCTAATCAAGAGGTTGCAGGTTTGACTCTGGGTCCTCGCCACAATTTTCCTTTACAAAATGAAATTAGTTCTTTCATGGCTTTTTTGAAACAGTCCAAATACTCAGGTGGTCCTTTAGTAGTCTATGGAAATACATCTAAACAATTTGCACTGGTGAAAGCAGGTAGTGATTCCATAAGTGGAAGTCAATACAGCGTCGCTACATCATCTGTGCTGTCAACAGTGGATGAAATTTAGATGTTGCAATGCCTTTGCGCTATGGTAGGTTAAAATAGATAGACAGATAGAATGACACACGGGTGGCATTGATCGTGCTGGTCTGGCACTGTCACACTATCCTGTAATGTGTAAGCAACAGAAAAAATATTACAAAAAAAGGCTCAAGCAATGCCTATGTGTTGGTTTCAAAGCATATTACACAAAGCATGTATGCTGAATCTGCATCTGTGCAGCAGTTGACACAAGACATACGTTTCCTACTGAGATTATGTCTTTGTTTTGGTATTTACATTTCTTCAATGCTTTTAGCTTGTTTTCCCAAGGGTACACATAACGCTAAGGAGACTACACTGTCAATCTGTAATGGTTAAGGCTTTAGACTTCAAACTCTGAGGTTGTGGGTTCAAATCTCATTACTAACAGTGGGTGACCCTGAGCAAGTCACTTGACCTGCTTGTCCTCCAGTTGGAAAACCAAAAGAAATGGAACCAATTATATCATAAATGTTGCAACTCGCTTTGGATAAAGTTGTCAGCCAAAAAAGTAAATGTCACCTTGGTAATAAAAACACTTGCCAGTCACACGTTCCTCTACTTTTGCTCACTTAAAAAATTGTGTGGTCTCCTACAAAAGGTGCTATCTTCTGTATAGTTTAACATATCTAGATGTCAATACCAGGACAGAAAACCTGGAATTCTGAATTCTCGTCTCATACTCATCTTTTGATCTCAAACCCATCCATCCATCCATCCATCCTCTTCCGCTTATCCTGGGTCGGGTCGCGGGGGCAGCAGCTTAAGCAGAGAGGTCCAGACTTCCCTCTCCCTGGCCACTTCTTCCAGCTCTTCTGGGAGAATCCCAAGGCATTCCCAGGCCAGCCGGGAGACATAGTACCTCCAGTGTGTCCTGGGTCTTCCCCAGGGCCCCCTCCTGGTTGGACGTGCCCGGAACACCTTACCAGGGAGGCGTCCAGGAGGCATCCTGATCAGATGCCCGAGCCACCTCATCTGATTCCTCTCGATGCGGAGGAGCAGCGGCTCTACTCTGAGCCCCTCCCGGATGACTGAGCTTTTCACCCTATCTTTAAGGGAAAGCCCAGACACCCTGCGGAGGAAACTCATTTCAGCCACTTGTATTCGCGATCTCGTTCTTTCGGTCACTACCCATAGCTCATGACCATAGGTGAGGGTAGGAACGTAGATCGACTGGTAGATTGAGAGCTTTTCACCACGACAGACCGATGCAGAGCCCGCATCACTGCGGATGCCACACCGATCCGCCTGTCAATCTCATGCTTCATTCTTCCCTCACTCGAGAACAAGACCATGAGATACTTGAACTCCTCCACTTGGGGCAGGATCTCTCCCCCAACCCTGAGAGGGCACTCCACCTTTTTCCGGCTGAGGACCATGGTCTCGGATTTGGAGGTGCTGATTCTCATCCAAGCCGCTTCACACTCAGCTGCGAACCAATCCAGAGAGAGCTGAAGATCACGGCCTGATGAAGCAAACAGGACACCATCATCTGCAAAAAGCAGTGACCCAATCCTGAGTCCACCAAACCGGACCCCTTCAACACCCTGGCTGTACCTAGAAATTCTGTCCATAAAAGTTATGAACAGAATTGGTGACACAGGGCAGCCCTGGCAGAGTCCAACTCTCACTAGAAATGGGCTCGACTTAAAGCCGGCAATGCGGACCAAGCTCTGACACCAGTTGTACAGGGACCGAACCGCTCTTATCAGGGGGTCCGGTACCCCATACTCCCGGAGCACCCTCCACAGGGTTCCCCGAGGGACATGGTCGAATGCCTTTTCCAAGTCCACAAAACACATGTAGACTGGTTGGGCAAACTCCCATGCACCCTCCAGGATTCTGCTAAGGGTGTAGAGCTGGTCCACTGTTCTGCGACCAGAATGAAAACCACACTGTTCCTCCTGAATCCGAGGTTTGACTATCTGATGGACCCTCCCCTCCAGAACCCCCGAATAGACTTTTCCAGGGAGGCTGAAGAGTGTGATCCCTCTGTAGTTGGAACACACCCTCCGATCCCCCTTTTTAAAGAGGGGGACCACCACTCCGGTCTGCCAATCCAGAGGCACTGTTCCCAATATCCATGCGATGTTGCAGAGACGTGTCAACCAAGACAGTCCTACAACATCCAGAGCCTTGAGGAACTCTGGCATATCTCATCCAACCCCGGGGCCGTGCCACTAAGGAGTTTTTTGACCACCTCGGTCAAAAAACTCCTTGGTGATCTCAAACCCAATTGTTTCCAATGTATTGTAAAAAGAATGAATTGGCTTTGCTCTTCCAGTACTGTCAGTGGGGACGGTAAATCTGACAACCATGTTAGACTCTCAGGCCCAGTGACAGGCGACCCACTTATGAAATAGTTTCAGTAATTATAATGTAAGGTGTAAAATGATTATAGTCATCTTTTATTTTTGTCTCAAGTTAAATGATAATTTTAAAAAGCCACCAATCTTATGTGTTAACATTGGGTGAGATAAATGTGAACTTAATGTTTATGCAGCTAAGTGAAGTCTGCAATCATAACATGCACACTAAGTTATCATTCCATGGATAAAAAAAAAAATGATAACACTTGGTATGGCCTTAAGTTACATGAGTGCTGAACATTAGAAAAATATGGTGGCATATGTGGTGGTGGTCAGCTTGTCTTCACATTTAAAATGAATAATGCACTTATTTAGCATTAAAACAGCCAACACTGATGTTGTCTACAAAGGGCAATCAAAACATTTTGAGCCTGACCTATTAAGAGAAATGCCTGTAAAACCAAACATTTGTCAACTGTGGTGGACGACCAGGGTCCTTACCCGGCTGAAACATCTTTATACTGGAAAGACCAAGGGCCTCATGTATAAATGGTGCGTATGCACCAAAATGTTGCGTAAGCTTGTTTCCACTTTCAAATCGCGAAGTATAAAACCTAAGCTTGTCGTAAAGTCACGCACATTTCCACAGTAGCTTATACCCTGGCGTACACAAGTAATGCGCTCGGTTTTGCAGACTGGCGGCACCCAGTGTTAAAGCAGTGCTACTGTTCCAGTGTGGTTACCCTTTCTTTTTTAGATCCACATCCCTGACGCGACTTTTAAATACACTGAAATTAAACGCCTATTGTTTATTAGTTTAATGCATCTGATTAACCTGTAACAATATAATGGACCACGGAATGGCCAAACTATTCCAAATACCATAGCTGCTTTAGCATTGTTACTCTCACTGCACCTTCTTTTTCTCCTTTAAGCTGCTCCTGTTAAGGGGTTGCTACAGCGGATCATCTTTTTCCATATTACTCTCACTGCGCCATTTGGAGCAGCTGATTGGAAAGAGAATTATCGGTAAACAGCATCAAGCATACGCTGCCTCAGCCATGCTGTTATTGAACTGCTCTCACACAGCAAATGCTTCAAAACCTTTCCTGTACAGACCTCGTGGTTCAGAAACAGTGTCATCCCAAGAACTATAAACTCACTCAATCAGTCCATCAAGTGCTCCTTGTAGAACTGTTTGTACTTATTAGTACAATCACCTCACTGTAAACCTGCACTACCGTTATAATATTGCACAACTTAAGCCACTTTATAAAGCGCATATTTACATATGATGACGATATCATTTTTAAGATGAAATGCAGCAAAATAGGTTTATTATATTATACAGATAAAACTTTAACTTCATTTAAATAATCTATATTGTTAATAATTAAACATGTGAGGACACGATGTCCCTGCACTAGCAAGGATCTGGCGCTCTGTTCATGGGTTATTCCTGCCTCGCACTGTATGTTTACTGGGACTGGTGTGACACTGGAAGGATAGAATAATTAAACATGTACTACGAAGATATTTCAATGTTCCTTCAAAGTTTTGAAGAATCTGTGTTCTAAGCTTACAGCTGGCTTAATGTTTATTACAGAGTTGATTGTGTGGCAATTGGGTATTTGGAGAAAGAAAAGTAAGGACAGGAATTGGGGGTTAGTACGTTTGAAAGACAAAGTACTACTGCAATAAAAAATCACTGCACCACCGTGTTCCAATGTTTAATAACATGCTTTAACTCCTATCATCATGAAAATGATATTACATATACATTTCAGTATTTTAATTATTCAGAGAGCTGTAATATTATGAATGTAATGGATCCTGTGTCCTGTCGGAGGAAAAGAAAGCCCGGAAGCACGTAGTGATTCACACACATAGAGCACATAGAAGATCAAATACAAAACAAAGCATTTAACGTGCTATTTTAGTTACGATGAGATTTGAGAACCTAATAAATTAAACGATTTTAAGATTAAGTTTATGATGTTCTACTTTAATGACAAAATAAACTAAGTGATTAAAGTGGAAATTTCGAGATTAAAGTTGACAACTCAGCTTTTTTCCCACGGTGTGCCTATTTTTTTTTTTTTCTCTGTACCCTAATAAGCTTTTATATGAAACTCAGACGGTGGGCTATGAGTCGCCTTTTTACAGCGACTTTGATATCTGATGACTTCTTTTTTATTTCAAGCACTGTGTGACTTTGTGAACTTGAGCTTTCGAGTTTCTCCGACACTCTATGTCACTCAATCAACTTCCTTTTGTTTTTTATACCACTGTTTAAACCAACAAATAGTACGTTTTTCTTTGCCTCCACTCAGTATTCGCTGAACTTCTTCTGTTTCCCCACATGCTTTTGCCATTGCCTTTTCACAGAACGCTGAGCTTAAGTGCTATTTATATTAATTTACATATTCAAAGACGCGTAATTCTGGGAGGAGAAGGGGCGGGACAGAAGGTGCGTGCACGTGTGTTACTTTTCACGCTGTGCGGGATTTATGTAGCGGAGGAACGTGGAAGTGGGTGAACGCTCTGGATTTTTTTATGTGTAAGCACATTTCCGCCTTTGTGCTTACGCCATGTTATAGATTGAATTCTACACACGCCGTTATGCATTAGGCCCCAGGGGAGTGAACAGATTTAGAGCTTTACTCCCCCAGAGTGATAGATGGCAGATCCCCCGGCTTGCAGCAGTGCCTCAGACTCCCACAGGGCTCCATGGGAGTTGGAGTTTGGTGCATCCTTGTTGGGTTCCATAGGCGCCACCAGGGGGTGCTTCAGGTACTATTGAGCACTGTGTGGAAGCACCTTCACCACACCCAGATGTGGTGCTGGAAGAAGGTCGTCGAGCACCTGGAGCATTTCCTGGTGTCCTATAAAAGGAGCCAGCCGCCTCAACTCCAGAAGCGAAAGTAAGGAGGAGGTGGACAAAGCTTGATGGTGGAGGAGTGGAGGCAAACAGGGAGAGGAAGAGAAAGAAACAGGAAGAAGAAAAGTGTGCTTTGGTGCTGTGTACTGTTCAGTAAACTGTGCTGTACAGGTGGGAAACAGGGGATGGCATTTCCCACGAGGACAAAGGGGAAAAAGGAAATAAAAATGTGTGTGCTGAACTTGTGTCCTGTGTCTCCTTTTGTTGGGTTTGGGCAGCAGGAACGCTCTCTGCAGGCCACACAACATAATCCCTGTGAACACGAATATACTTGTTACAACATTCACAAAGTGTTTGTATGTCACACAAATTAAATGCTTTATCTTGTATCTGATGCCTTTTTCATTGGCATAGCACATCCCTTGAAGGTGGTCGTTTAGATCGGGGAGCAGGTCTAGAGAATGGGATGGGTGTGTCACCTCTGCATCCTTAGTTCTGCAACTTTTGCAGTGTGAGTGGAGGCACTGTTATGCACAAGAAGAGGGAGAGTCCACAGACTTTTTATCTCTTTTTTACTGATTGCTGCTAATGACACAGCAAACCAGTGATATTTTAACAATTTGTAGATGATCTTGTCGGCACTGAAACCTTAATTTTTTTGGTGATAGAGAAACATCATGCTTGAGTTGTTTTGACTCTCATTTGGAGTTTGGGCCAAGTTTCATCACTGGCAATGAAACACTCCTTAAATTTCCCAGTCCAAATTCATTAGCTCGAGGTTCTCCTTGGTTCATTGGATGTGGAGTGTCTTCAGTTGTGGAATCAACTGGGCAAAGACCTTGCTTATGTTTTATTGTTGAAAAAGAATGGATTTAATTGACCTCTGGCTAATCAGTATAATTCCAGCTCATGCACCGTAGCTCTGTGTCTTCATTACAATTTGATACTGGGTATCGTATTGATAGTGACAACATCTTCTTCTGTCAGCCAGACCTTGGGTTATCTTTGAAAGATGCCCAGCCATGATTGACCTCTGGAGTTTAACTCTTGACTATGGTTAATGACTGGGAATGGTCATTTTGACTACGCTAGAATAGAACTAGAAACATGTACGTAGCTTTCAAAATTCAATGGTAGAATGATACTTGAGTTTATAAATTACAAATGCTATAAACTACATATTTTTAATATGCAGGAGATAATCTTTAGCCATTGGTAAAATTAGCACTATATAACACCCATCATTACAAGCTCAAGCTGAAAACCTTGGGCCAAAGAACATGATCTTTGGCAATATACATCCACCAGAAGCTGCCAGCTGAACTTTATTTTATAACAGAAATGTCCACATGTGGCCAAAGCAAGACAACTTTAGCATAGGATAAAGATGGGCCAGAACACACAAAACAAGGAGAAATCGAGTTTTGTAAATTAAAATTTTCGGCAACATGCTGTGCTGGCTCAGGAAGAGATGATAAGAAATCTGAATAAAAAGGATTGGGAGATGAAACAAAGTTAATAATACGAGCCATAGTCATTAGAAAAAGTCAAAACATTAATTAATAATCTTAGTACTTAGGACCAAATAAGTAAGTTCTTAAACCAGGAGAAAATAACAATCAAGAGATTAATGCTAAAGTTATCCAATCTCAGGTGGTTTAAAATGCACATACCAATCTTTACATGGTTATGCATTGCATACTCCTGGAGCTCCATAGGTAGACCACCATAGCAACTGTTAAAGCAGGTATCTCAAAATGGGCCCCATGACCAAACAAAATGGCACTGTGGCATAAATGTATTATTACTTTTTTCAGGAAGAATTCTAGAGGAAAACAAAGACTACAATTGAATTGCTCATGTAAAGCAAAACAGGCACGTACTCTGCTCAAAAGAGTTTAGGAAATTCCATAAAATATTAATGCAAAACACATTGACATGGCAGTGTTTAATATCTGTAACAGACACTAATCCTAGCTTGAGAAAAATGGAACTAATTATACAGGCCTCATGGGCAAATCCACAAGAATATGTATCATTCACCTTTCCTGCATGGTGAGATGTAAGTACTTGTCAGAAATAAATCAGTTCCTAAAGAGCAAACAAAGTACCACAGAGATTAAAGGAAAAGGCAAAACAGTCACATAGGAGCACACAAACAGTACTTGAGAAAAATAACATGGAAAATGCATAGTGTTAAGATTCTGGTTTTGACCTTCTATACCTCAGATGTATTTATTTTTTAGATTTTTGTATTCAAGTTTATGTAACTGCTTCATCAAAACGTTCAAAAGAGGCAATTGTCTTAATCATCTTCTTTGGTATACTCTCCTTTAAAACATTTAGAGATCACAAACAAAAAAATTAAACAAACAATGGAACAAATGTTTTCAACACACTGTAAAACAATACAGTTATCAGTAAACAAAAAAGTATATAAAGGTTAAATAAAACAGAAGACGAGAGAAACACAAAATTTAGGAACTCAGGGAATTATTAACTAAAAGGACCTGGAAATACCCTCCCACTGTCCAAAGGCATGCAGGCTAGATAGGATGGGGGTGATAAATTGGTCCCCATGTGTGTAAGTGTGATCAACGTGCGATGGACTGATTCTCTTTCTAGGGGTTGTTCCTGAAGTGCTTCCTATGATTGCTGGAATCTTGGGTTTGAAAAATTGATGGGATATTAAAAGACCCATAAATGGCACCTTAATCAGTTGTGTAAATGAGGTATAAAACTGTTATTAGACAACTGGCCAGAAAACTGCAAGATGAGGACAGCCTACTCATAAAACTAATGATGTTACAATACCCTACACATTACAGTACACTGTATTTTTATGACTTTCAGACCTACCATTTTTTTCTTATATTTTGGTTGATCTCTTTGGCAGAAGTGATCATGCATTAGTGTGGATGACAAGGTATGCACTTCTCTTCTCTACTTGTAATTTTTGTCTCACCTCATCAGAAGTGCCTACCTTTCAAAGAAATGCAGTATTTAGATAGAAAGTGATCTTACCCATAATACCATCTGGCATTAACCATTAACACATTAATTGTAGCCACTTCTAAATGTAAATGAATCACAGAGAGACTATAATAAGATTTACATTTAATTATAAAATAACACTGTACATCAAGGGAAAAAGCTTGAAAATTTAAGACAAGAATACAGAAAAAAATTTAAATATTATTATATAAATTGCAAAACTTTCAACCAAATTAATGAACAATACACATTAAAGAAGTATTTTTACAAAAAAAAGAAAGCATCAATTTTTGGTATGTAAAAATACAAAACAAAAAAAGATTTACACTGGTCAAAACATAATTACTTTGTGATTTTATCATGCCTGTTGTATGTTTTAAGAAATCATGGTGACAGAATTTACACATAAGGCACCTTTGGAAAAAACTCCCTATTGCAAGAAAAGGACAGACTATTGTAAAATATTCAGCAAATACTTAATTCCGAAAACGTGGCGTTTTTAGATTTTCAAGAAGATTCTTTTTCCATCCACATGTCAGCCTTTTCATAGTCAACACTTTGTGAAACAAGGGGTTACACCATGGACAGGACCCAAGTAAAAGTTAATTCCTTCTTTCCTTACATGTGTTTGACTCTCTCGTTTTTATTTGTGACAGAAAAGCACAAGTTGCAACAGCTTTACCAAAATATACTGTATAATGAGCCACTGTGTTTAAACGATTCCAATTAAGCAAAGGCATGGGGCTCAGTGCTTTGAAATGAATAGAATGCAGCTAATTGCCAAAACCCACAAACTTATGAATGTGAATCCGCATTCCTTTTTAATCCAAAGCAAATACCAAGCAGTTCTTATCACTTAAATGCTACCCCTGTAAAAGTATCAAGTGTTTGCTGCAGAAAATACCTAAGCCTTCTGTGTGGATTTTACATAGCATTAAAGAGTTACAAGATACTGTACTTGATAGGTATGACTTCAGTCTTGAAACCTGATACATTTTATTATATCATTACTTTATCTTATATAAACAATTCTTAGCAAAGCTTGTGTATAATAAATGTAAAGGTGCATGTTGGCTCAACTGTTCAACATTTTTCCAATTTTCTGCATTCCTTGGCATGCAGCAAAAAATACTTTGAAACACTTCATGCATTCCTAAATGGCCTGCCTTTCATGAATCAACAGGACATTTGCTAATGAAGATGACAAAAGCTGAGCTTTTCACACACTAACAGATCGAGAATCGGAGAGCATAAAATCGCATGTTAAAACAGTACATTGTTTTTATGAAGATATTTGGCTTCAAAACTTGAAATTTAAGAAGTCTAACCAGATTTCAAATTATTTTCTTAACTCTGTTACATATGGACAGACATTAAGATTATAGAAAGTACAGTAGCAAATACAATAAACAACACCTTCAAGAGAAGGCTGGTACAAGTCTATAAACTTTGGAACCTATTACAATGTGATATCCATGTGGTTTGGTGGGCTAAAAAGAAAAAGATACTATCCGAAGTAGCATAGCATTCTTAAATCCACAGAAACCCATCCTGGCAACACTGGGTGCAAAGTAGGAACCAGCCCTGGGTGTGGCAGGACCCTATTGCAGGGCCTATACACACACTCACATGGATGAAATTTTTGATCTTTAACGGGCAAAATTTTTTCTGATGTGGGTGGAAAACTGAAATATCGGGAGAAAAACAACGGCACATGACAAGAATGTGCACATTCTATAGACATACAGATTGGACACAGAATTTACACCCAGGATGTCAGTGCCTGGGCGATCTGAACACTTCCCAAGTGAAAACACAGGCACCAAAGTTAGCGGGGCCATCAGCAAGTAAAGCCAATGTCACATTACATGGCTTCTAGTCATAGGATATGTCATGACTTGTCACTGGGCCATGTCAGTTTAAACGACTGAAAATCACTGCCCACGTCACATTTACCGACTGTGTGCTGACCTTCTAGCACAGTCGTGCTCAATCTATTTTCTGACAGCTAATAATGTACTGTCTGATGTAGCCAATGCTGTATGAAGGATCAACAGCTACGGTGAGTTCAACTGCAATCTCTACCCTTTTTTCTATATTTCCATTTTGTTGTAGTACAAAAAACACAAGACATCGGACATCTTCTGTTTGTGTAGTCCAAAACATCTGCGTTGCTTATTCCTTGTTGCTGCATTATATGCATTGTCCTTCCAGATGAGCATTCTTTGGTTGTCAACTCTCATGAACACACAGGCACTCCTACCTGCTTGATTTTGTCACAAACTAGTTAGACTGCATGTTACATGACTGGCTTCATGGGCGCATTTCTTCAACTTCCTCTGTCTGCTAAAATTATGTAAATGAAAGCTGTGAATGGAAATAACTTGGAAAAGTTGAATAATGTGACATGGCATTAAAATAGCCTAGACAGAAAGTCACAGATTGGCGAGATGATATCATGATATTGTCATGTAAAACACCATACTACAAAACTGACAAGCTAGAACTTTGGCTACTTTGTATGTGCCAGCTAAAGCAGTATTTACTGTACACTTTTTCAATGGACATGTAGAAAAACTTTTGTCGCTAACATGTAAGTAATTGCCTTTTCTCAGCTGAAGAACAGATGAATCATTTCTTAAAACTAATACCTTAGTTCCTGATATCATTTGTTAATTTTGTGCAATTTTAAGATAAGAGATAGAGTTGGTAACACTAACACCAACATTTGACATTTATTTAGCCTTACATGTTACGCTCTGCTTCAAAGCTGTAGTTATAGCTCTGGTTCAAAACAAGCTCTAATAATAACAAAGCATTTTCTTTCCATCAGCATGGTAAATTCCGTTATGCAAACAGGAAATGCACAAGAATTTATACATAAATCACAAGTCAATGATTTTAAAAGCAGTTAGACACCAATCTGGAAGAATTGTCTACTTCATTATGTACACAGAAATGTACATTAAAATAGATATTAAGATGACATAGTTGCTTGTAAGTAACTTTTAAAAAATCTCTATAAAATTATTGCTATTTTGTATACAGGCTGATGGATCTATACCATGATCCAGTTATGCATTGCCTAGAGGAAGCAGCAGCTACAACTACTGATTACAAATGTCACAATCAACATACCTTCCAACATAAAATTACAATAACATCATTTGTTAATTGGACATGTCTCAGATTTCCAGATAAAGTAAATCAGGAGCTGTAATATCTGAAATAATGACTACTGTATATCAGCATGTTTCTTAGTTGCCCCTAAAAATAAAGTAATACCAATATAAAAACCACAAAGTCTTGAATACTTGTTAGTGTTACTGTGTTTTTTGGTTTTGTGACATTGTGATTAAAATGGATATGGTCCCACAATTATTGTCAGCCTTAACAAGGAACTCGACCGATAGTTGAGAAGAGTGTTGGATGTGATCATCTCAAGATCAACGATGTACTCCCTCGGTCCAGTCACAGGTTTGACCAAAACAAGCATGGCATTGACATTGCTGGATTGCTAAAAGACACAGAAAACACAAATGTTCATTTCAAATTAAATATTTCTGAAATAGATGAACACATGCTGTTGGCTCTTACTGCCTCAGGGACACAGTCAGTGACAAACTGATTGATTAAAGTTAATACCTAACTAAACAATGTTACTTTTTCAAAAATTCATCAAAAAATCAAGACACTTTTACTATGAATTAGAAATATAGTGTAATAGTTTTGCTGTATGTCAGATTTAAATCCTGTATTCAGCTTCTGAACAATTACATAAAATATACACTGTATATAAAAATGACAAATTACAAAACAGGCATAGATGGATGAAATTATCTGCCCAGGTTCTAAAATATAAGGAAAACCAGTTATGCTAAATTGAACCTCTTCAGCAAGGCGCTTTTTAATGACTTCAACATATTGACCAACTATTGGGTTGGGTGCAGAACCTTCCAGAAGCCACTGATGTTATTTATTCTTGATTTAGAAGTTCCAACAGAAAAGATAAGCAGTTTTTCGATCTGTTATTTTTCTGGAAAAGGACTGTTTTCTTGCTTTATTGATAAGGATAACTGAAACAGTTTAAAGTATCCATCCATTTACTAAAATCACTTATTTAATTTAGGCTCGGGGAGCCCTCTTGCCTCAAATTAAAAAAATATGATTTTGAGGGAAATACTATAGTCTAGTTTGATTGGATCATCTAGTTATATCTTACCCTGAGAAAGAACTCTCCCCCTTCATTTCCAGATTTTATCCGAAAGGTGTTGATAGTATTTGCATAGATATTGGTTGCCTGAATCTGAAAAATGTCTGCTGGTATTGCTCTGTCTAAGGGAATGCTCATATATTTATAGACAATCGAATGTGCCAGACCCCTGCAGAGCATATTTCCTGAGGGACAGACACAGCGGCTGTATAAAAGGAAATAAAAAAGGTAATATTACTGGCTCTGAGCTTATACACAAAATAAACAAGAACACATAGACTTTAATTAGCTACTGTATGAACAGAGGTGAAAGCATACTACTGTACTATAGTACAGTTATGTATTACTTCATTTAATGTATTCCTTACATGTGTATAAAACTTTAATTGTGAATACTCTGGTCACCATACATATAACTGTTAAGTTTAACGATCCAAGAGTCAAGTTAAGAATTGTACTTATCCTTACTTTTCTGCTGTACGAATATATGGTTCCTCACAGCGGTTCCTTGGATAACACCGATGACCACCATAATAGTTCCAACACATTTCATCCTCTACACAGACATTTCCTGTTTCACACTCATTTATATCTGCACATAAAAAAAAGAAAACAAAATTAACTATTTATTAATGACCTGATGTCTAAACCAAGTGATCATCATTATCCACATATGCTTTGTTATAAAGAATATATTGTCACTAATATTATGATAATATTAATCTTTTTTTCATTTTATACATGCAGCATTTCAATTGACTAATCATTTAATTGCAGATGTTTTATTGCGTTAATCCAGTAAAGGTTTAGTTTCAAAGAAAAGTTGATGAGATATTTGGTCATTCAGACTGATTCCAAACAATTGCCCTCTGCAATTTAAAACCAAACCAAGTGAATACCACTTCATCTATCTCCTTTTTGCCATCTTAATTGACAAATTTGCAATAACACTTTGCATAAATGGGGGGTCAGTACAACATCATCAGCTTGCCCAATGATGATGCTTTCAGTGAAACTCCAAATCATTCTATAAAATCATCTTGTTTTTTTTTTGTCTTAACATCTCTTATATTATATGCATTTGCACAATTTATGGCCAAACGTATGTGGACATCCTCCAAAGTATTGTGTTCCAGTGTTTCAGCTGCACAGATTGTTAACAGGTGCATAAAATCAAGCACATGGTATTGCAATCTCCATTGCCAAACACTGGCAGTGGCACTGGATTGTACTCAAGAGCTTTGTGACTTTAAATATAGTCCTGTAGGATGCCCCCTTTTCCATAAGTCAATATGTAAAGTTTCTGCTGTGCTAGATCTACCCCAGTCAACTGCAAGTGCTGCTATTATTGTGAAGTAGAAACATCTAAGAACAAAAACATTTCTGTCATAAAAAAGTAGTAGACCATGCAAAGTCACCAAGGGCCGCCAAATGCTGAAGTGCATAGCATGTAAAAATCACCTATACTTTGTTGCATTACTCATAACTGAGTTCCAAACTGGCTCTGGCAGACTTGTGTGCCGAGTGCTTCATGAAAACTTTCAGGGTCAAGCAACTACACACAAGTCTAAGCTCACAATTTGCAATGCTGATTGTCAGCTGGAGTGGTTTAAAGCATGCCACCACTGGACTCTGGAGCAGTGGAAACATTTACTCTTAAGTGATGTACCACACTTCAAATATCTGGCAGTCTGATGAATGAATTTTGATTTACTGGATGCAGGAGGCCACTACCTGCTGTACTGCATAGCGCTCACTGTAAAGTCTGGTGGAGGAGGGATAATGGATGCAGAAAGTAGACAAAAGTAGAAGTTGATAAGGTGAAGAGAGAGGTGGTAAAGGCTAAAGAAAAGGCGTATGATGAGTTGTATGACAGGCTGGACACTAAGGAGGGTGAAAAGGACCTGCACTGATTGGCTAGACAGAGGGACCAAGCTGAGAAAGATGTGCAGCAGGTTAGGGTAATAAAGGATAAAGATGGAAATGTACTCACAAGTGAGGAGGGTGTGTTGAGTAGATGGAAAGAGTACTTTGAGAGGCTGATGAATGAAGAGAACAAGAGAGAGAAGAGGTTGGATGATGTGCAGATACTGAATGAGGAAGTGCAACGGATTAGCAAGGAAGAAGTAAGGACAGCTATGAAGAGGATGAAAAATGGAAAGGCCGTTGGTCCAGATGACATACCTATGGAAGCATGGAGGTGTTTAGGAAAGATGACAGTGGAGTTTTTAACCAGATTGTTTAACAGAATCAGAGGATGCCCGAGGAGTAGAGATGTGTACTGATACCAATTTTTAAGAATAAGAGGGACGTGCAGAACTGTAGTAACTACAGGGAGATAAAATTGATGAGCCATGACGTTATGAGAAAATTTCATTTTCATTTTACATTCATTTCAGACTTTGACACAGAATCTGTGAATGTTACTGGCTGTAGTTGGTTTAATTAATAGTCTCACCAATAACAAAGTATAAAAATGATGACAGAACATTGATGAGCAGTTTCAGGCAAACAGACAGTAGATGTTTTAAATATATTTTAATAGCATTAGGCAATACTATATTTTGTATCACATGATTCTTTTAAAAACAAGTGTTAAGAACTTTTTCCTGATTAATTGTAACAATTTCTTCATGCTTCGAGGCCTTTTAAACTAAAGGTTTGACCTTTGCTTATTTTTGAAAACCTAATTAGAATAAGACAAGCTGCCGTAACAAAGCTAATTATCACAAACTATACCAAGGCATTTCAAATATATCTTTTAAGAAGTAATACACAGCATAAAAAACTAAAATTTATAGTCAAAACAATAATTTATGGATAGACCTCTTCAACTCTATACTCATGCTAGTGATATCTCTGGGTTATAATAAGAGTGCCGTTTGTGTTTGAAGTAGTGAGAAAGAAAAAACATTATTAACTGAAATGTAAGCTATAATAAGAATGTGCTGTGCATTAACCGACAGTATACCATTAATCCTTTTATAAGCTGAGAAAAGATTCTTAAATTGTAACTGCCACATAGCCGTTGAACTGCTGTAGCCCTGATGGTGCAGAAGGATAGGGAAGTACATGTTTTGCAAAGTGCTGTCTCTGTAAAACTAGCCATAGCTGAATTGCAAAGCCTAATTTGGATGGGGAACCTGGGACTTTGGGCATGCTGACTACCATGTACTTCTGCACATACTGATTTAATGTGTCATCTTAAGGTACTTGCAAACTCTGCGTGACCTCAAATTGAACTGACATGCTTCCTCTTTTTGTTTAGTAAACAAACTACAGTAGTATAAAACTGAGCTAGCTGCCATTTTTTGAGTAGGCTGCTTGTAACAAACCAAGCTGTCAGGGTCTGCTGCCTCCCCTCACCATGAATAAAGAAATTGCTTTTTATTTTAAATTGGTGTTTTTGTCTCCCGTTTTTTTTTCCGACTTCAGCATCCACAGTAGCAATGTGAGAAAGCATTTTTGTTGAATTGAGAAATTAATTATTATCATTACAAAAAATGTGAGAGACATGAAGAATACAGACAAACAGTGCCAATGAAGTACAAACTTTGAAAACTGCTACCTATAAAAAAACACTAAAAAATACTGTATTCCGGCAAATCTACTGTTTTAGTTTTTCAACAGAACTATTTTGGATTTTTAAAAGAAAATGTTACTTTATACAGTATATGCTTTATATACATTATCAAGCACCAACATGTTCTCATAATTTACTTTTATGATGGGGCATCCCTCCTACCAAAATAAGTAATAACCACTCAGATCCTGCTGTATACTTTTCTCTCCAAGGACAATAAGAGATCATCTTTAATTCCTTGATACCATAGATCCTATGTATGGTCATTTTTAACATAACTTCTTACTATTTTCTATATTAACAGAAAAAGAAAGCTGAAGTTTTTGGCAATGCATCAACACAAATCCAGAATGTAAGGATGAGGATCAAATGCAAACATAAATGACAGCCAAGGAATAACATTGTTTACCTACCTGGTACCAGGTTTCCATATATTACTTTCATCTTTTGACTATTTACCAAGTCAAAGTTAGCATTTCCTCTTACTTGTTCAGAACAGCTTCAGTGATACCTTATATACCTATATTGAGACAACAATTCATCAGAGGCTGATTGAGACCACTTTAAAATGTGCTCTCCAAAGCCTCCTCAAAGTAATCCTACACTCACCTTTACTTTTCCCATCAAAACAGTTGCAACCCTCCATGTCCACAGAGTTCTGGAGATGTCACTACTCGAGGCATGGAGCATTTTCTGCCAAAGCTATTTGTAGCGGACCTCCATTACTGAGGTCATTAATCAGGTCCATTCAAGTTCTATGTAACTTGACTCTTCGAATATGCAGAAGATTGCTCTTCCATGTATGAAAATGTGAGTCATCTTGAACAAAGTAATTCACTCACCACGTCTTGTACTCCCTCACTACCTGCTTGAGTCATTCAGTTTTGTCTATCAGATGCTTTGTTAGTTTAACTTCAAACACAAGTGCTCATCAGTGGAAATTCTGTCAACTTTCTCTGCTTAAATGTTCAGAATTTCCAATTAGTCAACACAGTTACAAAGGCAATCATTGATCTTCTGGCATTTGTTACATGAATAACCTGGCATTTGTTTCGAAATGGGGTCATCTTTTTAGTGGCATGCACTGTGCATATATATGAATGCAGATAATAATTGGATTTGTTCCCAGGGTTCACTCTTATCTTATCTAGTCATTCAGTAGTTGTTGGCATTGCTGAATGTCAGTTTTTTCACATTTACTTTTAACTCTTAAATTGTATTTTGATATTGTAAAATAGGATTCATAACAAAATAATTTCACTCATATACTCTGTCCCTCTTGAGAAACTTTTAAGCTCTTTTTTGGTTTCAGTGGAAGGTGTTCTTTTTCTTAAAAGACATATGTAGAGAGAGGGTAGATAGCCAAAATATTTAATCAGCCACTGAGTTTCTCATTGGCTTTAATAGAGTTGACAAGAACAAGACTACTACTAAAAAGTCCTAGTTCATGTATAGTATCACTCCATTTTCTGAACCCCTTGCGATTACAGAGTTGAAAGGTAACACCAAATATACAAGCTATATCAACAAACCAGTGTGTTTCTTTGTGCCACTCCCAAGCCAGGATAAATGGGGAGGGTTACATCAGGAAGGGCATCCGGTGTAAAAATTTGCAAAATCAATATGCGGACAACAATACAAATTTCCATACCGGATCGGTCGAGCCCCGAGTTAACAATGAACGCCACCAGTACTGTTAGTCAACAGGGTGCTGGCTGAAATTGGGCTACTGTTGGTCGAAGAAGAAAAAGGAGAAGAAGAGGGGGAAGACGTGTCCGGTGGCAGGAGGAAAGGAGGAAAGCAAAGAGAATGGAACTGAGAGTAGGAACTTTGAATGTGGGCACTGGTAACGGGAGAGAGTTAGCCGATATGATGGAGAGAAGGAAGGTTGATATATTGTGTGTGCAAAAGCCTAAATGGAAGGGGAGTAAGGCCAGGTGGATCAGATGTGGATTCAAATTGTTCTATCATGGTATGGATGGGAGAAGAAATGGAGTAGGGGTTATTCTGAAGGAACAGTATGTCAAGAGTGTTTTGGATGTGAAAAGAGTGTCAGACAGAGCAATGATTATGAAGCTGGAAATTGGAGGTGTGATGATGAATGTTGTTAGTGTACATGCCCCGCAAGTTGGGTGTGCAATGGGTGAGAAAGAAGATTTTTGGAGTGAGTTGGATGAAGTGATGAACTGTGTACCTAAGAGACAGAAAGTGGTGATTGGAGCAGATTTCAATGGACATGTTGGTGAAGGGAACAGAGGAGACAAGAAGGTGATGGGTAGGTATGGTGTCAAGGAAAGGAATGAAAAAGGTCAGAGGATGGTGGATTTTGCCAAAAGGATGGTCAAGGGTGTGGTGAATACGTATTTTAAGAAGATGATGGTGGTCTGTAGGATGACGTTGGAGATCAAGAAGAGGAAAAGAGTGAGGGCAGAGCCAAGGATCAAATGGTGGAAGTTGAAAATGGAAGACTGCAAGGTTGAATTTAGGGAGAAGGTAAGACAGGCACTGGGTGGCAGTGAAGAGTTACCAGACAACTGGGAATCTACAGCAGATGTAGTAAGGGTGACAGCAACAAGGGTGCTTGGTGTGACATCTGGAAAGAGGAAGGAGGAAAAGGAAACCTGGTGGTGGAATGAGGAAATACAGGAGAGTATACAGAGGAAAAGGATGGCAAAGAAGAAGTGGGATAGTTAGAGAGATGCAGAAAGTAGACAAGTGTACAAAGAGATAAGGCACAAGGTGAAGAGAGAGGTGGCGAAGGCTAAAGAAAAGGAGTATGATGAGTTGTATGAGAGGTTGGACACTAAGGAGGGAGAAAATGACCTGTACTGATTGGCTAGACAGAGGGACCAAGCTGGGAAAGATGTGCAGCAGGTCAAGGTGATAAAAGATAAAGAAGGAAACTTACTCACAAGCGAGAAAGTGTGTTGAGCAGATGGAAAGAGCACTTTGAGAGGCTGATGAACGAAGAGAACAAGAGAGAGAAGAGGTTGGATGATGTGGAGATACTGAGTCAGGAAGTGCAACGGATTAGTAAGGAAGAATTAAGGACTGCTATGAAGAGGATGAAAAATTGAAAGGCCATTGGTCCAGATGACATACCTATGGAAGCATGGAGGTGTTTAGGAGAGATGGCAGTGGAGTCTTTAACCAGATTGTTTAATGGAATCTTGGAAAGTGAGAGGATGCATGAGGAGTGGAGAAGAACTGTACTGGTGCCAATATTTAAGAATAAGGGGGATGTGCAGGACTGCAGTAACTACAGGGGAAAAAAATTAATAAGCCACAGCATGAAGTTATGGGAAAGAGTAGTGGAAGCTAGGTTAAGAAGTGAGGTGATTATTAGTGAGCAGCAGTATGGTTTCATGCCAAGAAAGAGCACCACAGATGCAATGTTTGCTCTGATGATGTTGATGGAGGCCAAAAGGAGTTGCATTGCATATTTATGGACCTGGAGAAAGCATATGACAGGGTGCTCGAGAGGAGGTATGGTATTGTATGAGGAAGTCGGAAGTGGCAGAGAAGTACGTAAAAGTTGTACAGGATATGTACGAGAGAAGTGTGACAGTGGTGAGGTCTGCGGTATGAGCGACGGATGCATTCAACGTGGAGGTGGGATTACATCAGGGATCGGCTTGAGCCCTTTCTTATTTGCAATGGTGATGGACAGGTTGACAGACGAGATTAGACAGGAGTCCCTGTGGACTATGATGTTTGCTGATGACATTGTGATCTGTAGCGATGGCAGGGAGCAGGTTGAGGAGACCCTGGAGAGGTGGAGATATGCTCTAGAGAGGAGAGGAATGAAGGTCAGTAAAAACAAGACAAAATACATGTGTGTAAATGAAAGGGAGGTCCATGGAATGGTGAGGATGCAGGGAGTAGAGTTGGGAAAGGTGGATGAGTTGAAATACTTGGGATCAACAGTAATGAGTAATGGGGATTGTGGAAGAGAGGTGAAAAAGAGAGAGCAGGCAGAGTGAAATGGGTGGAGAAGAGTGTCAGGAGTAATTTGTGACAGACAGGTATCAGCAAAAGTGAAAGGGAAGGTCTACAGGACGGTAGTGAGACCAGCTATGTTATATGGGTTGGAGACGGTGCCACTGACCAGAAAGCAGGAGACAGAGTTGGAGGTGGCAGAATTAAAGATGCTAAGGTTTGCATTGGGTGTGACAAGGATGTATAGAATTAGAAATGAGTACATTAGAGGGTCAGCCCAAGTTGGATGTGGTGTAACAGAACAAGAGGCAGAGAACAGAAAGATATGGAACAAGATGATCTGCTGTGGCAAACCCTAACGGGAGCAGCCAAAAGAAGGGGAAGAAGATCAAAACCTAATCAGGGTAGGGTGACTATTTCAATGTTATCTATAATTCAAACTGATGCTGAAAGAACTGATTTTACGGGGACAGTTCTGGGTATTGCCTTGAGGATAATGCAGCTAAAGTCAATATTTTAGCTCTGTAGCCTAAAATATGCTTGCAAGCATCCATGAAAAGATAAAATATATTTATAATACTTAAGCTTCTAAACACATTGCCCCACATGTATTAATGAAAATATTGCATTAAAAATATATGGTCATAACTGATGCCAAAATTGCTTTAATCCTAAATGTTTTGGCAAGCCTCTTATTTAACTTCATTGTTAATGTCTTATTATTTATTTTTATTGCTTTAAATAAATTCGTCATGATGATTTTCAAGGGTTTGCATGGAAATGTTTGCACTCCAAAACACTTGAAGAGAAAAGTAACAAATACTTTGTTTCAAATTGTAAAAGTTTACTTTTTCCAGAAGATTCAGGTTACAATCCCAAGTTGATACTGCTAATTTGTTATCATTTGCATTCAACAAATGAAAGGCCTTTGATACAGTACAGTACATCCTTTGAAAACACAGAGGAAGAGATAGTAGTTGAAAATAATTTATTGCAGTAATAATCCAGAAATCAAAAACATCTTTCTACTTTATTGTCCAGCTATCCATCCACTTGGGACTTGCTTTTTTATTATAATATTGCACTCACTCATAAAAGCATTAGCTATCACAAGGCATGAACATACTCACATCAGGCAAATTAACAGATTCAACTAAAATGTAGGTGTTTTGTACTAAATATGACTATATCAATACTTTACCAAAAAATATATCTTCCCTCCACATTTTCATTGGGAATGTTTGAATGTTATATGCATTCAAAATTCCCTGTCAGGTTTGTGTCACCTTTTCTCATCACTGTTTCGACAAGGGGGCTTCATGGGGAAGGAAGGTTGATAATTGACTTAGACGGGTAAAGTATCAGCCACATCGAACTGAAGGACCCAAAATGAGGAATGAAAGAATTGTTAGAGGATGTTACTTTCAGAATGATTTCTAATCTTACCTCCTAAAGAGTTTCTCTTGCATCTCAGGAGAGGAGAAAGGCTGGAGTCCAAATGAACCCTGTTCAAGATCATAGGCAGGTGTAAGAGCCTGTGTTCCAAAAGGTTGTTTTTGGCTATCAGGCAGGCAATCTGGAACCTGCTTGCGGACACCAACAGCAATGGACACTGTAATGTTGAACAGGAAGGCCTCCCATACAATGTTAGCAGAAGATTTTACAAATTTGACTGACAGGCTAGCAGGCCAAGAGGTGGCAGCAGCAACAATGGCCAAAGTGAAGAAATGTATGTGGGCAGTATTTTTCTCTGCTAAAACAGAGTTTACTAAGGCCATGGAGAATGACTTTATGATGACATCAAAGAGGTTCCAGCAAACAATTTAATTACTTGGTAAGGCTGTTACCCAGGCTGTTCTAAGCAAGGACCAGAAAAGTTGACCTTAATCAGGAATATCACATATGACTGCTGCTGGTTCCATTACTGTGGCTGAGCTTGCTGGTTTGACTAAAAATCTCTGTTGTAGCAGGTTGCTGAAGTAGAGGAGATCCAAACTGAAATGCTGAAAACATGGTAGTGACAGTGCTTCAGAGGTAGAGATCTCCATTGTTAAAAGGAGGATAAGAGGATGTGTTTCAGTTATGGAAGGATCACAGTCCTCAACCTCCCTGGAAAAGCTTTTACTGGGTTTATAGCAGATAGTTGAACCTTTTAAGCTGATAAATCTCAGGTAATAGGCCTTAGTGTGAAATTCAAGTCAAGCTGAAGATGAACAAGAGTACAGTGATTCTGGGAAAGCTAAAACTTGAAGCAGAATTTCTAGTATTTTGCTTGGTTAGATTATGCAGCTGGCAAAATTACATTGAGCTTAATGATAATGATTCTGAAACATTTTCAGTGTGTTTTGAGAAAGTGTAAAAATATGTATTAGAGAGTATGATGTGGTTGAGATAAAAATGTACATCTGCAACACTGAAGCCATGGTCCTCTCCTAGAAAATAGTGACCAAATCCCTGCAGGTAAAGAGTAAGAGAGTGCCCCAAGAGGAGGAATTGGTGTACCCCATGGTATTATTGTTCATGAGTGATGATGAAGGAGATTGTCAGCTTGACCAATGAATTGGTGCAGTGGCATAAGTTTTATAAATTTTGTATCAGACCAATGTGGTGAAGTGCTTTTACAAAACTGTTGATTTACTGTTCTGACTACATCACCATCAACAGGAGTCAACTGAGGTGTTTTGGATAAGTAGTTGGGATGCTCCCTGGGGGCTTCACTTAAAAGCTGTACAAGGTATGGCTCCTTACTGTCTTGGAAACATTTGGTTAGTCCTCAGAAAGGTCTAAAGAAAGGGATAAGGGAGGTCTGGTAAGCCCAGCTAAGCATGTTACTGCCACAACCTTCTCCAGGCAAAGGGTAATTAAAATGAATGAATGAATTATATGTACTTTGTATACTAGGTAAGTTCCCCGGCATTATCTGACTGAAAAAATGAAAGGATGGAAAGCTAAAAAGTAATTACAAATGATATATTACCAAACATTATAAACCTGAAACTTGCAGCATTTGGTCTGTATGCTAAAATGCTAGGAGTATTAATTTTAACTCTTAGTCTGCTTACTTATACTCAAAGTTCAAGTCACTACATTATTTGAAAACTTAATTATCTGAAACCATGAAGAAAAGTATTAAAGTTTTGCCAGAGGCTGTGGAAATTATAATGCCTAAAGCAAGTTGGCATCAGGACCAATTTAGTAGGCAGGCACTATATTTCACAGTGTATCAATTTGTGATTATAATACAAATAAAACAAAAATTATTTTTCGTTCAGAAAAATATGTATGGGAGTGCCTAAGCAACATATTACAGCAAACAGGATTTGCACATTCACACTGTAACATTCTAAATACAGGCTGTATCAATCTAAAATACTTAAGATTTATGCAAGGAAACAATTAGGATGAAACTAAAAGAAAACCTAAAGGTCTATATCAAATTAAATACTGCAGATGTTGCTTTTCATTTGCTTTTTCATTATTTGCAGTAATTTAATTTGTAATTTTATTCCCTGTATTTACTGAGTTCCTAACTGTCACAGCAAGCACCAATTATTCTGCTGCACTGCATTTTAAATTGCCTTCTTTGGCTGTAATCTTGACATTCTTGGGAAAAACTTGACTGCAGACATTGTGATGCTGAAGAAATTCTTCTCTCACTGGATTCACACTATAGTACAAAGCTATTGCTATTGTAAGTACTGGATGTCTTCTTTGTAAGCAGTATTTTTTTTTTTCCTTCCTCCACAGGCAATATTGCTTTCGGCCACAGAGAAAATACTTAAAGGAAATGCTTAATCAAAGAAAAATCTTTAAGAAAGTTAAATGTAATGGGTAAGAATCAAACTGATTTCTTGGTTAAAAGGTAAGTGTGCTAACCATCACACTTTGTTCATATCATCTATAGATGCCACGTGGGCTGGATGGACATCCTGGCCAGGAGAGTGGATGGTTCCTTACCCGGATGGGAGGGCAAAAAGGGATGAATGGACAGCTCATTAGGAAAGAAAGACATTGCCAGAAACTTTTTATTTCCCCAGCAATGGGGGCCATGAGAGGGTGATGCAGGGAGACAAATTCCCTGTTATGATGGACTTCTGTGTGACTCGGAAGTGCTTTCGTCGGACAGTCGTCCTGGCACCGGAAGTATTCCCGAGTCTGTCATAAGAGGGACCACACTCCCTTTTCCAGTCGAGTTGGAGCTGGGAGGTAGTGGAGCAACGCTTGAGTGGAGAAAGGTAGTGCGGTAGGAAGAAACACTTCTGGAGAGAAAACTTGTATTTTGTGCTTGTGATGACATATGTGAGAGGATTTGATTAATAAATTAACCTTTATCTGAACCCGGGACTGTGCTTGTGTGTTCGTGTTAGGGATAGGGCTTGCTGATGCCTGGGTGTCCATCACACATCATAATGTGCATGGTATTGTTTCTCTGTCATTAGGTCAAAGTACTTCATTCAATTCACTCTACTGTAACTGTATATCTGTTTGCATGGCTTTTCACAGGTATTATTTCCAAATGACTGTGTTTAGACTAAATATCACTGTTGATCCCAATTCATTATTAGATTTGAATAAGCAGTTACAACCACTTATTCCAACACCCTTACCACTCCTTGAGGAACAATGCCAAAAGTTTTATGTGAAAAACCTGACTTGAGCAGTTTCAAATATGATAGGGAGAAAGTGTTAGATTGTTAGGATGATGGTCTAATGCCGAAAGAATATGTTTACAATCACCAAATTCCAAAAATACATCTGGAGACACTATGGCCCCACTCAGGACAGATTGGGGCAAAGACTAAAAACAGAGGGAAATGTTAGTTAAATGTAATTGGCAGGAATCTAACCCAGATCCGTCGGTTGAAAGGGAAGTGGGCTAACCATCATACCACCATCACAACGTGTGTGGTTGTTTCTGTGTTGATACATCACACTGAAGTATTTCATACCACAAACTGTTTTATAACTGTGGCTTGTAGTATATTATTTTCACAGATCATACTGTAGCATTTCTTGCTACTAACTCTGACCTGTAGCCACTCAGGGATGGAGGAGGGGATATGAAGCAACAAGATATATGTCAGAAGCCCTGCTTATAGTAAGATGTACCTGTGTGTCAAATTTAAAGGCTGTGGTGTGAAAGCAAAGGACAAATAATTAGATTGTGCTTAACAGATACAGAGATAATTTCCTTAATAGAACAATCTGGTAATAGAATTATGCAATAAAATTTGTGAAAGTATACCTTTGCACATTCTTGTGCCTTGTAATTGATATCCTTCAGGGCAGATGCAGGAGTAGGATCCAGGCTGATTTACACACTGGTACTGGCACATATAACTTGAAAAACTGCACTCGTCAATATCTTTAGAAAAGAGAACACACAATGAACAGATGTAATACAAAGTGGTTGTATATCACATACATTAATCACACTTTTAAGTAGATGCACAGCTATGTATTATATGTTGGCAAAACCACAAACTTCAGAAAAGAGTTTAACTTGCTAGGCTTTCCATGACATAACAAGATGTAGTTAAACCAGAATGCAAATACAGAGAAAAGGATCACTAGGATACAAAATAACTAGCTGATATTTGATTTAACTTTAGGTATTTGCCATAACAGCACTAGCAAAGTCATTAAAAGTTAATGTCTTTCTTATGGGATTTCTATTGCGGGAGAAAACATTAAACTGGCATGTTGATCTACTCGAAATGCCAAAATAGAAAATGTATTTTTACAATTACAAATAATGCTAAAAAAGTTTATTATATTGACATACTACACTTTACATAAGAATGACCACTACTGTGTTATGCTTTACTTTTAAATAAACTAATTCAGCATTAAAAATGGAAATGTTAAAATATAACAACTCTTCAGCCAAATAAGTATTCTTACTCATACTCACTAATACTGATAATTCACTACGCCTGATATTTTACAAGTTCAAAGACAGTTGAATATTTAAGTAAAAATTAATATGAACAGGAAAATATATGATATACTAGCAGAATACCCGCGCTTCGCAGCGGAGAAGTAGTGTGTTAAAGAAGTTATGAAAAAGAAAAGCAAACATTTTAAAAATAACGTAAGATGATTGTTAATGTAATTGTTTTGTAAGTGTTGTTGTCATATCTATCTATTTATATTATATATATATATATAGCAAAATACCTGCGATTGGCAGCGGAGAAGTAAAAAGAAAAGGAAACATTTTAATAATAACGTAACATGATTGACAATGTAATTGTTTTGTCATTGTCATGAGTGTTGCTGGCATATATATATATATATATACACACACATCTATACACATACATATATACAGTTATATATATATACATATACACACATACATATATATACATATACTATATACACATACTGTATATATACACACACACATATATACATACTGTATATACAACATATACATATCTACATATATACTGTATATACACATATATATACAAATCTACATATATATATATATATCTACATATATATATTAGGGTGGGACTCGATTAAAAAATTAATCCAATTAATTAGAGGCTGTGTAAGAATTAATCTTGATTAATCGTATGTAATCGACACGTAAATTTGCCCCAAATCGCAAATGTTTTTTTTTTATTTAAAACGGTTTTAGTGGGCTTACAGAATCAAATAATAGACATGGACATGAATATTGTAAACTGAAGCTGTTTTAATTTCTGAAAAAAAGCTTTTAAACTGCATTTGAATTCAAAACAGAAACAAAAATATCATCCCTGGTTAAAATTGGGCAGACTTAAAAATAAAGTGGTAGTTTAAGTACTTTAAGTACATTTTCAGAATAGTATTGTCTTTAAATAATAATAACCAAAATTTCAACATAAAGTGCAGTTTTCTTCTTAAAAAATAAGTCAGAAACATAAAAGGTAATTTGACCAGCTTACTCTTTAAACTCTGAGTAACATTAGCCAAAATTATTTTGTACATTAGGCTAAAACAGTGTGATCATTGAACATTTTGTAATTAGATGTATTTAGAATTACTAACGGTCACGGAAGTCCAATGATCCCCAGTAAGAGCCACAAAGTCCGCTTTCTGTAATGCATCTAATTTTGCTTGCTTTTCAGTGTGCACAAAACCATGCTTTTATCAAGGCTTCGCTTTCGGGTAGTCGAAATGATCAGTCGTAGGAACGCGCTTTATTCCGACTCTAACATTTTTGTAGCTGTGATGTGTGCATCAGTGTAATGGATGTACCAGGAAATCATGCATTGACAAAAGTTCCCGCTTGCTTGGAATTGAAAGTGTGATTAAATGCGTTATTTTTAACGCGTTATGGAGTACATGCATCGAAGCTTCTCAGCTGTGCTTGTGCTAAGAAAGGGAAAATTTTAAAAATAACGTAACATGATTCTGTTAACCTAATATTTTTCATACGTCCCAAACCAAGGAGATGCTAAGGTAAAATGAATCGGTAGCGCGTACATAGTCAGTACACCCTCTCGAATCAACCTCAATGTCGGCGTTAGAGGCTTAAGACTCTACAATTAGCCACAGCGTGTGGCTTGTCTATGCTAAAGTATGTATTGTAGATCGGGTATATATATACATTTATATATATATACCCGTGTACGCAGTGGAGAAGTAGAAGTTATGAAAAGAAAAGGGAACATTTTAAAAATAACGTAACATGATTGTCAATATACAGTAATTGTTTTGTGAGTGTTATTGAATGTTGCTGTCATCAAGGATTTGATTATCATTATTTCTTTCAATCAGGCTCGTATTTGTAGGATGTGTTCAAGTTACATTCCGTGTTTGTCAATCGTTGTAAAGATAAGAGGTTTCATTCATCGATTAGTTCCTTACTGCATCAATAAACAGCTCGTCTTCCTTTTATCTGAGATGTGACAAACTGCATGCACGTTTTTTTACACTGTCTTCCTTTAGCAGGACATTCACTTTTTCCACCGTGTGCTTTGTTTCCGCAGTAGCTGCACTTATGAATATGATTGTATGTATAAGACGCTTCATATTTTTTGCTGCCTTCTCAATTGTGTAATTCGGTTTTGTTCAGCACTCTTTGGAACTGTTGCTTTTGTCTGCGCATTGCGCCAGTTCACGTGAGCCGCTTGGTGTTCTTGCATCGAAGGTTCCCAGCTGTACTGGTGCCATCTCGTGTAATGTCAGCTAAGACCCGGCACTCAAAAGTTTCTCTCGCAGTTTCAATGAGTTTGTGCCAAACACCACCCTGACCATCTCATCTTCCTCTGCATAAGCACAGTCCTTCACCGTGAATATTTACGGCAGTGTTTGTATTGGATTGCCGCTGATGGGCGGCCTTATATGGGCAGGCACTAAATTACAAACGCTAGTGGCAGCCTGTCTATGAACTTAATTTAATATAAACTTACGGTTCACGCCGTGCTTTGTTTCCGCAGTAGCTGTACTTATGAATATGCTTGTATGCATCATTTGCTTCATAATGTTTTTCTGCCTTCTCAATTGTGAAATGGCGTTTTGTGCTCATCGCTGTTTGGAGTTCTTCCTTGTTCTCTACGTTTACGTAGGAGGCGTGATGATGTCACACGAAACTCCGCCCCACACGCCCATCTCCAACTCAAGACTCCATTACATTATATGGGGAAAAATAGCTTCCAGTTATGACCCTTATGCGTAGAATTTCGAAATGAAACCTGCCCAACTTTTGTAAGTAAGCTGTAAGGAATAAGCCTGCCAAATTTCAGCCTTCTACCTACACGGGAAGTTGGAGAATTAGTGATGAGTCAGTGAGTCAGTGAGTGAGTCAGTGAGTGAGTGAGTGAGGGCTTTGCCTTTTATTAGTATAGATAATATGAAACCAGGAGGAAAAACTGTATTTGTAAATTCTACAGCTTTAATAATGAAAGTATCCCATGACCTTGGGTTACGTAAATTTGTTTCACAGTTTTATTAATGTACTTGCTATTGTTGATAGGTGACTCACCAAATGATAAACATAATTATATAATAATTAAAAAAACACTTAATATTTTAAATGCTTGAATACGAGTAATATACAAGAAACTATAAATTATAAAATTTTCAATGTTTTGTTATTGCTTTCAGATGATGGAGCCTGAACAGGCAGCATGTTGTGTAGGGCAGTAGCAAACCCATAGATTCCACTCTCACACCTTCATTCACACCTGCTCCCATTCTGGGCCTAGTATTTAGAGTTAACATATAACCTATATATCGTGGAAGGAAAGCTAGAGTTATACATGGCAGAAAAACTCCATACAGATCAGGGCTGAAATCTGACTCTGGAGGTGCCTGTCAGATGTATCCTTTCATGACAGCAGTGAAACCATCTGTGAATGGGCTTTTTCAGGAGGATAATGTGCTAGTCATAGGAAAATGGAATTGAATTCAGCACAATATAGGTATCAGTTCAATTAATTATCTGTGGTGTGTGGTGGATGTACTGTTTGATAAAGAGATTTATCACTAGTTAATTTACAAGAGCTATATGACACATTGGAGCTGAGCTGTTGAGATGTGCTAATGAATACAGGAGTAACAGCTAGAAGGGGGACAGTGAAGAGGCTGAATTGCTATTAGCTGGATTAACTTAAAATAATAATAATAATAATAATAATAATAATAATAATAATAATAATATTAAGCAGCATTTGCAACTATATGATGACAAATGGTTAATGCATATTAATTCAACTCTGTAAATAAATATAACATTTGTTGCCACTCTGAAGTTTATAAAGTGAATTTGTAGTACTAGGTTGTTGTACCGTGTTAGCCATTATGAATGTAGAGAAAAACCAAGCAAAATGACATTTTGCTTGGCTTTTCTCTAAAGTGAATTTGGAAATACAAATAAGCAGAATATAATACTTTATAATACAGAATCCCTCAACCATCACTTTTATGCACTTCTGACACAATTATCTTCTTAAGTAATGAAAACATTTCAGAGATGATTATATGATTCATTTGTTCATTTATTTTTACTGCTGAACAAAAATATAGAATTAACAACTTCTTAGGCAACATCTTTCAAAGATATAATTATCCTTCTCTAACCAAATGCAGTGAAGCAAACTGAATATTTTAAATTAGAAATAAATTTTCTTTCGGCAATCCATCAATTGAGCCTCACATCTCATTTAAAAAAACTGTAATAAAACTCCCTTGCAATGCTAATAAAACACACTGTTAATATATTGAGTATACAGGAGAGTATACAGAAGAAGAAGATGACAAAGAAGTAGTGGGATAGTCAGAGAGATACAGAGAGAGTACAACGAGCTAAGGCACAAGGTAAGGAAAAGGTGGAGAAGGCTAAAGAAAAGGCGTATGACGAGTTGTATGAAAGATTGAACACTAAGGTGGGAGAAAAGATCCTGTACCGATTGGCTAGACAGAGGGACCGAGCTGAGAAAGATGTGCAGCAAGTTAGGGTGATAAAGGATAAAGATGGAAACATACTCACAAGTGAGGAGAGTGTGAACAGATGGAAAAGTACTTTGAGAGGCTAATGAATAAAGAGAACAAGAGAGAGAAGAGGTTGGATGACGTGGAGATAGTGAATCAGGAAGTGCAACGGATTCACAAGGAGGACGAAAGGACAGCTATGAAATAGATGAAAAATGGAAGGGCCATTGTTCCAGGTAAGAGTCACATGTGCTTTGCAAACGCTAGAGTCTGTTGAGAGTTGTTGGTTTGTTCTGTGGTGTGAGATTTAAATTAAAAAATACATTTTGCTCTTAAAACTTGGGTTTTGGTTGCCTCTAAGGAACCGTGTGGGAATTTTAAAGGTTTTTTTTTTTTTTTGCTTTTTTTTCGCCCGCACAAGAGCAAAAGTAGCTGGGTGTTTGGAAGTGCGCTTGGAAAAGTTATTTGTACTTGTACTTGTTCTTTTTCTTGTTATCTGTATTTGAATTAGCATCGAGGCGGCAGGGTAGAAAGCAGCAGTAACTGATATCGGCATTTGTAAATAAATAACCGCGTCGTCGTAACAGCGATTCCTTAGTTTAAAGGAAAAGAAAAAAAGGCCGCGGCTGACTTCAAAGCAGTAAAAGGTGGAAACTCAGTAGTGCGCAGGTAAGCGGCCTGCGTTAAGACACCGATCAGGCACAAGGAGCAGTAGGAGCAAATAAGGTAGTAAAGTTTTATTTATTTGTTTATTTTAGATTAAACAGTCCTTAGCGGTCCAGAGGCAGAACGGTTAAGTGGGCAGCAGCGTATTAATACGGGGGAATACAAACAGTGCGAGTGAAGAGCTTATAAGTAAGAAGAGCGCAAAGTTAGAAGAGACAGAGAAAAGTAAAGTTAACCTCATAGAAAGGCAAATAGCAGGCAGCTGAGAGGGAGAACAGTACAGGAGCTTAAGGGGAAAAGGTGTAAAATATCTGTAGCAGATCTTAGTGTTACCATTTAAGTTAAGGAGCAGCTGAAAGAAGAAGAAATTTAATTTTAAGAAAAAAAATATATAGTTAAGGCAGCTTAGTAATCCCAAATCAAATTTTAATAATGAGGCCAGTGCAATGCAAGTCCTGTTGGATGTTGGACTTTTTAGATGATGGTTTGGAAGAGCCAGTTGTCTATGAGGGCTACATCTGCAAGAGATGCCAGCTGATCCAGCACCTCGAGCTCAGGGTCGCTGAACTGGAGGAGGAGTTGGCTGACCTGCTTGTAATAGAGAATTGGCGGACTTGGCCCAGGTGTCCTTTAGAGATAGTGTGCACCCCTAAGGTGGCGCTGGAGGAGATTCCAGACCAGACAGGTAGGAATAGGTGGGTCACGGTCACAAGGCGTAAGGTAAAGGGTGCACACTGTCCGGGGGCATCAACCCCAGAATTAGAAGTGTCTAACCGTTATCATGTCCTGGCGGAGCTGGACGGTGACTCTGATAATTCTGAGGTGGTAGGCAGGGTTGAGGAGCCCCAACGGGCCACCTCAAAACCAGTTCCCAAAAAGAGAGAGGTAGTGATAGTTGGGGACTCAATCATTAGGGGATTGAAGCGCAGGTGTGCTCCAGAGAGAGAGAGTCTCGCGGTGTGTTGCCTTCCGGGAGCACAGGTGGGAGACCTCCTGGAAGGGTGGATAGGCTCTTGGCCAGAGCGGGTGGATCCAGTTGTCATTGTCCACGTTGGAACAAATGACATACATAAGGGTAGTCTGTCAGTTCTGCGATCCAAATTCAAAGAGTTAGGTACCAAGCTGAGGAGCAGAACTGACAAGGTAGTCTTCTCCAAGTTCTGCCTGTGCCACGCCAGTCCAGGTAAGATTGAGGAGATTAGAAGGCTTAACGCGTGGCTCAAATCTTGGTGCAGGGTAGAAGGGTATAGGTTTATGGGGCATTGGGACTCCTTTTGGAACAGATGGGACCTGTTCCGCGTGACGGGTTACATCTGAACCGAGGGGCACCAATGTATTGGGGAGGCGTATGTGTAGGCTAGTCGAGGATTGTTTAAACTAGGGAATGGGGGCAGGGAGTTTAGGACAGGCCAGATTTAGATCTATACATGGAAGAACAAACAATTTTGTAGAAATAAAAATGCATAGTAATGTAAATTTTAAGCAAACACTTAAAGATAGAAGGATTAACACATTAAAAATAGCTTGCCTTAATGCTAGAAGTATCAAAAATAAGGTAAGTGAGTTGGAGTTGTATGTAGCAGAGCATAATTATGATATTATAGCAATAACGGAAACCTGGCTAAATAACAAAGATGGGGATGAGTGTAACATAGAGGGATACACATTTTTAGGAAGGATAGACAGAACAGAAAAGGAGGTGGGGTTGCTGTTTATGCCAAACAGGAATTAAATGTAAGTCATCTTCAGTTGGATGATGAGCCCCATCTTAGTGAGGACATGTGGCTTGCCTGGAAAATATTAGGGAAAAGGTCTCATTTTAGGAGTGTGTTATAGACCACCCAATTCAGACAGTAATTTCAACACACATCTTTTAGTAATATCAAAAGGCAAGTTTACAGGGGATATTATAGTCATGGGGACTTTAATTATCCAAATATTAACTGGGATAACCTTACAGATGGAGGAGCACAAGAGCAGGAGTTTTAGAAGTAATCAGCGACTGTTTTTAACACAGCATGTTAAAGCACCAACAAGGGGTGAAGCCTGTCTGGATTTAGTATTCTGTAATAATCAGGATAGAATTGAGGGTGTAGAGGTGATTGAACCACTAGGGTCAAGTGACCATAATGTAATACAATTCTCAGTATTTTGTAAGAGTACAGATGCAAAGACTAAAATTGTTAAGTTGAACTTTAGTAGGGCTAATTTTGAGCAGATGCGACAAAGTCTAAGTAGGATAGACTGGGATAAGCTTTTAAATGTGGAGACAGTCGAGGAGCAGTGGAACAGGTTTAAAATGTTTTACATGTAATGCAGGACAGATACATACCTAAATTTGGAAGTAATAGGAAACTAAAAAAAACTCCACGATGGATTAATAAAGATTTAAAAAAGAAGTTGCAAAGGAAAAAACTGCTGTATAAGGCATATAAGACTAATGACTGCAAAGAGAACCGTAGCGCGTATGAGAAAATGAGGGCAACCATTAAGAAGGATATCAGAGAGGCTAAAAGACAGTTGGAGAGGAATATAGCAGATAAGGCGAAAGAAGACCCCAAGAGATTCTTTCAGTATTTTAGTAGTAAAAGAACAGTTAAGGAGGAGGTCAAGTTCATCAGGAATAGTAAAGGGAATTAAAAGATACAGACAATGAAATAGCAGATGCCCTAAACTTACATTTTTCTGAGGTGTTTACAAGTGAGCAAGTGGATAATCTCCCAGAGGTAAACGTGACTACTAAGGAGGTACTGAGGGATTTGGAAATTGTAGAGGGAGAAATCACCAGGCCCAGATAATATTTATCTTCGTGTTCTTAAGGAGGTTAGTGAGTACATATATAAACCCTTGACACATTTTTAGGAAGTCACTGTGCACTGGAGAGATTCCAAAGGACTGGAAAATGGCAAATATCATCCCATTATATAAAAAGGGTGACAGGGCAGATCCAAGCAACTATAGGCCAGTAAGCTTAACAAGCATCACAGGAAAATTAATGGAAGGAATTATTAAGGATAAGATTGAGCAACACATGGCAAGGACAGGAGTTATTCTGAACAGTCAGCATGGGTTCAGAAGAGGGAGGTCGTGTTTTACTAACATGTTGGAATTCTATGAGGAGGCAACAAAAGGATACGATCAAAGTGGAGCTTATGATATTATTTATCTGGACTTTCAGAAAGCATTTGATAAGGTGCCACATGAGAGGTTGGGCATCAAGTTAAAAGAAGTGGGAGTTCAGGGTGATGTTTTTAGATGGGTGCAGAATTGGCTCAAACACAGGAAGCAGAGGGTGATGGTGCGAGGAACCTCATCAGAACTGGCCGATGTTATGAGTGGTGTTCCACAGAGGTCAGTGCTAGGGCTGCTGCTATTTTTAATATACAGTAATCCCTCGCTATATCGCGCCCTTCGACTTTCGCGGCTTCACTCTATCGCGGATTTTAAATGTAAGCACATCTAAATATATATCACAGATTTTTCGCTGGTTCGCCGCTTTCTGCAGACAATGGGTCTTTTAATTTATGCTACACACTTCCTCAGTTTGTTTGCCCAGTTGATTTCATACAAGGGAAGCTATTGGCGGATGGCTTAGAAGCTACCCAATCAAAGCATGTATTACATATTAACTAAAACTCCTCAATGATATAAGATATGCTATACCCACGCGGTGCTTGAGATTGTTTGCTTCTCTCTATCTTTCTCACTCTCTCTGCCTGACGGAGGGGGTGTGAGCAGAGGGGCTGTTTGCACAGAGGACACAGACGCTCTACAAAATGCCGCTTTATCGCAGTGCTTCTGTATACTTAAAAGCAAGTATTGATTTTTTGATTGTTTGCTTTTCTTAGCGAGTGCTCTCTCTGACATTTTCTGCTCCTGATGGCACTCCTTTGAAGATAAGATATGTTTGCATTCTTTTAATTGTGAGAAAGAACTGTCATCTCTGTCTTGTAATGGAGCACAGTTTAAACGTTTGACTAAAGGGTGTTATTTCATGTCTAGAGGGCTCTAATAATGTTAACGGTGGGAGAGTTTATAAGGGCTTAAAATATACAAAAATAACCATACAAACATATGGTTTCTACTTGCTGATTTTTCACCTATCGCGGGGGTGTCTGGAACGCAACCCCCGCGATCGAGGAGGGATTACTGTATATAAATGATTTAGATAGGAATATAAGTAACAAGCTGGTTAAGTTTGCAGATGATACCAAGATAGGTGGATTAGCAGATAATTTGGAATCCGTTATATCATTACAGAAGGACTTAGATAGCATACAGGCTTGGGCAGATTTGTGGCAGATGAAATTTAATGTCAGTAAATGTAAAGTATTACACATAGGAAGTAAAAATATTAGGTTTGAATACACAATGGGCGGTCGGAAAATCGAGAGTACACCTTATGAGAAGGATTTAGGAGTCATAGTGGACTCCAAGCTATCAACTTCCCAACAGTGTTCAGAAGCCATTAAGAAGGCTAACAGAATGTTAGGTTATATAGCACGATCTGTGGAGTACAAGTCCAAGGAGGTTATGCTCAACCTTTATAATGCACTGGTGAGGCCTCATCTTGAGTACTGTGTGCAGTTTTGGTCTCCAGGCTACAAAAAGAACTGAGCAGCACTAGAAAAGGTCCAGAGAAGAGCGACTAGGCTGATTCCAGGTCTACAGGGGTTGAATTATGAGGAAAGATTAAAAGAGCTGAGCCTTTACAGTTTAAGCAAAAGAAGATTAAGAGGTGGCATGATTGAAGTGGTTAAAATTATGAAGGGAATTAGTACAGTGGATCGAGACTTGTATTTTAAAATGAGCTCATCAAGAACATGGGGACACAGTTGGAAACTTGTTAAGGGTAAATTTTGCACAAACATTAGGAAGTTTTTCTTTACACAAAGAACGATAGACACTTGGAATAAGCTACCAAGTAGTGTGGTAGACAGTAAGACGTTAGGGACTTTCAAAACTTGACTTGATGTTTTCTTGGAGCAAACAAGTGGATAGGACTGGCGAGCTTTGTTGGGCTGAATGGCCTGTTCTCGTCTAGATTGTTCTAATGTTCTAACATACCTGTGGAAGCATGGAGGTGTTTAGGAGAGATGGCAGTGGAGTTTTTAACCAGATTGTTTAATGTAATCTTGGAAAGTGAGAGGATGCCTGAGGAGTGGAGAAGGAGTGTACTGGTGCCGATATTTAAGAATAAGGGGGATGTGCAGAACTGTAATAACTACAGGGGGATAAAACTGATGAGCCATAGCATGATGTTATGGGAAAGAGTAGTGGAAGCTAGGTTAAGAAGGAAGGTGGTGATTAGTGCAGCAGCAGTATGATTTCATGTCAAGAAAGAGCACCACAGATGCATTGTTTGCTCTGAGGATGTTGATGGAGAAGTACAGTGGAACCTCGGTTCATGACCATAATTCGTTCCAAACCTCTGGTTGTTAACCAATTTGGTTGTGAACCGAAGCAATTTACCCCATAGGATTGTATGTAAATACAATTAATCCGTTCCAGACTGTACAAACTGTAAATATATTTTTTTAAAGATTTTTAAGCACAAATATAGTTAATTGCACCATAGAATGCACAGTGTAATAGTAAACTAATGTAAAAACATTGAATAACACTGATACAAACACCCAGGCTCCCTGCTCAGCTGCACGCGCAGGCTCGCTCACTTTCAGCTGCACGAGCTCCCTCTCTCTCTCCAACACGCGAGTCAGCACTCTCTCTCTCTCTCTCTCTCTCCAGCGCGTGAGCCCGCTCTCTCTCTGTCTCTCTGTAATATTGCAGCAGTTTGCGCTATAGCCTTGCAAGCCGATCGCTGTATAAAAACTTTTTTAAATGAGTTTTAAGCACGGGGGAAAAAAGGAACATTTGAACAAATCTGAACTTTATTTAAAAACCAACCACAAGCAACCAAGTAAGTAACATTACAGGAGTTTGCGCTATAGCCTTGCAACTGATCACTGTATAAACACTTTTTTTTAATGAGTTTTAAGCACAGGGGAAAAAAAATGAACATTTGAAAAAAGTGAAAAGTAACACTGCAACAATTCACGCTACGAACCGAAAAATGAACATTTGAAAAATCCGTACTACAAAAACCATAAACCACCAAGAAAACTAACCTTGCATGAGTCGAGTTCTGGCATGAAGTGAGGAGGAACTGGATGGAGAGGAGGTTACAGTTTAGAGGGAGAGTCTGGCTCCGCGATGGAGGGATGTTTTCCTTCAGGTGTTTTCTCTCTTGTGATTTCTTGGGTTTCTGCTGTTTTTATCTGTTCAGCTGGTGGGAGCGAAAGCCTCATGCAGCCATTCCAAAAACAAAGTCCTTGTGACCCAACCCTTTGTGTTTGCCCTCCACATTACTGGCAGTCTGGCTTTGTTTACATTGTGCTGCTTGAAAGCACGAGGGTTCTCAAACTGGTAAATGAGTAAACTGGTAAACAGTTTTTCCACCTCTTCCAGCACTTGAGGCCTCTCTCTGCCTGGTTAACGCTGTAACTCCTTTTGCAACATCATTAATAGATTCCATTAATAGATTCTTTCTGCTTTAGAATAGTCGAAATCGTAGGTTTCTCGGCGGCAAGATCAGTAACACGAATGCCATGCTCATACTTTTCAATAATTTCTTTCTTTACTTCGATTTCAGTTTTCTGCAAAACTTTCTTTTCACCACTCTTCACTTGCTTAGAAGCCATGGTTAACTGCAAAAGCACACGAAATACTGTACTGCACAAAGAGATCACAGATAAAGCACGCACATCTGACTGAGAACAATGAACAGGGAGCGGTTCAACACGTGCTTAAATACAGTAATTGGCGCGTACGAACCAGAAGGGAAATGAAATAGAGCACAAAGAGTTCACAGTGAAAGCATGCATGCACGCAAGTACGCACAAGCACGCACGTCTGACCAAGAACAATGCAACACGTGCGTAAATCATCAGCACGCACAAACCGAAAGGGAAACTGGCTTGTTCAGTATACCGAAAGTGTGTGGTTGTGAACCGAGGCAAAAGTTTGGCTTAACTTTTTGGTCATAAACCGAGTTGTACGTGTACCGAGACGCTCGTGAACCGAGGTTCCACTGTATAGAGAAGGCCAGAAGGAGTTGCATTGTGTCTTTGTGAACCTGAAGAAAGCATATGACAGGGTGCCTTGAGAGGAGCTAGATAGATGGATAGATACTTTATTAATCCCAAGGGGAATATATATGTGGTATTATATGAGGAAGCCGGGAGTGGCAGAGAAGTACGTAAGAGTTGTACAGGATATGTATGAAGGAAGTGTGACAGTGGTAAGGTCTGCAGTAGGAGTGACAGATGCATTCAAAGTGGAGGTGGGATTACATCAGGGATCGGCTTTGAGCCCTTTCTTATTTGCAGTGGTGATGGACAGGTTGACAGATGAGATTAGACAGGAGTCCCCATGGACTATGATGTTTGCTGATGACATTGTGATCTGTAGCGATAGTAGGGAGCAGGTTGAGGAGACCCTGGAGAGGTGGAGATATGTTCTAAAGAGGAGAGGAATGAAGGTCAGTAGGAACAAGACAGATTACGTTGGATTGGAAATGTGCAGAGGAGAGTTGCTGAGTATATTGCAAGAAGGATATTAAGGATAGAGCTGCCAGGCAAGAGGAAAAGAGGAAGGCCTAAGAGAAGGGTTATGGATGTGGTTAGAGAGGACATGCAGGTGATGGGTGCAACAGAACAAGATGCAGAAGGCAGAAAGATATGGAAGAAGATATGGAAGAAGATGATCTGCTGTGGCAACCCCTTAACAGGAGCAGCAGAAAGAAGAGGAACTAAACTGTGTTTATTGTACCACAGCCAAACCAAACTGTGTTATAGAGAGAAGCATGGTGTGCTCTCCATAGCAAGGAAAAAATAGTAAATTGTGTTGCACTTGTGTGTGAAGGTACTCATCCATATAGTTTTGTAGCTGGTAAAGAATTTGTGCAGCTTGCTCAATATTGTGTTAACATGGTTGATTTGATATCTGTATGTGAAAAATGCTTCTAAATGCAATGCACACTTAAAATTCCCAGCAGCAATGTAAGGGACAATGTGATGCATCTTCAATGCATTCCGTTCATCGTGAACACAGTAGTGTTGAATGTGATGCGATTTCCCCATTAAACACTGGTAAACAAAAGTGAAACTTCTTTCGTCAAGCTAAACAAGCACTTTCAGCAAACAAAAACATATTAGGAAGGTTGGCAGTTCAAATCCCGTAAACTGCATAAGTGACTCTACTCTGCTGGGCCCTTGAGCAGGCTCTTAACCTGTAATTGTTTGTCCTGGGTATGATGCTAATCAGCATCCAGCCCTGCAAGCAGGTCCTCCAACTTACAGGGAAAACTTGCACTGCAAAAAAAAACTCGCACTGTTCCAGTGTGGTGGTGAGGTGTCACCCACCGCACTTGGGTCCCAATCCAGGTGGTTTGTCATGTGGTGGCGACTGTGGTGAGCATCCTCCCAACCTTTATTTCTAAGGAATGGACTGAGTTCTTTAGAAAACAATGAAGCAAACAAGAGCAGTCAAAGTATCAGTCAGAATGTATTGAAATCATACCTGTGCATGGCCATAATATGCATATACATACATTCAGGAGCTGCACTGGCACTCAAGGTTGCTCCATTACTTTATTTGCATGTCTTACTATGCCGAGTAACCCAAATCATGTGGCATCCCCTGTGCAAGTGCTATAGCCATTTCAGCAACCTTGGCACAGAAGTCATTATTATTAAATTAAAGTTTATGTTGCAGTTGGCATATTCAAGTATATTAGACAATAAAAATGGAGAAATGTCACAGTTGAAGTTGTAGTCCTGCAGTAGGAATCCTGCTTATTAAAGCATTTGAGACTCAAGTCTCCGACTCTGCCAAAAAATAGCCAACTCCAAAACTTCAAATCCAAGTCCACAGCCCTGGAAGGAAGTGTGTGTACTGAATAAAGTGAAATACATAGCCAACCATAATAAGGCAGTACAAAAGCAATAAAACCAGATCCTCTCTTACAGCCCAAACAAAGCAAAGATGTAGATTAAAAGAGCATTAAGTCTTTGTGCAATCAGAGCAAGCAGCACCACTGAAAGACGTATCCTCACATTTAGCTGGGATAAATCACCTGTTCTACTTCTGTGGCACTGCAAAGCAGCTGTTTCACCACTGCTATTAGTAAACCACAGCAAAGAAACTAAGATAAAAACTGAGATAAAAAAACGCCACTGTGCTACAATCCCTAAATATCTTTGATTTCTCTTTAAACTAAGCAAAATGTAAACATACTGAATAAAAAAACTAAAATAAAATAACTATTAGCAAAAATAACATACTATCCTAAAGATACAGAAAATGTTGAGTACTGATTACTATTTTAATTATAATTTAATGATATATACAGTACTTATTTTACACAGGATAATCACCAGCAAACGCTGTTATTAGCTACTTTACAAAACAAATATGATTATGATAGAGTATCAGATACACAAACAGCAAAACAATAACATCAACACAACATATATATAGAATTAAAAAATGAAGCACTGACAGATGTTACAAAGATCTTGAATGGTATAAAGTTGGAGCCTTTGTAATTCTTTTAGTTACTTTATCAAGGAATAAGTGATGATATTTTTTTATTAAAATTTTCTCTAACAGTGAGTCATATTAAAAAATAACAGGGATAGGTGAACTTAATAACATTTATTAGAAACATACATGAAATACATAAAATACAATATCATGCAGTTACAATAGAGCAAAAACAGTCTAGTGGAGTATGAAATAGCTTTCATAGACAGCAGAATTCAACTCAAGTGATTGGATTGATTGATGTGCTTTTGTTAATGTGATGTTCACATTTTTAAACATAAAATTTCTTAAAGAACTGCACAGTGGAGAGGTAAAACTTGTGTTGAAGAACAAGCTAAAATAGCTGGCTGCCAAATTGTTGGTAGGACTATAATAAAAGGTTATTGTATTACTTTGCAAATTAAATGCAGTGTCATAGAAATATAGATTTTTTTTATAATCTACTGATAAAGTGGCTATGAGGTTGTTTTTAATGTAGCGAAAATACTTAGTACATGTTTATACAATATGTGCTTTAGATATCACTGAACCTAGAGAATTTGTTTCCTCTTCATTCATATCTATATAAATTAAGCTGATTGCATTTTTTTACTTTCATGTCATGAAGAACATGTACCCAGTACGATTTTCAAGCAGCAGAAGAAGTGAGCTAGTATGACATGTTTTGATAAAGTCCACCTGTTTCCAAAAGAGAATTATGTAAATATTCTGAAGCTGCTTTTCCTGTTAGGATTTAGTTTCTAATGGGCACACCCATGATGGGATGAATAACCTCCAAAGGGAATCCCCATTCTAAACTCAATACTAGCAACAATTATTCACTTAGATTGTTATTTCACAGAAAAAATGAAGAAAAACACAGCTACAAAATGAATAAGGAAATGGTTCAATTAATTATTAAACAAGAAACTAACTGAAACAAACTAACTAAAGAAAGTAAAAAAGCAAAAACTAAAAATAAAAAAGTTACTTAAAAGAATAGTATAAACAAATCTTTAAATAAACAACACCACTCGTATGGCCAAAAAAACTCTAATTTTGAGTCCCCGTAGTCAAACAGTAACAATACAGTAAACAACACATTGTGGACAAATTGCAAAAACCAAGCACTATCATTGATCAAAATGCTGAGCAAACCATTGTAAACAAATGGTACCTTGTAGCTGAATTAATAATAAGGACAATCCACAGACAAAGACAAATGGTTATAAAATAAAAACAATACATTTCTTAAATTAAACTTATAACAATTAACTAGAGAAAAGTCTTACAGTATATCTTAAAGGATCATTTCAGGTTAAATGACTAAAATGAAATGATGTCTGGGGAGAACTGAGCTTCAAATAGAGGTGTCTCAGGTGCAACCCCTACTCTCTCTTCTGTTTCTTTTTCCGGTTTCTTTGTGGTGGCGGCCTGCGCCACCACCACCTACTCAAAGCATCATGATGCTCCAACAATGATGGACTGAAAGCCAGAAGTCTACGTGACCATCATCATCAGGTCCTTCCATGAAAATATGATGATTTATGTTAGGTAGAATGCCCAGAGGGGACTGGGCGGTCTCTTGGTCTGGAAACCCTACAGATTTTTTTTTCTCCAGCTTTTGGAGTTTTTTTTGTTTTTTCTGTCCACCCTGGCCATTGGACCTTACTCTTATTCTATGTTAATTAATGTTGACTTATGTTTATTTTTTATTGTGTCTTCTATTTTTCTATTCATTTTGTAAAGCACTTTGAGCTACATTTTTTTTGTATGAATATGTGCTATATAAATAAATGTTGATTGATTGATTGAATGGCATCTCTGCATTCAGGGTAAGTGGGGCACTGCCCCCTATATTCCAGCAGGTGGTGCTCTTGTGCAAAAAAATTAAATACGAACTAACCTCACCTTAATAATTTAACACATTATTAAAATGTTCTCAGCTGACTAAATTTAATCAACATAATCACATTTTCTGTGGTGAGTTGGCACCCTGCTCAGGATTGGTTCCTGCCTTGCGCCCTGTGTTGGATAGGATTGGCTCCAGCAGACCCCTGTGTTCGGATTCAACGGGTTGAAAAATGGATGGATGGATAATCACATTTTTTCAATTTTTCACGATATTCTATATGTAAGTTCTTACCTAGAGAAATATTTCTCTGTAGAATACATTAATTTTTCTTTTTAATCACTTTCTCCAATGCAATGAGTCCATCAATTACCGGGTCCTTTCCAAGGCTTGATAGTACCCATATGCCATATTCAACAGTTTTAGGCAGAAATGCAGGTCTTGGAAGTTTTGCTCTGTTTCTGTTAATTATTTTGCAATATTTGTGTACTGGTTTTGTAATTGTTCATTGTGTCTTTGTGCCTTTTCAAGATGAGCCTGGGCTGCTTCCTATTACTGCACCTGTGTATCTCAATAGGTCATTTTTGTAGTTCTTGGCTATTTGTATTTGGCCTTTTTTGTTTCTGGCTTTTTGGCTTATAGTATTTTGAGCCTTTGCCATTATCCATTTTTTTGCAGTTAATATTTTTATGTAGTATTTTTTAACTCTTTGGCCCATACCTCCTAGGTATTTTGTAATTCCTGATCTTCACCTATTTAAGGCATGTTAGTATTTTGGAATTTCATGATTCTTGCATTTTTTCAGCTGTTATCATTTTGGACCTTTCTGTATTTTTGAAAAAGTTGGACTATCTTCTTTGTTGTACTTTTTTAAAAGCTGGCCTTATCTTTTCTTTTGTATTATTAAATTAAGACATTAGCTAATTAATCAATACTATTTAAATTAAGCCTGTTTTGTCAGTCATGGTTTCCTTGATCTTTTATTCATCAAAAGTCATAATAGTACCCAGCCTTTATCTGAAATGGACTTGGGATTTACAGTGTTGCACAGTCATGGAGTAGCAATACTTTGTTATGGGACTCAAGTATTTTTTGAGAATATTAGTACTTTATATTATAAAGTTTTATTTCCTTCACTACATTTTCAAATGCAAAAGCTAATTTTACTCCAATATATTTTTCAGGGCACATTCATAACTGCAATATTAAACCAGAAAACTGAAGTACTACACAAATACTCTCAATGTTTTACTTAGTCAATTATTTAAAATACATGATTCCCCGTTTTTAGGAAAACTCTCGTATATAGAGAATCTGGGAAGATTTTCAAATGTTTCAGTTATTTCCACAGCTAATGCTGATGCATGCAGACACCTCCCTAATGGCAGCCTGCCTAATCGGGTGAAGCTGGGTGATGAAGACATGCAATCCCTGTCTCAGTTATTTTCAGAGCTGATGCTACTGTTTTCAGACAGCCCTGGGTCAGCCCTGTTCGGAAGGCTGCAGCAAGATGAATCTGTGCAGTCATGTGCTGTGGTTCACTCACTTTTTCAAGTGTGTTGCTCTCTAACCTGGGCATCAATACTCCAAAACAGATTGTCAAATAGTTGGTAATGCCCAAGGAAAAACTGAAAGGCCAATTCTTTGAATGTGAAAGTAGAAGTGATAAAGTGTAGGTAAAGCATTTTAATAAACACTAGCCAACCCGCGGCGTACCATACGCATAATCAGGCCGTTTTTTTAATGATTTTTAAGCAGAGGGAGAAAATTAACATTTGAAAAATCGGTAATGTAATAAATCAGCAAGAAAAGCAACATTGTAACAATGCACGGAACGAACCAACACACAATCGTCTGAAGTGACTGAAAACTGGCGCACAGTCCTCGTGCCTTCTCCTGCCAGACGGACGGATAGGGGTGCACGGCGCGGATTGTGGAATGGGAGGAAAGGAGAATGACGTTGATTCAGCTCCGTCCGTCATGCTAGTCTGCTGATTTCTTGTTCAGTATGCATTGCCCGCTCATGTGTCCACATCCAACTCGTCACTTGAGTCGACATCTTTACACAGTACAGATGTACCTGTGACTGACGTAGACTTTTCATTGGTCTGTGCGGTTTTGGCTGCTATTTTATATACTGTATATTCCACCAAGACACCCGACCACGGTAGTAGCGAGGTGGGAGGGGGGTGTGTACAAAGGGTTGGGACGCAACCAGTGGGAGCGTATGAGTCGCACTTAGTGGGACTTAGTTTGCAGCCCGAATGGGGTTCATCGGCTTACCCACTCCGGGTAGACACACGGTCTACCCATGCACAAGGTTCTAACCGCATGTAGATGGAGCTGGAGCATTTCTGCGGGAATGGAGTGAATAAACTATGCAGGCCCTGCAGTATCGTACTTTGCCTTCAGTGTGCCATTACACTGCTGCTCAATCAGCTCCATCTGAATCTGCACAGATGCAGTTTCCACATCGACGGCAAATTGGTTGCGAAACAACTCAAAATTCTTTTTTTGTTCTTCAAAGTCACCAAAGCACCGTGCGCTCAGTTTATCAGCAAACACCGTTGTGCCGACTTGGTTCAACATTACTTGGCAACAGGGAAAGTGGGGCAAGTTGCACTGGTGCATTTGTGTCTCCTATAAAAGTAGCTTCACTTGAAGTCACTTTGTGATTTTGCACGGGTAAAAAACGTCTGCCGAAGTGTCAGATTCTTCTTTATCTCTTCTGCTTTCTGTATCTTCTGCTTTGCATTCAGGTCTTTCAGGTTATCCTGATGTTTTGTCTCATAGATTAAATTCTGTAATTACAGCCATATTAGCTCCACAAATGAGACACACGGGTTTACCGGCAATGTCAGTAAACATATACTCAGCCTCCCATCGGTTTTTAAAGGCTCTATTTTCAGAATCAACTTTTCTCTTCGGCATCGTGTGGGCTAGCTTCGCAATAACTTGCAGCATCATAAGCTAGACTTGATTAAAGCGGTAAGTGTTTAAAAAGGCAGCTGAAGCGCTGCATTATGGGATTTATTGTGTTACCAGCGCTTCATATCGCCGGGCCATTAATAACAATAATGTATAAAATGATCTCACCTTGAGTTTGACACATATGATCTAAGAAGACGCATGTTCGTCGCTGAAGCGAATTGCTGTATGTAGCGTGTAAAACAGTTTGCTATGGTGCACGCAGGTGTGCGTCGTAACCGAAAACTTTTTTTTTTAAAGACTGCCTACTTCATTGTGTTTTAACCTCAGTTGTAAAGGAATGTTTTAAAGACCCCATGGGATACCCCTCGGTTTTGGCTGCTTTTCTATATGTAATCCACCAAGATACCGACCACGATAGGAGGGGGGTGTGCACAAAGTGTAGGGACGTAATGAGTGGGAGCGTATGAGTCACATTTAGTGGGAATTCCACGGCTTGCAGCCCGAATGGGGTTCAACGGCTTACCCACGCCTCTCTGCGCTGGATAGACACACGTCAATGTCATGCATAATTATTTATTGAATGCTAAACACTCCTGGAAAGACACGGATGTCTAAAACGGGTTGGTGTAAGAATACAACAGTAAGTGAATGAAAAGATGGAACTCTGGAGAGAGCAAAATACAACACAATAGTGAACCCGCGGCATAACAGATGGCGTGTGGCTCAGACGTGCATGCGGACTCTTACCACAGACGAAAGGGACTAACTGGGTGGTCGGTGAGTTTTTGCGTCCGGGCAAATGGGCAGGCAGTGTGAATGCCTAGAGAGCGAGGGTAGACGCCGTCCGGTGAAAAAGAAGCGTTGGTGGGCAGGAAAACATCTTCCGTGTTCCTGCAGAAGTATCTAAGAAGACGCATGTTTGTCGCGGAAGCGAATAGCTGTATGTAGCGTGTAAAACAGTTTGCTATGGTGCAATCGATCGTGCGTCGTAACCGAAAAGTTGGTTTTTAAAGACTGCTTACTTCATTGTTACCTCAGTTGTAAAGGATTGTTTTAAGGATCCCATGGGATACCCCTCGCAAACCGTTTCACACGCTGCATATTGCGATTCACCTCCGCTAGAAACATGCCTCTATGAACAGTCAACGTAGCTCGGAGGTGCATGACATTAACCTGACCTGCACTGCACGTGGCCTCTACGACAGATGAATATAAAAGACGCCATTTTTTCTGTGTCGTCGCGTCCGAGTTAGTGGGCGTGGCCATGCGAGTTGTCGTCGTATCTAATGGTCTTGGGGTTGGTGGGCGTGGCTCCTTCCTGTGTGCGTCATAGGTGTCTCACTTGTCGGCGGCTTAGTGAATCCACACCCCTTCTGCCGTGCTTTTCATGGTTGTCTTGCCTTAGTGAATTATATATATAGATAGTAATGTAAATTCTAAGCAAACACGTAAATGTAGAAGGATCAACACATTAAAAATAGCTTACCTTAATGCTAGAAGTATCAAAAATAAGTAAGGTAAGTGAGTTGGAGTTGTATGTAGCAAAGCATAATTATGATATTATAGCAATAACAGAAACCTGGTTAAATAACAAAGATGGGGATGAGTGTAACATAGAGGGATACACATTTTTTAGGAAGTTCTGTGGGGTTGCTGTTTATGCTAAACAGGGTTTAAATGTAAGTCATCTTCAGTTGGATGATGAGCCCCATCTTAGTGAGGACATGTGGCTTCGCCTGGAAAAT